>NC_064618.1:731847862-732170362 GCF_023898315.1 Schistocerca nitens
GCGACTCAACTTCTGAGGTCATTAGTCGCCTAGAACTTAGAACTAATTAAACCTAACTAACCTAAGCACATCACACACACCCATGCCCGAGGCAGGATTCGAACCTGCGACCGTAGCGGTCGCTCGGTTCCAGGCTGTAGCGCCCAGAACCGCACGGCCACTCCGGCCGGCCCACTTCCCAGCAAATTAGGGACACTGTTGCTCCTGGGGTATCGGCGAGGACCATTCGCAACCGTCTCCATGAAGCTGGCCTACGGTCCCGCACACCGTTAGGCCGTCTTCCGCTCACGTCCCAACATCGTGCAGCCCGCCTCCAGTGGTGTCGCGACAGGCGTGAATGGAGGGACGAATGGAGACGTGTCGTCTTCAGCGATGAGAGTCGCTTCTGCCTTGGTGCCAATGATGGTCGTATGCGTGTTTGGCGCCGTGCAGGTGAGCGCCACAATCAGGACTGCATACGACCGAGGCACACAGGGCCAACACCCGGCATCATGGTGTGAGGAGCGATCTTCTACACTGGCCGTACACCACTGGTGATCGTCGAGGGGACACTGAATAGTGCACGGTACATCCAAACCGTCATCGAACCCATCGTTCTACCATTCCTAGACCGGCAAGGGAACTTGCTGTTCCAACAGGACAATGCACGTCCGCATGTATCCCGTGCCACCCAACGTGCTCTAGAAGGTGTAAGTCAACTACCCTGGCCAGCAAGATCTCCGGATCTGTCCCCCATTGAGCATGTTTGGGACTGGATGAAGCGTCGTCTCACGCGGTCTGCACGTCCAGCACGAACGCTGGTCCAACTGAGGCGCCAGGTGGAAATGGCATGGCAAGCCGTTCCACAGGACTACATCCAGCATCTCTACGATCGTCTCCATGGGAGAATAGCAGCCTGCATTGCTGCGAAAGGTGGATATACACTGTACTAGTGCCGACATTGTGCATGCTCTGTTGCCTGTGTCTATGTGCCTGTGGTTCTGTCAGTGTGATCATGTGATGTATCTGACCCCATAAATGTGTCAATAAAGTTTCCCCTTCCTGGGACAATGAATTCACTGTGTTCTTATTTCAATTTCCAGGAGTGTATTAATATCACAGAAATAAGAAAAACGGAAATTTTGACGATGTCGAAATATGCAAGTCTGCAGATATTTAATTGCAAATGGAGGCTGAATCCTTTGTGTAAATGGTAGGGAAAGTAATATTAATAATTAAAAGTAATGTTCTAAGGTTTATAAGAATTAGTTGACCTGGGGGCGGACAACATAGTGCAGAGCAGTGGATTAAAGCAAATCAATGTCGATAGGTCCCCCTTAGTGAGTGCCATCTCACGTGTAAGTGATATCAAGTATTTTCGTGATTTTGGTTTTCTGTACTCGTATCGAAATCTACGACTGAGATACACACGTTAATTGATGTTTTCGATAACATTTATATTTGATTCGCGCTATATTATATTTTTTGTATTTTTGATATGAAATGTCGTACTGTGTTTTCCTGTTGCTCTTGGTTTGTGTAGTTTAGCATTTTCGTGATTTTGTGATTGTTATTTGAGACTGTATTTTGTACTCACCCAAGACCTTCCCCTTACAGTAGTTGTCACGTAGACTCAATATTTGTTGTTAAGAATTTGTACTATTCCTTAATCTGTCTTTACGCGCCATGGGGACAGGTGAGTATGATGTCATGGTCGCCATTTTGAAATCATGTTGCGTTGCATTTCTGTCATTGGTTCAAATGGACCGATTGTAAGTAATGTCAGATCTTGACTTATTCTGGCTTTATATAAATATCCCCCTTCCTCTTACACGAGATTTTAATTCTCTTAGTTATCCATGGCACCCTTGTTTTTTAATGGATTTTTCTGGATTACTTTTACTTTCCAATATTGACACAAATTTATTATTGAATAAATTGAATGTGACGTTAGAGTCTCTTTCTGTATGTACCTCTTCCTATTCCTATCTTTTTTACTTACACTTTTTAAACAATTACTCCCGTTCTCATTCATGGAGTTTATTTTTGCTGCCCGTATCCTTTACGAAATCTGCATTGAAATCTCCACAAATTGGTGTTTCTTTCTGTCTGACAGGTAGCTCAATAATGCAGCTAGGTTTCTCATAAACAACTGAAAGTTTCCTAGAGTGGTTCTTTAAACTGTTACAATTGTGCAGTAACAGCTCGCATGTACATGATTCTAGGATCTGATCTACACAAACACTGTTTGTATCAATATTTTTGACTTTCTGACGAACGTTTACATATGTTGCAACTCCTTTTTACCATGTTAACACGAAAATTATACCAGTCTATAACAACTGATATTTAATTTCTCCATCCCTATTGGTTACATAGTGTTCAGAGAGCCACAGAACATATATTATCTCAGAATTATGCACGTCTTCCAGACAAACAAGAAGCTCATTTATCTTGTTTTCCAGTCCCCTAATGCTCCGATGGAAACAAATTAATTTTAAGCATCAGGAAACTCTTTCGTCTATTATGGTCTTGTTCTGCTCTAATTTTTTTGAGGACTGTGGCTCTGTGAACTGATTCTAACCTACAGAATGTGCTGCTGTGGCTCCAGTAAACACAGGGATTTTGTTTCGTGTGCTTGTGGCCCCCATTACACTTTCTGCAAGATGCTCAACTAATTTGTCCCTCACCACCTCCTCAGGTGCAGGCCGTTATTTGTATTTCCCCATCTCCCACTCCCAACTGCAGTAACAGGTACAGCAGAGGTATGAGACTTTGTTTCAGTCAAAATCAATCCACTCTCCTCTTTATTTACAAGGCGGGCACCTGGTATTAACTCAAGAACTTTGCCCAGACCACGTCACAGTCGGTTACAGGTGTTAAGTAGCTTAGTAGAGCTGTAATGCATTATTATGTCGATGATCGCCTCTTCTTTGACATATGTGGTAAAGTTATTGGTGTAAATGTTGGAGCAAAGTGCTAGGGTGGTGTAATGGCTAAGTAACTCGCAGCTTTGTCGAGATTTAAGCGTCGCTGTTAAATTATGGACTCTAAGATCATCTCGCTATATTCCAAAAGGTTTCTTTCATAAACGTGCTGAAGATGTCACAACATTGCAGGTCTTATTATGAAGGAAAAAAGAACTTCTTTCTTTAAAGAAAAGGTACATGCGATATTGTTTGCAAATTATATCTCTTTATAGTACATTGTGTTGTTAAGTATCAATGTAATGGTTCTGACTGCAGTAAATCTTCTCAGATATCAATTAAGAAGTAGAAATAAATAAATACGTCACCGTTGTGAAATTGGGACTATATTTCAGCTCATTAATCAAGAAACATATACTCTTCGGCAGCACTAGAGGGAACTCATGTAACAGCTACTGACAGCTGCCAATTACAGCGTTGGCCCGCATCTCGTGGTCGTGCGGTAGCGTTCTCGCTTCCCACGCCCGGGTTCCCGGGTTCGATTCCCGGCGGGGTCAGGGATTTTCTCTGCCTCGTGATGGCTGGGTGTTGTGTGCTGTCCTTAGGTTAGTTAGGTTTAAGTAGTTCTAAGTTCTAGGGGACTGATGACCATAGCTGTTAAGTCCCATAGTGCTCAGAGCCATTTTTGAAATTACAGCGTTGAGTGGAATCTACTTGAGATACCACAAAACAAAAAAGAATCGTTACATGAATTCTTTTACCAGCACTGGAGCAGTTCAAAAAATTATCTCGAACTTATAATGAAATCAGCAAGATTTATTGATTTGCATTTTCATATTCCCCAGTTATTGTGTAAAGCAACTTACAGTTAACTTACTGCACTTCCAAATGCTTTGGTAATTCCTGTTTCAGATTGTCGTCACACAACTTATCCATATTTAAACTTACGTGTAAGCGTTAATCACATTTAATTTTTATTATTCAGTCTTTGTTTATCATACGGCAGCCATACACTAATTTAAAGTGCGCGACGCCTTCAGAATATGGAATACTTATGTTCATCCATTCGTTGAACAAATCTGTCATCCAGTACATTTTAAATTTTTCCTTTTTGAATACTGTATATTAACGTCATAAGTCTGAGGTCTGGTATATTACATGAGCTATGGGTTAATACCCATCAGTTAGTATCTTCCTCGGTAAAATCTACAACCACAAAGGTTGGCAACATTTTAGTAACTTCGGGCCTGGGTGTCTTGTTATGTTTTGAATAAAAAATATGATAAATTATTGTTTGTATTGGTGGTAAGATTTTTAGAAATAGATGAGAACGATACATATACAGAATTTTAGTGAAATAAACGTGTTGAATGTTTTTAGTGAAGAATTTTATTTAAGAAGAAACAAATTTAATAACTACTTACCTAAGTTTTAATGTCAGTGTTAATGCAGTTTAAAGCGAAACGCAGAATTTGAAGTTAAAGAGAAAGTTTGGTCGTGCTCTCCAACATCTGGGTTTGTGATCCATAATTATAGGAAAAAGATGTTCCAATTTGGCATTTCCTGATCACAGTGGGGAGTGAGTACCAGGTGAGTGAGTACCAGGTCACCAGCATTGTGAAGCCTAATGCAGGATTGGCTCAGGTGACTTTTAACATAGGGGGGTTATGTAGGGATTTTACTAAAGAGGATCAGGTAGTGATTGTGGGTGGGGCTGGTAATAGTATTGATAGGGATGGGGAGTATGACATAGATGGTGACCTGGAAAAGATAGCCACTCAGACTGGCAACACGAATGTGCATTTCGTGGAACTGTTTCAGCGTCACGATCGGCCTCATCTTAATACAGCCGTCAGGCGTAATAACATGAGACTTGGGGGTGCGCTGATGACAGAAGGCATGAGTCACATTTCAGTGGTGTCGGTGGAGTCTATCAGCAGGACGGGTTTCACTAGACATGGCCTGCACCTCAACAGGTATGGGAAAGGGAGGTTGGCAAAACTTATAGGTGATAGCATAGGTGGGGGTGGTGGGATCACTCATGGGAAAATTCCGGTAGTTGTGGGTGTTAGAGCTGTACCTTTTTTAGAATGAAGTCAGCTGATAGGTATTCCTGCTTAAGGGAAGTCTCTCTAACAAAGAAACCACTTTCTACAAAGCTTGGGTATCCGATTAATGAGGGAATTAGTATATTTCATCAAAATATACAGGGTATTAGAGATAAAGTTAGTGAACTGCTTATAGATGTTGACTCTGAAATTATTGGTATATCTGAACACTTCTTAAATAAGGAGATAATTCAGAGGATTCCTTTACCAGGATACAGGTTGGCTGGCAGCTTTTCTAGGAGCTCTTTGCGGTGTGGGGGAGTAGCCATGTATGTGAAAAACGGTATCCCATTTGAGTCAATTGATGTTCCAAAGTACTGCACTGAAAAGGTGTTTGAATGTTGTGCAGGTGTGGTTAAATTTAGTGGAGCTAAACTTCTTACTGTTGTTATTTATAGATCCCCAGACTCCGATTTCACAACATTTTTGCTAAAGCTAGAGGAGGTTCTTGGTTCACTTTATAGGAAATACAAAAAGTTAATTATATGTGGTGACTTCAATATTAATTGTATAAGTGATTGTGCAAGGAAAAGGATGCTGGTAGACCTCCTTAATTCATATAATCTTATGCAAACCGTATTCTTTCCAACGAGAGTGCAAGGGAACAGTAGAACAACCATAGACAATATTTTTGTTCATTCGTCATTATTAGAAGGGCATTCTGTTAGCAAAAAGGTGAATGGCCTTTCAGATCATGATGCACAAATTTTAAGTCTAAAAGATTTTTGTGCTGCAACACATGTTAAATATAGTTACCAACTTTTTAGGAAAGCTGATCCAGTTGCTGTACAGACTTTTGTAAACCTTATCAAGGAACAAGAGTGGCAAGATGTTTATAGTGCTGATACAGTAGACGATAAATATAATGCTTTCCTCAAGACTTTTTTCGTGCTCTTTGAAAGTTGCTTTCCGTTAGAACGTTCAAAACAGGGTACTAGCACAAACAGGCAGCCTGGGTGGCTGACCAAAGGGATAAGAATATCTTGTAGAACAAAGTGGCAATTATATCAAAACGTTAGAAACAGTCACAATCTAAATGCAGCAGCCCATTACAAACAGTATTGTAAGGTGCTTAAAAAAGTTATTAGGAAGGCAAAAAGTATGTGGTATGCAGATAGAATAGCTAAGTCTCAGGATAAAATTAAAACCATATGGTCAGTCGTAAAGGAAGTGGCTGGTCTGCAGAGACAGGTCGAGAATATAGAATCAGTGCGTAGTGGGGATGTCCGTGTTACTGATAAGTCGCATATATGTACAGTACTTAATAATCACTTTCTGAATATAACAGGTGAACTAAATAGAAACCTAGTCCCAACAGGGAATCATATAGCGCTCTTAGAAAAAAGTGTTCCGAGACTGTTACCTGAAATGCTCCTCCATGATACTGACAAGAGGGAGATTGAGTTAACAATTAAATCACTAAAGACCAAGAACTCTCATGGATATGACGGGGTATCTAGCAGAATACTGAAGTATTGTTCCACATATGTTAGCTCAGTACTTAGCCATATCTGTAACTTTTCCTTTAGGAGTGGTCGGTTTCCTGACCGATTAAAGTACTCGATAGTGAAGCCACTTTATAAAAAGGGAGACAGGGATAACGTTGACAATTATAGACCTATTTCTATGCCATCGGTGTTTGCTAAAGTTATCGAGAGGGTTGTATATACAAGGCTACTGCAGCATTTAAATTCACATAATTTGCTGTCAAATGTACAGTTTGGTTTTAGAAATGGCTTAACAACTGAAAATGCTATAGTCTCTTTTCTCTGTGAGGTTTTGGACGGATTAAATAAAAAGTTGCGAACGTTAGGTGTTTTCTTTGATTTAACGAAGGATTTTGACTGTGTTGACCACAAAATATTACTGCAGAAGTTGGAACATTATGGAGTAAGGGGAGTAGCTTACAATTGGTTCGCATCCTACGTTAAGAACAGAAAGCAGAAGGTAATCCTCTGCAATATTGAGAGTGGTAATGATGTTCAGTCCCAATGGGGCACTGTTAAATGGGGCGTTCCCCAGGGGTCGGTGCTGGGGCCACTGCTGTTTCTTGTTTATATAAATGATATGCCTTCTAGTATTACAGGTGATTCAAAGATATTTCTGTTTGCTGATGACACCACCTTGGTAGTGAAGGATCTTGTGTGTAATATTGAAACATTATCAAATAATGTAGTTCATGATATAAGTTCGTGGCTTGTGGAAAATAATTTGATGCTAAATCACAGTAAGACTCAGTTTTTACAGTTTCTAACTCACAATTCAACAAGAACTGACATTTTAATCAGACAGAATGGGCATATTATAAGCGAGACGGAACAGTTCAAGTTCCTAGGCGTACGGATAGATAGTAAGCTGTTGTGGAAAGCCCATGTTCAGGATCTTGTTCAGAAACTAAATGCCGCTTTATTTACCATTAGAACAGTATCTGAAATAAGTGACATTTCAACACGAAAAGTAGTATACTTCGCATATTTTCATACGCTTATGTCATATGGTATTATTTTTTGGGGTAATTCTTCTGATTCAAAAAGGGTATTTGTGGCTCAAAAACGGGCTGTTCGAGCTATGTATGGTGTAAGTTCGAAAACCTCTTGTCGACCCCTATTCAATAGTCTGGGAATTTTGACATTGCCCTCACAGTATGTATTTTCTTTAATGTCGTTTGTTGTTAGCAATATTAGCTTATTCCCAAGAGTTAGCAGCTTTCACTCAGTTAATACTAGGCAGAAATCAAATCTGCATGTGGAATGCACTTCCTTGACTCTTGTGCAGAAAGGAGTGCAGTATTCTGCTGCATCCATTTTCAATAAGCTACCACAAGAACTCAAAAATCTTAGCAGTACCCCAAACACTTTTAAGTCTAAACTGAAGAGTTTCCTCATGGCTCACTCCTTCTATTCTGTCGAGGAGCTCCTGGAAGAGCTAAAAAATTAAGCAAATTCCAGTGTTACATTCTTGATTTTCTTTATTTAAACTAACGACTTGTCGCCTGAATATGTTTCTTATATTTCATTTTATCTGTTTCTACAATCGTGTTATAATTTCATGTATTGACTCGTTCCATGACCATGGAGACTTCTCCTAAATGTGGTCCCACGGAACAATAAATAAATAAAAATAAATAAATAAACAAAAAATTTGTTAAACTCTGAAAGTTATTTACAAAACTGGGATGAATGCGGTTCACACTAAAAGTTCAGTATTATGTGAACATATTTTAGGATGAACAATTACATTTTTTCCAGTATCTATAAAATATCAACTGCAGTATTGAACTGCCTAACACTTTGACATTATGTCGCATAATTCTCGTCTTTTTTGTTGTAGATGGGTACTTATTCTCCAAAATTTAGATTTTTTTATACATTCCTTCCATATGTTAGCAGCTACTTTGGACTCATTACTAGTTTTAAGTCAGAACTCGTGATGTCGACATATGTGCTATGCCCTACAAGCCTACACTGTATCATTTTCCCTTATTTGATGTTTCTTTTATTGTTTCGTACAAAAGTAAGTTATTTGTCACTATTTCTTAACGAAAGAGGTATAATAGCTTAAAATATCCTAAACTTAACAGTTTTTGTAGAATCACTGTGTCAATTCTTTTTAAGTTGCAGTTACTTGTATAGCCATAAAGATTATGAAATACTTGAAATGGCCACAATATCCACACGTGAAGATGATCTGGATGCATAAGCTACAGCTCCCACAAATCCGCCTCATGACTCTATAACGTCTGGCGAAAAAACAGAATAAAATGTAAAAAAGTGTCTCCTGTGACAGTTTCTTTTCTCCAAAACACTAGTATGTTTCCCAAAGTAGATGTCATTGTTATTAAAAGTTCACTGGGTGAAGGTTACGCCTTAAAAAGGATCTCCCGCAGTATAAGGAGTAGTGGTTATAAAGCAGAGCGTACATTCGTAGCATTAGTCCCTTCATTTAGTTGTTTGGGGTTGTATCTATATGCTGATCAATTGTAATTCGCACAGTAAAGTACAGTGAAGTGCGGCATCAGTTGCATTACATTAAGAGCACATTAATCTGTTTTTGCTAGATACACACACACTCGTCATGATTCTGTTATGGTTGGTTGCTCAGTGAACTCACATACCTAGATTTCACACTCATTTAGGATGCTGCGCATGAGTGAACGTAGTCGTTAATGAGGAATGGTTAAACGAGTTGCGGTGAAGATTATATCCTGAGTGTGCCAAATGTTGATTTGATTGATTGTTTGGTTCCTGCATAGTTTAGGATTATATTAATGTGGCTCGCTGATTAAAAAAGTGCAAGAATTACAAATTACAAATACAAGGATCAGGGGTTCAGTTGTCAGTGCTCATTGTATGTAGTCGGCACTAGAAATTTAACACGTATATCGTCTCTCTCTCTCTCTCTCTCTCTCTCTCTCTCTCTCTCTCTGTGTGTGTGTGTGTGTTGTAGTGTTTCGATTTTATTGACACCGTCATATTTCCCGTCTGAGCTGTCAGGTAGTCAAGTAAACTGATGTTATCTGTTTTTAAGTATGTTGTAGTATTTCGAACGTTGTGTTAAAGCCCTATGTTTTTTCTGTCTGTTGCACATGTGCAACGCACGAGTACCTGACAGGGTGGTCCAGTGCGGTGAGAGGCAGTGAGGGTCACTCACTAAACGAGGCCAGCCCATATTCAGCGCGCTGAAGACATACTGGAAGACATAATAATGAATTCTCTGAAATATTATTGTGTAAAAACGAAGTGAATGTATGCTGAAATTGTAAGACTTCATTATGAGAGCTCGAATGTACACACTAAGCTTGTGTCAAGATTAGGTGCTGCCATGGAGGTTACTGAATGTCTGTCTGTGTGAAATATGAACGCCAATAAATGCTGAACGGAAAGTTAATCAGTGGCTAAAGAAATGTTCTGAATTTAAATTTTTTTCATACATTCGTTTGTTATGGGTGAGTTTCATATTCTATTTTGACTTCTATAAGTAATAACTGAAGCTAAATCCATCGAGAACTTCGCGATAAATAATTAAGAAAATTCGTGAACAGTAACATCTTTGGAAGTTATCGATATTGAAGACGACATTTGTTTGTTTCTCAAATACGCGTAATTTTTGGCTGAACATTTTAGAAGTTACAAAACTAGTGTCCATTCTTTTCGCACTTCAGGGAAAAGAGCTTTCTGTTGAATTATATTTCATTGGAAAATTAAGAGTTAAACCCTGGTAAACATCAAGAGAGATAAGATACAGGGAAAACTATCATGAATGTGGTGTCGCTGCCTGACGACACACAGTCAACCATCTAATTGTTTTTAATTCAAGATAACCTTATTTGCTCCCTCTGACCCAAAAAATTCGTAGTAATACCGCTTCGTGGCGATTGTGACAGAACACCAAAAGAAGAGACTTGGACACAAGTGAATGAAGCATTGGACATCGCAGGAAGACTGAGTACGCTGAAATTTTGTTCGTGGATGCCGAAAAACTTAGCATATCCGCACCAGTTTTAGTTCTATACAGGTGCAGAATTACCGCCTACGTACGAGGTCGGCATTCCAGCATCTGTGGGCACATCAAAACAGGCGATGGACAAACTTGCACCATCACCAACCAACGGCGGACGCCACCCATCAAGACGTTAGTGGAGCAGCCAGCTGAGCCCTGCGGCGACGAGAGGGAACTGCAGCCGTTGCTGTCGTTAACACCGAAACCACATCCTCACCAAATTAAAACATAAACTGTCTTCAGAACGACAGTGACGTTGTAGCAGGGAATATTTTTGATAAATAATTATGAGTGATTATTACGAACAGTGATTTGATTGTGGGAATTTTAATAAATGGAGGAGAATTCATTATATACTAATACGATTTTCAGGACGTATAGTTAGATAAAAGTGGTGTGTGATATAGTACAGAGCACTTAAAGAATTAAAAGAGCATGTAAGACGAATAAGGAAGGATATCATAAAAATAAAATATAATAGCCAGGCCATGAGATTAGAAGTAACTGAAAAAATGTAGGAAGTAAAATAATAATCAGGCACTAATATTACAGAAAACTGAACAAATAAAAAACGATAATAAGGCAATAGGACGAGATGTACCTGAACAAATGACAGGATCTGTCGACTCAGGATGCATATTTGTCGACGCAGGATGCATATTCGTGAATGAACTCAAAAAATTAAGGTAAATTCGTTCAGACACCTTGATAATAGTGGTGGAAACATTATAAAAGAAACATACGATATAAAGATTTGGCTAGAAAAGAATTTATCGAAACTATTAAAAGAGTCAAAGTAGACCTATATTAAAAACTTGAATAATGAGACTCAGTGAAACGATCCCCAGTGAACCAAGGGTACACGAACTTTCATACTACTATAACGGAGGTGACCAACAGGTAGAGCCGCTTTTCCTTGTCGAGGAGGAAGTTGCTTGGTGAGTGGTGTTTTTGTGCTGTTTATTGCACGGGTCTACTTAGGACGGCTGAGTTAAAAGCATTTGCAACTGAGGCTGACGTGTTACATGTTCAATTATCACAGTTGCTGACAGGGCTGCACATTGTTAAAAATCCTTAAAAGCATTCCTTCGGGAGGAAGGAACTCTGACAGCGGTAGGTAGGCACAAGGACCATGTTTAGAGAAATACTTCAGCAGATAAACACCTCCTGGCTTTCCAAAACACGTGGAAAAGAAGCTCTGACGTACTAAAGTTTCTGAAGTTGCAGCAGTCAGCGACTAGCCTCGTGGACAGTTTCTTAGCATTTCTCAGGACCTATAGTGTGAGGCTAGCTGGTGATTGAGAGAGAGCACCAACTGGTGTGACAGAAATAACGTCAGGAGGCCGTAACACTTAGCGGGAAGTTTTTTTTAGAAAAGAGTGGAGGAAATTCAGTTCATTGGTTTGCGACGTTTTGCCATTTCTTGGCAAAATACTTTGTTAAAGAAACACTTACGCCATTGGTGGCCTGCAGTGACTTCAGAGAGAATTGCTCGTGGAGTTTCGTTGGTGGGAAGAAGAGACTCGAAAAGTGAGACTTCGTCATCGGGCCTGGATCTGAACAAATCGGAGCTTTTCGGGCTGTTCTCTCGTCAGGAGGAGCCGACTGAGATTCGGTGTTCAAGTCCTCAGCAGACCGATCGTAGCGTCGAACTTCGTGGCAACAAGACATGGCGTCTCCACTCTGTTTTTATTGCGGCGACGATTATTGCTAGCATAATTTTCAGATCTGGCATATCAGGACAAGCAAACGTTTGTAGTATAGACTCATGTTAGGTATCACTGTCTTATGTTTATCAGTGCTTCCTCAGATTTTTTTGGGATTCTTCGGTTCTTTATTCAGACAAACAGTCATGTAATATTTATGTTGTCAGGTTGCAATACATTTGACAGAGTCAGATGTGAGATTATTAAGCAACTCCATTACATAGAGTACCTTTGCCAACTGACAGTCTTAGTTCCTCAATTCTCATGGGAAAGTGAGTTATAGTAACTTTGATAATTTCATAATTGTTTATAATTCCAGTGTTTTTCATAATAAAGTACAGAGTCCACTTAAACCGAGATTTTTACTACATTTAACCCTTTTCAATGATAAATATTATGTCAGTTTCCCACCTTAACATTCACTGCTAGAGCCAAAATAATTTATAGCTTTAGTAAATCCGTTGCGTATATTGATTTCAGCACGAGATGTCAAGGCTTACCTGTTTCACGATTATTTCTGATTCAGTTGAACTCACTTGCAGACATGGAGATTTGCAGTTTTCCATCCTGAATTCGTCCCACCAGTCTTTGGCAGTCGGGATCAGAATTCGTTCAGATTATATTTGCATAAATATATATTGGCATAAATAAAACGCATTATAAAGTGGCTGGTTGCTGTATTTTTACAGTGAAATATCATTATCCACGGCCACGGAGCTCAACAGTCCAAATAAAATAGACAAATTGTTATTTCAACGAGTGTTTCTGGTGCTGAAGTATGCAAAAATAGAATCGTAAGTGGAATGTCGGCTTGAATTCATATGAAACCTTCCCGGTGTGCATGTTCCCAAGGATTCGACGATACGCTGATTAATGAAGAAATTTCAAGAGAATGGATCTGTGCTACACAAACGAAAACCTAGTGAATTTACTATGTTAACCGAAAATAAAATAGACGAGACATGGGAGGCCTTGGAAAGAAGTCCGAGAAAATCTCTGCGCCGTTTGGCACTTGAAACTGGTGTGTCAAGAGCATCTGCTCACAGAGCAGAAACAGCAAACAGAAATTGAAACCATACAAAATAACGGTAGTGCATCAACTGAGGAACTCAGATACTGTTGTTCGACTTCGTTATTGCAACTGGCTGTTACAGTCTGTGCACGATGAAAAAATTGATCTTGAGATGCTTTTTTTCTGATGAAACGTGGCTGAATTTGTCGGCGTGCGTAAATTCTCAGAACAAGCGACGTTGGAGATCTGAAAATCCTCAAGAATTACATCAACAACCTCTGCATGATGCTACAACAAAGTGTGGTGTGCAGTTAGTGCAAGACGAATTACTGGACCAATCTTTTTCCACGCAGCAATACGTTGTGACAGGTATGTGAACAATATACTGCATCATTTTTTCTCGAGAACTAACACCTAACGAAAGGATGTACAGTTATTTCATGCAAGACCACAGATCGCTAATGCTTCTATGACAGCGATACGAAGTGTTTTTGATGACTGAATTCTTAACTGGCCTCCTCGTTCTCCAGATGTAAATGCTCGTGTGTGTGGTTTTTACCCTTGCGGAATGTTAAAAGACAATATGTATGCAACCAATCCCCACACGATCGAAGAGTTGGAAGACAGGGTTCGGCTAGTCATTTCCCACATTCTGGGGCCCGCAATTCGTCGGGTGTTTGGTAACGAGTTCAGGAGATGTCAGGCTGCTCTTACCGCAGAGGGACATCATTTTGAGCGCGTACTGTAAGTAAAGGTTGTTGGCCGTGAATCGGTCGTGGCGGCGGCCGGCGGATGCGTTGGAAGCGGCCGGTCGCAGTCCAGCGCGACCCGCTGACACCTGCCGGGCGTCTTTCGTGAGACACACTAGTTTCAGAAAAAACTTCCTAACACTTATATCTACATTCGATGTTAACAAATTTCTCGTCTTCAGTCTACATTTTATATCTTCTCTACTTCGGCCATCAGCAGTTATATTGCTGCCGAAGCAGCTACCACTTTAAGTGTCTCGTTTCCTAATCTAATTCCCTTAGCACCACCCGATTTAATTCTACTACACTCCATTATCCTCGTTTTGCTTTTGTTGATGTTCATCTTATATCCTCCTTTCAAGACACTACCCATTCCGTTCAACTGATCTTCCAAGTCCTTTACTGTCTCTTACAGAATTACAATGTCATTGGCAAACCTCAAGGTTTTTATCTCTTTCCGCTGAACTTTAAATCCTTCTCCAAATATTTCTTTGGTTCCCTTTACTGCTTGTTCAACGTGCATATTGAATACACTACTGGCCATTAAAATTGCTACACCACGAAGATGACGTGCTACAGACGAGAAATTTTACCGACAGGAAGAAGATGCTGTGATATGCAAATGATTAGCTTTTCAGAGCATTCACACAAGGTTGGTGCCGATGGCGACACCTACAATGTGCTGACTTGAGGAAAGTTTCCCACCGATTCCTCATACACAAACAGCAGTTGACCGGCGTTGCCTGGTGAAACGTTGTTGCGATGCCTCTTGTAAGGAGGAGAAATGCGTACCATCACGTTTCCGACTTTGATAAAGGTCGGATTATAGCCTATTGCGATTTCGGTTTACCGTATCGCGACATTGCTGCTCGCTTTGGTCGAGATCCAATGACTGTTAGCAGAATATGGAATCGGTGGGTTCAGGAGGGTAATACGGAACGCCGTGCTGGATCCCAACGCCCTCGTATCACTAGCAGTCGAGATGACAGGCATTTTATACGCGTGGCTGTAACGGATCGTGCAACCACGTCTCGATCCCTCAGTCAACAGATGGGGACGTTTGCAGGCCGACAACGATCTGCACGAACAGTTCGACGACGTTTGTAGCAGCATGGCCTATCAGCTCGGAGACCATGGATGCGGTTACCCTTGACGCTGCATCACAGACAGGAGCGCCTGCGTTGGTGTACTCAACGACGAACCTGGGTGCACGAATGGCAAAACGTCATTTTTTTTATGAATCCAGGTTCTGTTTACAGCATCATGATGGTCGCATCCGTGTTTGACGACATCGCGGTGAACGCACATAGGAAGCGTGTATTCGTCATCGCCATACTGGCGTATCACCCGGCGTGATGGTATGGGGTGCCATTGGTTACACGTATCGGTCACCTCTTGTTCGCATTGACGACACTTTGAACAGTGGACGGTACTCAGATGTGTTACGACCCGTGGCTCTACCCTTCATTCGATCCCTGCGAAACCCTACATTTCAGCAGGATAATGCACGACCGCATGTTGCAGGTCCTGTTCGGGCGTTTCTGGATACAGAAAATGTTCGACTGCTGCCCTGGCCAGCACATTCTCCAGATGTCTCACCAATTGAAAACGTCTGGTCAATGGTCTCCGAGCAACTGGCTCGTCGCAATACGCCAGTCACTACTCTTGTTGAACTGTGGTATCGTGTTGAAGCTGCATGGGCAGCTGTACCTGTACACGCCATTCAAGCTCTGTTTGACTCAATGCCCAGGCGTATCAAGGCCGTTATTACGGCCAGAGGTGGTTGTTCTGGGTACTGATTTCTCACGATCTATGCATCCAATATGCGTGAAAATGTAATCACGTGTCAGTTCTAGTATAATATATTTGTCCAATGAATACCTGTTTATCATCTGCATTTCTTCTTGGTGTAGCAATTTTAATGGCCAGTAGTGTAACATCTAGGATAGGCCACAACCCTGTCTCATTCCCTTCTCAACCACTGTTTCCCTTTCATGCCTCTCGACTCTTATAACTGCCAACTGGTTTGTAAATATCCTTGCAATCCCTGTGTTTTACCCTCAACTTTCTCAAAAGCTTTCTCTTAGTCTACACATGCTATAAAAGTAGGTTTGCCTTTCTTTAACCTACCTTTTAAGATAAGTCATAGGGTCAGTATCGCCTCGCGCGTCCCTATATTTTTCCGGAATCCAAACTGATCTCCCCTGAGGTGGGCTTCTGGCAGTTTTTCCATTCTTGTGTAAACAGTTCGCCTTAGTGTACTGCAGCCATGACTTTCGAAACTGATAGTTCGGTAATTTTCACACCTGTCAGCTACTGCTTTCTTTGGAACTGGAATTATTACATTCTTCTTAATGTCTAAGGGTATTTCGCCTGTCTCGTACGTCTTGCACACCAAATGGAAGAGTTTTGGCATGGCTGGCTTGCCTAAGAGTATCAGTAATTCTAACGGAATATCGTATAATCCCGTGCCCTTGTTTCGGTCTCGATCTTTCAGTGCTTTGTCAAATTCTTCTTGCAGTATCATATCTCCATCTCATCTTCATCTACGGCCACTTCCCTTTCCATGATATTGCCTTCTAGTTTTTCTCCCTTGCATAGACCCTTATATACCTCCTCCACCTCTCAGCTTTCCCTTCTTTTGTTAGTTCCGTTTTCCCACCTGAGCTCTTGATATTCCTACATCTGCATTCTCCAAAGGCCTCCTTATTTCTTCTGTAGGTTGTATCTATCTTTCCTCTAGAGAAACGTGCTTCTAAATTCCTATATCTGTTCTCTACCTATGCCAGCTTAGCTATTACGCACTTCCTGTCAATCTCATGATTTACACATTTTTATTCCCTTCGCCTGTTTTATTTGCTGCCTTTTTTATATTTTCTCCTTTCATCAGTTAAATTCAGTATCCCCTGTGTTATCCAAGCATTTCAAATACGCCCTGTCTTTTTACCTATTTAATCCTCTGCTACCTTCACTAATTCGTCTCTCGAAGCTATCCAAACATCTTCTACTGTATTCCTTTCCCCTGTTGTAGACAAACGTTGCTTAATGCTCCATCTGAAACTCTCGATTACCTTTGGTTCTTTCAACCTATTCAGGTCCCATGTCCTTAATTTACTACCCTTTTGTAATTTCTTCACTTTTGATCTACAGTTCAAAATCAATAAATTGTGATCCGAGGTCACACCTGCCCCTGTAAATGTCTTACAAATTAATACCTGGTTCCGAAAATCTGTCTTTCCATTCCATAATCAATCTGAAATCTTTCGGAGTCTCCCGGTCTCTTCCACGTATACAACCTTCTTTTATGATTCTTAGGCAAAGTACTACCGACGATTAAATCAACAACAAATTTGAAGCAAAAGTGTGTAAATTGCAGGATTTTGAGTGAGTTATGTTTAATTCAGTATAAAATGATCCAAAATCATCATCTTCGTAAATTTTGGGTCTAGTTTTTTTAAAAAAAACGGAATCTACATTTTTGTATTAATAAAATAATAAACAATGTTGTTATCAGGAGAAAGAAAACTAGCATTCTACGGATCGGAGCGTGGACTGTCAGATCCCTTAATCGGGCAGGTGGGTTAGAAAATTTAAAAAGGGAAATGGAAAGGTTAAAGTTAGATATAGTGGGAAGTAGTGAAGTTCGGTGGCAGGAGGAACAAGACTTCTGGTCAGGTGACTACAGGGTTATAATCACAAAATCAAATAGGGGTAATGCAGGAGTAGGTTTAATAATGAATAGGAAAATAGGAATGCGGGTAAGCTACTACAAACAGCATAGTGAACGCATTATTGTGGCCAAGATAGATACGAAGCCCACGCCGACCACAGTAGTACAAGTTTATTAGCCAACTAGCTATGCAGATGACGAAGAAATTGAAGAAATGTATGATGAAATAAAAGAAATTATTCAGATAGTGAAAGGAGATGAAAATTTAAGTCATGGGTGACTGGTATTCGTCAGTAGGAAAAGAGAGAAGGAAACGTAGTAGGTGAATATGGATTGGGGATAAGAAAGGAAAGAGGAAGCCGCCTGGTAGAATTTTGCACAGAGCACAACCTAATCATAGCTAAAACTTGGTTCAAGAATCATAAAAGAAGACTGTATACATGGAAGAAACCTGGAGATACTGACAGGTTTCAG
The DNA here is from genome assembly GCF_023898315.1 of Schistocerca nitens. Lineage (NCBI taxonomy): Eukaryota > Metazoa > Arthropoda > Insecta > Orthoptera > Acrididae > Schistocerca > Schistocerca nitens. Next base: position 731,865,987 of record NC_064618.1, read on the forward strand.
ATAGATTATATAATGGTAAGACAGAGATTTAGGAACCAGGTTTTAAATTGTAAGACATTTCCAGGGGCAGATGTGGACTCTGACCACAATCTATTGGTTGTGAACTGTAGATTAAAACTGAAGAAACCGCAAAAAGGTGGGACTTTAAGGAGATGGGGCCTGGATAAACTGACTAAACCGGAGGTTGTACTGAGTTTCAGGGAGAGCAGAAGGGAACAATTGACAAGGATGGGGGAAAGAAATACAGCAGAAGAAGAATGAGTAGTTTTGAGGGATGAAGTGGTGAAGGCAGCAGAGGATCAAGTAGGTAAAAAGACGAGGGCTAGTAGAAATCCTTGGGTAACAGAAGAAATATTGAATTTAATTGATGAAAGGAGAAAATATAAAAATGCAGTACATGAAGCAGGCAAAAAGGAATACAAACGTCTCAAAAATGAGATCGACAGGAAGTGCAAAATGGCTAGGCAGGGATGGCTAGACGACAAATGTAAGGATGTAGAGGCTTATCTCACTAGGGGTAAGATAGATACTGCCTGCAGGAAAATTAAAGAGACCTTTGGAGAAAAGAGAACCACTTGCATGAATATCAAGAGCTCAAATGGAAACCCAGTTCTAAGCAAAGAAGGAAAAGCAGAAAGGTGGAAGGAGTATATAGAGGGTCTATACAAGGGCGATGGACTTGAGGACAATATTATGGAAATGGAATAGGATGTAGATGAAGATGAAATGGGAGATATGATACTGCGTGAAGAGTTTGACAGAGCACTGAAAGACCTGAGTCGCAACAAAGCTCCGGGAGTAGACAACATTCCATTAGAATTACTGACAGCCTTGGGAGAGCCAATCCTGACAAATCTCTACCATTTGGTGAGCAAGATGTATGAGACAGGCGAAATACCCTCAGACTTCAAGAAGAATATAATTATTCCAATCCCAAAGAAAGCAGGTGTTGCCAGATGTGACAATTACCGAACTATCAGTGTAATAAGTCACGGCTGCAAAATACTAACACGAATTCTTTACAGACGTATGGAAAAACTAGTAGAAGCGGACCTCGGGGAAGTTCAATTTGGATTCCGTAGAAATATTGGAACACGTGAGGAAATACTGACCCTACGACTTATCTTAGAAGCTAGATTAATGAAACGCAAACCTACGTTCCTAGGATTTGTAGATTTAGAGAAAGCTCTTGACAATGTTGACTGGAATGCTCTCTTTCAAATTCTAAAGGTGGCTGGGGTAAAATACAGAGAGCGAAAAGCTATGTACAATTTATACAGAAAGCAGATGGCAGTTATAAGAGTCGAGGGACATCAAAGGGAAGCAGTGGTTGGAAATGGAGTGAGACAGGGTTGTAGCCTCTCCCCGATGTTGTTCAATCTGTATATTGAGCAAGCACTAAAGGAAACAAAAGAAAAATTCGGAGTAGGTATTAAAATCCATGGAGAAGAAATAAAAACTTTCTGAAAGTATTTGTATGGAGTGTAGCCATGAATGGAAGTGAAACATGGACGATAAATAGTTTGGACAAGAAGAGAATAGAAGCTTTCGAAATGTGGTGCTACAGAAGAATGCTGAAGATTAGATGGGTAGGTCACATAACTAATGAGGAGGTATTGAATAGAATTGGGTAGAAGAGGAGTTTGTGACACAACTTGATAAGAAGAAGTGACCAGTTGGTAGGACATGTTCTGTGGCATCAAGGGATCACAAATGTGGCATTGGAGGGCAGTGTGGAGGGTAAAAATCGTAGAGGGAGACCAAGAGATGAATACACTAAGCAGATTCAAAAGGATGTAGGTTGTAGTAAGTACTGGGAGATGAAAAAGCTTGCACAGGATAGAGTAGCATGGAGAGCTGCATCAAACCAGTCTCAGGACTGAAGACCACAACAACAACAACTCACTAACTAAACATGCATTCATGTTCCTAGATTCAGCATAACAAATTTTAAGTGTATAATTACTTGAATTATGTTACCTTTTATGCATTAATAAATTTCAGTGGCATTCTGGAAGTACAAAAGTAACCTATTAAGAAAAAAGGAGATAATATTACATGAATGAAAATACTTTGTAAGTCTACTTTGTACCAGAACTATGTAAAGCACAAATGAAAATAATAAATTAACTGGTCGCAAATGTATACCAAGGATTACAAGTGTTAAATGCCCTTATGTAGAGTATATACAAGTACATATTTTGTTCAGAGATAAATTCAGAAGATGACCGTCTTCGCTTGACTTGACGTTTATACACATACTCGGGGACATCCCTTATGACAGTCCAGCAGTAATCTGCTAAAATAGTAGGGCTCCACTTTCCAGCATACCTCTTCTCAAATATGGCAATATCTTGATGAAACCGCTCCCCATGTTCATCAATTACTGCACCACAATCTTTCGGGAAAAATTCAAGGTGACTATGTAAGAAATGCATTTTCAATGCCATACTGCAACCAAGTTTTTCATAAGACGGCAATATGTTATCTACAATCTCCTTGCAATTTATTGCTCGTTTGTTCCCTAAGAACTGTAAACACACTGTCCTAAAACATTCCCATGCATGATTCTCATCACCTTGTATGAGTCCATCAAAAGTATGGTCTGCAAAAAGCTCTCGAATCTGTGGGCCCACAAAGATACCCTCCTTTACTTTGGGATCACTTAAGTAAGAGAATTTAGGCCTTAAGTACTTCAACGCGTCACCACCTTTGTTCATTCCCTTAACAAAGTTTTTCGTGAGACCTAACTTGATGTGCAATGGCGGGAGCAGAATCTTTTTAGGGTCTACTAGAGATTCACTCTTAATGTTCTTTATACCTGTTTGAAGAGATTTTCTGGTGGACCATTCATGTTTACTGTAATGAGAAGCACGAGCTCGGCTATCCCATTCACAGAGAAAGCAGCCCTAACTGCATACCTAATAGTAGTGCAACCACTTTCAATTCACCACAAATCTGCCTTTGAGAGTCATTGTACTTGATGGTTTCTAGTAAAATTTTCATGCTTTGATATGACTCTTTCATATGCACACTATGCCCAACTGGAATAGAAGGAAGCTCATTACCAATATGTCAAAGTACTGCTTTTAAGCTCAACTTTGACGACTCAATATAGAGTCTCCACTCATCAGGGTTGTAATTAATTCTGAGAGCCTTCATTAGGCCATTTATGTCTACACATACCGCAAGACTATCTTGGATTTTAAAAAAAGGAGTGCACTGTAGCTCTTTTCTGCGGTAGAATGAAACATTTACATTGCTTTCCAGAAAACTGAGCTGCTACAATCTTGATGCTAAAATATCAGCCTTAGCTTTATTGAGCTCCAAATCTCTAGTGAGACCGCTTAATTCATTTCGAGACAATTTTTGTGGATCATCACTTGATGATATATTTGGAAGAAACTCTCGATCTTGTGATGTCCATGGTTCAGGACATTCAGAATCCCCATCAGAAGTAATCTCGTACTCTGTCGGTGGTTCAGGTATTGGCAATCTTTCCCCATGTAAAACTGGACGCATGGCAGATGGAATGTTAGGATAGATCACTTTCTGCTTCTTCTTCTTAGATGTTCCCCTCTTGATAGGAGGAACCATACAAAAGTAGCAGTCACTGACATGGTTAATTGGCTCAGGCCAGATAATGGGCACTGCAAAGCGCATTGAACGTCCTTTCCCATGCGTCCAATTCCTGAGGTTACTAGCACAAGTGTTGCAGATCACACGTGGAGCTCAGGGTTTTTCCTGATCACCTATTCTGCAACCAAAATAACTACTGTATGTTTTCTAAACAATGGAGTTATTTGCTGTTTTTGTGAAGCAAATGTCACTTCTCCAAACACATAGCAAAATGTTCAGCACTGTTAACACAAATTCGTGGCATTTTTGTTCACTTCAATAGCTGTCAACTTAAACAATTGGTAGTTAATCTGGAAACAAACGTACAAAAATTATTACATGCATTAATGAAGCCACTGACTTTGAAGATGAGGGAGACAAAAAAATAATTAAAATTGGTATCAAAATGTTTATATCCAAAATACTGCACGCAAGAAAGACCAGGGACAATAATATAATCCATTGTTACTAGTTTTTATGACTCTGACAAACCATTATAATATTTGATTTTAAACTTAACATAAAAATCCGCACATAATTATCTCACCGTAGTAAAACAGTGTAAAATGAAAACTAGAGCTAATTTTGAATTGTCTTTGTGATACTCGCGGTCAGCACATTATAACTGATTGGAATTGGCTATTTTCGTTCGATTTAAATTTTCATTGTTACGAGTGTTATGCTCTGTGCAAAATTCTGCCAGGCAGCTTCCTCTTTCATCCCTTTTCCCGAGTCCAGATTCACCTACTATTTTTTCTTTCTCTTCCTTTTCCTACTACCGAATTTCAGCCACCATCACAATTAAATTTTCTTCTCCTAGAACTATCTGACAATTTCTTTGATCTCGTCATACATTTCCTCAATCTCTTCATCATCTGTGGATCTAGTTGGGATATAAACTTGTACTTCCGTGGTGGGTCTTGGCTTTGTATCTGTTTTGGCTACAATAATACGTTCATTATGCTGTTCATAATAGGTTACCAGTATTCCTATTTTCCTATTCATTATTAAACCCATTCCTCTATTACTACTATTTGATATTGTGTTTATAACTCTGTATTCAACCGACCAGATATCGCGTTCCTCCTGCCACCGAACTTCACGAATTCCCACTGTATCTAACTTCAACCCATCCATTGTCCTTTTTAAGTTCTCTACCATATCTGCTCGATTAAGGGATCTAGCATTCCACGTTCCGAACTCTAGAACGCCAGTTTTGTTTCTCCGGATGACGACATCCTCCTGAGTGCGCAGTGATCCACTTAAACGTTTCAACGCAGACATCTCTAGAACAACAATAGATGTTGAAAAACGACTTTCTCGGGTATGAATGGTAAATGTAAGGCAGCGACTCATGAAAGTAAACACTATGAAACATTATAAAACGTGACCAAGTATTATTTTCAACACAAACTAGATTTTATGGACACCCTGTATTATTTCTTACCCGATCAGTAATGTGAAAAATCACTAAAAGAATGAAACTGGTTGCATCGCAATACGTCAGTTGCACCCCGAGAAGTTGCAAAGCGACGTTGATGCTTGAAACAAACGAAACGCGCCACTATTGCTCATCCCGAGATGAAAGCGTGAACCACACGTTTCTCATAATCTCGATGTAAGTTGTAACGGAACATATTAAAGGCTTTACTTTAATGAAGTATGCGATCCCTTCCAAATTCAACCAGTTTAACGAGTATTTATGATTATAGAAAAGTTATTGTGTATGTTAACAATGATTGCATAACATGTCTCCATAAACAGTCAACCCATTAAATTATACTGAATAACTGACCCACACAAAAGTTAATATCACTTGATCACTGATACAGCAAATGTCATCATGTAAAAACACTAAGTTCATCTTAAATAATTAATATGAAGTACGAAAAATAGTGGCCAACTTAAGTATTTTGGATCTCCTTAAATAAAAATTACCCAGTGAAACCTATTTGTTCACTAGGAGCGTTTTCACTCAGTATTCACGTAATCAATCCTATTTTAGACGAAAACCAATGTAATTCTTAATAATTCATGTTACTTACTTATTTATGCAAATTAGAGAAGTCAGTTGACAAACTTCTAAAAAACGGCCTTTTTGTAACAAAGAATTATTCTGTCAAGTCAACAAATCTGTCTGTCATTTTAATAACATGTTAAATTATGTCACTCGATGCAAATTAATAACTTTTCTGCACAAATTATGATAACAGATGTACATGTGACTTATAAACTATATCTCTTTTTAGTAGTTCTTTGACAATGTTATAAATACAAGCAGCAAGAAGGGTCGAAAGACCAGTCGGAGGCAGTCGGGGGCAGTCGGAATGTCACTTTGGTGAAGTGTGTTTCTGTGTTATTGTTTGGCAAAACAAGGCAAAGAACATGTAAAGGAAGTACTACTTTGTGTTGTGTTATGGTCTTTGGTGGACAGTGGAATTAATATGGCCACTAAAGTAATAAATATTTGATGTTTACATACGTGTTGGTTTCGCTCGTTCTTTATCATCAAAAGCACATGAAAAACACGGGACCTCATGTTTTTTAACCCTAGACAACCAGATTTAGAGCCAGCATCAGCATCGAGACACAGCAGCGATCCAGCAAGCAGCAGCGATTACTACAATACAATACATTGTAATGGCGCCAACCTAACATCAAGTGCTAACAAGCTCCGTAAATTGGAGTGAAATAGTGCGTTTACAGCAATTAGCAAGATATCAACGACTTAGGCGGACCATTTACAAAAGTGGGGGCTCGTCCGGGATGTTTAAGTGCATCGATGATAATAGTGCAGCGATAAATTTCGTAAGTGCTTGGCACTCCAAAAAAATTTTATTTGTGCATTGTGGCTACAGTGAAAATATGTCAAAAATAAATAAATAAATAAAGTGTGTTTGTGCGACTACGAAAAACTACCATCACACCGCTCGGAAGATTAACGTCTGGATTATGTCAATGGATTTCATCAATCAAGACTTCAGCTTCAATAAAACCGAATATAAGTGAAGAAAGCCAACAAGAACACCGACCACGACATCATAGCATAGACATAAAGCAAGGTATTTTGTTGTTGTCATTTAAAATAATTAATTGTTAACATGTCTCTACCTGAGAGTGATGAGATCGTAGGAAATGTAAAAATTGAACCAGGGGATGGTGAACAATTAAACTTAACAGAGTGGCTAGCAGAGTTTGCAACTCAAATAAGCTCGCAACTTAAACAATCGAGTGAACAAGTAAGTTTGAAACTTAAGGAAAACACAGATAGACTGGATAAGTTAAGTTTGAATTTTGATCTATTAAATACTCATCTCAATGAGAAGTGTGAGGAAATTAAAACTACCCTCAGTAAGGACACTAGAGAACAGTTGATACACTTCAGAAAAGAATTTCAAGTTAAAGTTGAAAGTTTAAATGAAAACATACAAGCTAACACAGACAGCATTGCTGTCATCTACAACAGAGTAGATGCTGAAGCTAAAAGATTAGATCAAAGAATAGACAAAACATCAGAAGACCTTAAACAAGAATACAACCTGTACACCACTAATGTAGATACAAAAGTAGAAAATATGCACACTAAATATTCACAATTGGAAGATGCATTAATGTCAAAACAAATGTTTTACAATCAAAATACAATGAATGGGCACATCCAAGTGAAATGCTTTCCTGGTGAAAATCTGCACCCTATTGACTTTATTCACCAATGTAAGGATATGTTTGTTGTAGGAATGTCTGATAACATAAAAATTAAGTTAGTAAAACGGTTTCTAGAAGGGGAGGCCCTATCCTGGGCAAATGAGAATAATGATTCTTGGAATACTTTTGAAGAGTTTGAAGCTAAATTTATTTGCAAATTTTGGTCACAATCCATACAAGCCAGATTAAAGTCAGAATTTCTAAATGGACCAGTGTATAGAGGGAAAGTAGGGGGAATGCAAAAATTTTGCAGAGATCAACTGAAAAAACTTGCTCATTTAAATAACTCTTTTGATATTATGACACAAATTGATGTTTTAAAAAGAAGATTACCAGAGAGACTGCAGTGGGAATTGGTCCATGGACCAGACGATTCAATGGAAGAGTTCCTGAAATTTGTAGATAGATTAGATAGGGCCTTGGAAAGAGAAAGTAACCAAAGTTTTGGCTCTGGCAACAACCAGTATGGGGGGTGGAACAGGAATGTAAATAGAGATTATTATTGGAGGAGAGACTTTGAAAATTCTGGAAATAATGCTCCAAATAGGGGAGATAGGAGATATGAAAATGATTTCAGAAACAATACGCAGGAGGGAGGATGGAGGAGAGATAACAGGAATGATAGAAATAGGTATTGGGGAAGAGAACAAGATAGAAGGGGGTTTGTTGAAACTAGTGAACAAAACGACAGCTACAAACGGACAGACCGAGGAAACCAGCCGGGAAACGGTGGACAGTCCCACTAGATGTCCGTAGTTTTGGGGCTAGACAATATTATGACAGGACAACACATAACCGAAACTGGAAAAGGAGAGGATACAATGTAAAGAGTAATTACCATGAAAATACTGAAGTTGTTAGAATGAATAAATTAGAATTTAATAAAAGGTTTTGGGATACTATGAGTAAAAGTGATACAGTTAATAAAAACTGTGTTCAAGCACAGGTAGTTAGTGAAAGTGCAGAAGTTGAAGGTATTGCAGAGTTCCATAGTTGGGCTGAAAAGGATACTGGTGTGAATAACAAGTCAGACACACCACAAGTAGAATCTATTTTGGGGGGTTTATTTGATAAGAAGGGGGATGACGAAGTGTTTAATGGAGCCAAAGACTCAATTGCTGAGATTCAGATACATAGGGGGGAAACTGCAGATGGGGTTGTTGTTGAGGAGGAGGAAGAAGTAATAGAGGGACATTTAAATAATGATCCTAAATCAAGTGATGTTATTGATGAGAGTGTGGAGGAAGAAATAAAAGTATTTGTAGAATTGAAAAGTGATGTGGTAAAGGTAAGTGATGTGACAAACATGGGTAATAATGAGGTTAATTTAAGTGAAATGCAGACTAGGGAATGTGTATCTGAGGACAAGCTATTGCCTATTGGGAACTATGAAACGCTAATCTATGAGAATGGTAATAATAATAATATTAAAGAAAATATAAACGGATGGAATGTAAATGTGTGTTTTCAAGAAAAAGGGGAAAATTTTTTAGAAGTTTTGTGGAACAACTATGGAAACTGTATAAACAAAGATGCCTTTTGGAAAGAATTAGCAAAGGTAAGTGCAACTTTGTATCCTACATGGTGGACAAGAATCCGTAGTGGACTTTATAAAAAAGGGGGTGAAAACAGTAGGTTGTTAAGTGACAACACAGTGTTAAAAGGAACAGATGAAAACAAAGGTTTATGTTTAAATGCCAATGCTTTGCAAACAGAGAGGGATGTGTCTAAGTGTAGGAAAGAGGAAATAGACTTAGGAATTAAAGGAATTGAAAATGATCTATTGTTTGAAAATACTGAAGTAGACAAAGATGTTGAGCTAGGTTATCCATATGTTAAAGTAAACATTGACATTTGTCCATTTGAAATAAAAGAAAGCCCACATCCTAATGCGTGTAGACTTATCTTTCCCAGATCAAGAAGGTTATTTGGATTAAGAAACATCACTGAATTGAAACCATATAAACATGATTAAGCACATTTCCCTATTTGAATACAATTACTTCCCCAGTTTCCATAAAGCATGTTATCAGCAAAGTTTTTACTGGGTGTGTCAAATAGCAACTACCACTCATGCGACAGACCCTGGAAAAGTTCCAGATTTCTGAGAGAATGTTTTTATATTTTTATTGTCACCATTGAATATTAAATTTGGAGACATCTTCTTTACTTGCAATGGGCAAGAAGGTGACAAACATTTATTACTTTCTTTTTGTATTGTTGAATATGGGACATACTTGCACCAAATATAAAAGACAATGAAAAAAATTGTTGTGCAAGACCCATCATTTTGTTACTATTCTTTTCTTAGGCATAAGATTGGTGTACAATTTTCTACAGCTAATCAGATGTTCACCAAGTTTGATGTTTATGTTATGTTGTGACCAAATTGAAGTGTGCAATTTTGGTATTAATATGTTCTTGTACTATCTTGACTATGTGTCTCAATGGAAGACAAGTTTTTTTTAAATATTTTTTTTTAAATGCATACTACATTCATACATGTGACTTCTCTAGTGTTTGTGTTTATATATATATATCATGTCCATACTTATAATTATGTTCTTTGTTTTCATTTCCTTTATGTGGCTCAAAACGAGCAGACAGTTGCATTGTTTTTCCTATGGACATCTGACCTGTCCATCTATGTAATATATTTATGTTCCTTCTAGTATCTTGATTATTCTGTGACTCAATGAGAGCTGACTTTGAAATAATTTACATATATTTTTTATATATCTTAACATCGCATGTGATACATTTGTGTCTGTTTTTGATCATTTTCCATGTGGCTCACTGGGAGCAAAGATTAACAATTCTTTTACTTTCATATATTACTAAATATTTTTATGATGCTGTCATACTGAAAGCCATAACACAAAGTGCATTTGAAACAACACAACTAAAATATTTGCAGGAAAAAGTCATTTTGAAACGGTGTAACGGTTGTTGTATACATACACATTATGCATAGAAATTGACACATTTGTCCTAGTCGGCTAATATCATTAACATTCTGTAAATGATATTACCCGAGGGGGGTATTGTAACAGAACATATTAAAGGCTTTACTTTAATGAAGTATGCGATCCCTTCCAAATTCAACCAGTTTAACGAGTATTTATGATTATAGAAAAGTTATTGTGTATGTTAACAATGATTGCATAACATGTCTCCATAAACAGTCAACCCATTAAATTATACTGAATAACTGACCCACACAAAAGTTAATATCACTTGATCACTGATACAGCAAATGTCATCATGTAAAAACACTAAGTTCATCTTAAATAATTAATATGAAGTACGAAAAATAGTGGCCAACTTAAGTATTTTGGATCTCCTTAAATAAAAATCACCCAGTGAAACCTATTTGTTCACTAGGAGCGTTTTCACTCAGTATTCACGTAATCAATCCTATTTTAGACGAAAACCAATGTAATTCTTAATAATTCATGTTACTTACTTATTTATGCAAATTAGAGAAGTCAGTTGACAAACTTCTAAAAAACGGCCTTTTTGTAACAAAGAATTATTCTGTCAAGTCAACAAATCTGTCTGTCATTTTAATAACATGTTAAATTATGTCACTCGATGCAAATTAATAACTTTTCTGCACAAATTATGATAACAGATGTACATGTGACTTATAAACTATATCTCTTTTTAGTAGTTCTTTGACAATGTTATAAATACAAGCAGCAAGAAGGGTCGAAAGACCAGTCGGAGGCAGTCGGGGGCAGTCGGAATGTCACTTTGGTGAAGTGTGTTTCTGTGTTATTGTTTGGCAAAACAAGGCAAAGAACATGTAAAGGAAGTACTACTTTGTGTTGTGTTATGGTCTTTGGTGGACAGTGGAATTAATATGGCCACTAAAGTAATAAATATTTGATGTTTACATACGTGTTGGTTTCGTTCGTTCTTTATCATCAAAAGCACATGAAAAACACGGGACCTCATGTTTTTTAACCCTAGACAACCAGATTTAGAGCCAGCATCAGCATCGAGACACAGCAGCGATCCAGCAAGCAGCAGCGATTACTACAATACAATACATTGTAATGGCGCCAACCTAACATCAAGTGCTAACAAGCTCCGTAAATTGGAGTGAAATAGTGCGTTTACAGCAATTAGCAAGATATCAACGACTTAGGCGGACCATTTACAAAGTGATGTACGTAATCTTACTTTCACTGTTGTCATAAGGGCCGAAAGTAATAATAGAGTTCCCTGCCACAGACACCGATGTATTTCCCTCTTGCGTGTATAATTTATCTACGTGCACGCTAAGGAGTACTACTGGCCAGTGTACTAAACCAACAATTCCTAAATTGATGGATAGGTTGGGGCTGTCCAGTTCAGAGATTTCCAGCACGGTCGGCGAACTTCATCCCCATGAACTTTTTTTGTCTGGGGACGTGTGAAAAATCTAGTGTATCAAAAGTTTCAAACAACAGTGGCCAACATGAAAGCCCTTATTACCCCTGCGTGTGCCACAATAACAGCAGAAACACTAACAGCAGTGAGTCGATCGGTGTTGCAGCGCGCACGGCGGTGTTTACTTGTAAATGGTGATCTCTCTGAACACACTTGCGTAGCATTTCCGTTGTGAGAAATGTGATTGCATACCGGCGTACATGTTGTGATGTTATATGTTTCTTAGAAGACGTATGTTTGTTTTGTTGGTACGATTGTACATTTGTGTAATCGTTTCACCGTGTGCAAATGTTTAATTCTAACGTAATTATCAAAAACGTTCGGTGATATATTCTGTACGTGTCATGTACAATTATGTAATTGATGTACAGCTACGTATAACTAGCACTTACCCCTCTCTTAGTTCCTTCGTCAGCCATTAATTATATTTACTCTGGCCGGTGATATTCGGTATTTCATCTCCGTTATGTCCATTGTAGTACTGTGGTAAAGATCAATAAAGCACGAACGAGTAAACCATTTCCTTATTTTTCATTATGTGTGACGGGACATGCCCTCCTTTACTTTGTCATCACTTAAGTAAGGGAATTTTTGCCTTAAGTACTTCAGCGCATCACCATCTTTGTTCATTCCTTTAACAAAGTTTTTCGTGAGACCCAACTTGATGTGCAAGGACGGGAGCAGAATCTTTTTAGGCTCTACTAGAGAGGTTCACTCTTAATGTTCTTTATACCTGTTTGAAGAGATTTTCTGGTGTGCCATTCATGTTTACCGTAATGAGATGCACGTGCTCGGCTATCCCATTTACAGAGAAAACAGCAATATTTAGCATACCCTAACGGCATACCTAATAGCAGTCACCACAAATCTGCCATTGAGAGTCATTATACTTGATGGCTTCTAGTAAAATTTTCATGTTTTGGTATGACTTTCATATGGACACTGTACAGTTTACAGTAAATAGTGATAAGTACCGCGTTTGTCACATCGCAGTATGTCAATCACATAGCTATTGCGGGCGACGTGCTGTTCACGGCTGCGTCTCGGGATGTAAAATTGCGGCACCTTTCGTTTATTTCAGGCGTCAACTTCGCTTTGCAGTTTTTCGGGGTGTAAATGACCTATTGCGATGCAACCAACACCATTCTTTTTGTGATGTTTCACGCTACTGACTCTGTAAGAAAAAATACGGAGTGTCCATTAAAAAAAAAAAAAACAACAACAAAAGTCTGTGTTGCAAATAATATTTGCTTACGTTTTATAAAGTCTCATAGTATTTACTTTCATGAGTCCCTACCTCACATTCATCATTTATAACCGCGAAAGTCGTTTTTTAATATCCATTTTTTTCCAGAGATATCTTCACTGAAACGTTTAAATGCGTTATTTTGTATATATATTTAGATATACCAACAACTAAAAACTTCATCATATATACGTGTGTGTGTGTGTGTGTTTGTGTGTGTGTTTAGGGAAGCATAATGTAGACTGTAAAGGTGTTGAGATCGAGACTATTGATACTGTTTATCAATGGACTGCAGTAAAGATTTAGATATACGAATAACTAAAACTTTCAGTCATCAGTAAACGACAGTGTAGAATTAAGTAGGTCAGCTACAAATGTGGATATTCCACTGTTATTAATAGAAATGTATGGGCTGTCCAGGCTGTCCAGGCTGGAAACCGCTACTGTTTTGTCAGGATGCAGACCGAAGACCTGTGTGGCGTTAGACGCAAGAAAACAATATTCAAGATCACTCCATTTGTTGTTGTTGTTGTTGTTGTTGTTGTGGTCTTCAGTCCTGAGACTGGTTTGACCCAGCTCTCCATGCTACTCTTGTAACCTCCCCAGAGAAATTTAAAAAGGACAATATTTTTAAATGACAATTAGAATCGTGCTAAGTGTAACCTTCCCGCAAAATTTCGAAAGACAATATTTAAATGTTAACGAGAATAGAACCTCGTGTAACCTCCCAGCAATGGAATTTAATGACAATGACAATAAATGAAAAATAGCAATCTGAACCATGTGTAAGCTCCCCACAAAAATGAAAGACAATTCAATGATAATGAAGTCTCAGTGACAATGTAAACGCAAATAGACCGAAATGTCGATCTTAGGCCCTGTGAAATAATTAAACTCAAATTCTTACCTCAGTAAAACTGCATCTGCACTTTTTTTTTTTTGCCGTAGCTTGGAGGAAATGCATCGCAAATTCTTTGAACTTAAGTAAATTTTTCTTTTAAGGAAATGCAAGGGAAATATTCTTTCAAAAAAGGATTCTTTGTTAAAAATTGTAGGTTTAAAAACAAAATTATTATTGGGGCAATTCTTGAACAAATTAGTTACAGTTAATTTACATTACATTATCAAATGTGCGCAATGCTGCTTCATTACCTTATTTAAAAATATACCTTGTCCCGAATCTTGACCAGAGCGCCCATGTCGAGGCCCGCCGACTCCTCACATAACTCCCACTGTCTCTCGCGCGGTACTAGCACAGACTGAGTGCTACTAGCAACTGCCATTACTGACTCCCTACATACAACTGAACTCTCTCGCAACTCGACCGCAACTGAACTCTCGCGCGATCGAGCGCAGACTAGGAACGACAAACAGCTCTCTGGTCAGAGACTCTGCAATGCCTCGCCATCGCCGCCACACGACATACGTGTTTCACTCTATCCTGTGCAAGTTGCTTCATCTCCCAGTTCGTATTGCAGCCTACATGCTTCTGAATCTGCTTAGTGTATTCATCTCTTGGTCTCCCTCTACGATTTTTACCCTCCACGCTGCCCTCCAATACTAAATTGGTGATCCTTTGATGCCTCAGAACATGTCCTACCAACCGACCCCTCCTTCTAGTCAAGATGTGCCACAAACTCCTCTTCTCCCCAATTCTATTCAATATCTCCTCCATTTATTACACAGAATATAAGCCTTGCCGTATCTTCTGCGACGGCTGGTGGATATTCAACAGGGAGAGGAATTCGCCGAAACTCTCAGCCGTCTCAGGGCTGCCGAAGACGCCGCATCAGCTCGTAGTGGAAGTCGATGACAACCTGGTGCGGCAGTTTGCCGTCCGCTGGCTAGGTGGGTAGTCCTGCTTAGAGATGGCGGCGACCGAGATGTGTGTGTTTTATTCACACGCCGTTTCGGGGAGTATTCAGTCCCTCCCAGATCACTACCTGCGTTGTCCCATCAGATGGACCGCGATGTCGGGAGCTGTGATGTGAATATTGAACCTGGCCCACCGGTAAGTTCGACGTCAGACTCATGCGACGCTAGGGTTTTAGGGCAGCTTATGCCCTGGACTAGAGTGCTGGACGATCCGCCAGTGCTAGCTGCTGTCTGCCTTCAGACTGGATGCTGGATTTCATTATTCGTGGCTGCTGACTGCTGATGTTCTCGAAAAGCAGCAAGTATAAGACCGACCGTAGAACAATCTCAAAAGATGCTACATACAATAACCAGAGAATCGAGTGCGAACGACATGAACGCAATCGATCCAACTGGTAGAGTGCCAAAAGCAAATGGGGGGGGGGGGGGGGGTGGAGATGCTGCACGCACTCTGAATGACCGAAGCTGCTCTGTTCTTCACGAGTCGTCAGCGGTCATCAGTTCCGCTACATTTGCTTAAAGAATTTGTTACAGTGCCTTTACTGCTTAGTCAAATAATGCTAAGCTATGCTGCGTCCTACCTAACTTCTCTTACATAATATTACGAAGCAGTTCGATCTGCACTTTTCCAGCGATTTGGTGCTGAGCTCACGCGCAGTTTCGCTCAAGAGTGCTGTTGCTGTCTGCCTGGCCGAGTAACGGGTTTGAAATGTTTACGTTTCCTAGATAGCAGCTGTTGATACTTTTGCGTGACTGAAAACCGCTGGTTATTCGAACTTAGAAAATTTTACCCTTCTGTTTCCATACTACTCGCAATTTGTCAAGTAACAGACGACGAAACTAAAAATAGACAACTCCTCTGCGGAAGTCATGCATATACACTCTCCACTTATAAAACTCGCGAGCGAGAGAAATAACTGGAAGATTACGTGTACAATCTGTATGCTGGTGCATATTATGCTGTAATAGCTACAAGAAGTAGATTTAATGTAATTTCACGCACACACCTCACTGCATTGTTAAGATTCCTGCTACAGTCCACATCACAAGTAATACGAAGGGAGTTTGAAACGACCGTGCGAAGTCCGAGAGATGGCACCACCGGCGCGTACCGAAGTCATGTTTAGTCAGGAGCATCTTTGTAAAGAAAGCACACCAAGTTTCAGCCATATTGGTCTATTTCTTTGTGTTTGGCATTCGTGTGAATCAAGGAAGTCGAGTGACTGTCAAAAAATGGACGAAGAAGAATTTCGTGTGGTGATTAAACATAACTTTATGAAAGGCAAAACGCCTCAGGAGACTAAAGAGAAGCTTGATAAACATTGTAGTGACTCTGCACCTTCGATTAGAACAGTTTATAAGTGGTTTCAAAATTTTCGGGGTGGCCATATGGGCACAAGTGATGCTGAACGTTCTGGACGCCCTCTGGAGGTTACGACTCCAGCAATCGTTGATAAAATTCATGATATATGGTGATGGATGACACAAGAATTACGGCGCGTGAGATTGCTAGTGCTGTGGGCATCTCGAATGGATGGGTACGTAATACACTCCTGGAAATTGAAATAAGAACACCGTGAATTCATTGTTCCAGGAAGGGGAAACTTTATTGACACATTCCTGGGGTCAGATACATCACATGATCACACTGACAGAACCACAGACACATAGACACAGGCAACAGAGCATGCACAATGTCGGCACTAGTACAGTGTATATCCACCTTTCGCAGCAATGCAAGCTGCTATTCTCCCATGGAGACGATCGTAGAGATGCTGGATGTAGTCCTGCGGAACGGCTTGCCATGCCATTTCCACCTGGCGCCTCAGTTGGACCAGCGTTCGTGCTGGACGTGCAGACCGCGTGAGACGACGCTTCATCCAGTCCCAAACATGCTCAATGGGGGACAGATCCGGAGATCTTGCTGGCCAGGGTAGTTGACTTACACCTTCTAGAGCACGTTGGGTGGCACGGGATACATGCGGACGTGCATTGTCCTGTTGGAACAGCAAGTTCCCTTGCCGGTCTAGGAATGGTAGAACGATGGGTTCGATGACGGTTTGGATGTACCGTGCACTATTCAGTGTCCCCTCGACGATCACCAGTGGTGTACGGCCAGTGTAGGAGATCGCTCCCCACACCATGATGCCGGGTGTTGGCCCTGTGTGCCTCGGTCGTATGCAGTCCTGATTGTGGCGCTCACCTGCACGGCGCCAAACACGCATACGACCATCATTGGCACCAAGGCAGAAGCGACTCTCATCGCTGAAGACGACACGTCTCCATTCGTCCCTCCATTCACGCCTGTCGCGACACCACTGGAGGCGGGCTGCACGATGTTGGGGCGTGAGCGGAAGACGGCCTAACGGTGTGCGGGACCGTAGCCCAGCTTCATGGAGACGGTTGCGAATGGTCCTCGCCGATACCCCAGGAGCAACAGTGTCCCTAATTTGCTGGGAAGTGGCGGTGCGGTCCCCTACGGCACTGCGTAGGATCCTACGGTCTTGGCGTGCATCCCTGCGTCGCTGCGGTCCGGTCCCAGGTCGACGGGCACGTGCACCTTCCGCCGACCACTGGCGACAACATCGATGTACTGTGGAGACCTCACGCCCCACGTGTTGAGCAATTCGGCGGTACGTCCACCCGGCCTCCCGCATGCCCACTATACGCCCTCGCTCAAAGTCCGTCAACTGCACATACGGTTCACGTCCACGCTGTCGCGGCATGCTACCAGTGTTAAAGACTGCGATGGAGCTCCGTATGCCACAGCAAACTGGCTGACACTAACGGCGGCGGTGCACAAATGCTGCGCAGCTAGCGCCATTCGACGGCCAACACCGCGGTTCCTGGTGTGTCCGCTGTGCCGTGCGTGTGATCATTGCTTGTACAGCCCTCTCGCAGTGTCCGGAGCAAGTATGGTGGGTCTGACACGCCGGTGTCAATGTGTTCTTTTTTCCATTTCCAGGAGTGTAGTTTGCATAAAAATTTGGACATGAGATAGCTATCCGCAACATGGGTTCCGCGATTGCTCACGCTTGACAAAAAACGGAATCGTGTGAAGTGTTGCAAGGACGGTTTGCAGCTGTTCAGGAAGAATCCGCAGGACTTTAAGCATCGTTTCGTCACTGTGGATGAAACATGGATACATTACTATACTCCTGAGACGAAACAACCATCTGAACAATGGGTCACCAAGGAAGAATCTGCACCAAAAAAGGCGAAGACCAGTCCTTCGGCGAGAAAGGTTATGGCGACTGTCTTTTGGGATTCGCAAGGGATAATCCTCAGCGACTATCTGGAAAAGGGTAAAACTATTACAGGTGTATATTATTCATCGTTATTGGACCGTTTGAAAACCGAGCTGCAAGAAAAACGCCGGCGTCTGGACCGCAAGAAAGTCCTTTTCCATCACGTCAATGCACTAGCACACACCTCAGCACTTGTGGTAACAAAATTAATGGAAATAGGATTACAACTCGTTTCACATCCCCCCCCCCCCCCCTATTCTCCAGACTTGGCTCCCTCGGACTACTATTTGTTCCCCAATTTGAAGAAATGGCTGGCAGAACAAAGATTTTATTCAAACGAGGAGGTGATTGCAGCAACTAATAGGTATGCAGCAACTAACAGATATTTTGCGGACTTGGACAATTCCTATTATTCGGAAGGGATCAACAAATTAGAACAGCGTTGGACGAAGTGTACAAGTCTGAAAGGAGACTATGTCGAAAAATAAAAGAAGTTTACCCCAAACACGTAAATAGTTTTTATTTTTGCACGGACTTTTCAAACACCCGTCGTATATGTCTGTGTAGTTTTTTTACGTTCCTGGCGAAATTCTGTGACTTGAAGGGTGTGGTTCAACGAAGAGATGTGTTAACTTTTCCGCGTAAACATGGTTGTTATACACGTGTGTCTTGTGGGAGAAATACACGGAAAACCGTGTACAATTTGTGCGCAGTGAACCACACCCACCAAGGAAATCGAAACCTTACACCGTGAAACAGAAACTGTAATAAACACAGTAGAGGAAAGGGTAAGGACAAGTTTGGTTTGCATATTTAGATCTGAAAATGGCTGCTAATCGTAGATGAAGCCTGTCAGGTATAATAAAGGAATGCTGCTGGTGGAATACTCTTTTTATTTTACTGTTAAGGTAGGAACTGATTTTATTACAAGTTTGCAGAGACAGTACAGAACGTGGAGCCGGCTCGCGGTCATACGTCCGAGGAGGCGGCGGCGGCGGCGGCGGCCCCGATGTCGACGTCGACCAGGTCCTGCGTGTCGACGCGGCTCTGCAGCTCCGTGTACGTCGTGGCGGCCGACAGCGCCGACTTGCGCTCCTCCTGCCGGGTAACAACACCTTCGTCATACACCTCACCACGCGGAATGGGTCAAGCCTGCAGGGACAACTGACGAATATGTGTTCGTCTGGCTACATGCTAATCATTTACAAGTTGTAGCTGTTTCTGTATTCCTATACAGCAATTTCTACACGGCATAGAAACAGTTGTCGAGCAAAAATAACTTTAAATTCATACGCATATTACTATCTGGCAAAGATAGACACGAAGCCCACACCTACTACATTAGTACAAGTTTACATGCCAACTAGCTCTTCAGATGACGGAGAAATTGATGAAATGTATGATGAGATAAAAGAAATTATTCAGATAGTGAAGGGAGACGAAACTTTAATAGCCATGGGTGACTGGAATTCGATAGTAGGAAAAGGGAGACAAGGGTAGAAGGACGGATCCTCAAAATTACACACCAATATCCTTAACATCGGTTTGTTGCAGGATTCTCGAACACATTCTCAGTTCGAATATAATGAATTTCCTTGAGACAGAGAAGTTGATGTCCATGCATCAGCACGGCTTTAGAAAGCATCGCTCTTGCGGAACGAACCTCGCCCTTTTTTCACATGATATCTTGCGAACCATGGATGAAGGGTATCAGACGGATGCCATATTCCTTGACTTCCGGAAAGCGTTTGACTCGGTGCCCCACTGCAGACTCCCAACTAAGGTACGAGCATATGGGATTGGTTCCCAAGTATGTGAGTGGCTCTAAGACTTTTTAAGTAATAAAACCCAGTGCGTTGTCCTCGATGGCGAGTGTTCATCGGAGGTGAGGGTATCATCTGGAGTGCCCCAGGGAAGTGTGGTAGGTCCGCTGTTGTTTTCTACCTACATAAATGATCTTTTGGATAGGGTGGATAGCATTGTGCGGCTATTTGCTGATGATGCTGTGGTGTACGGGAAGGTGTCGTCGTTGAGTGACTGTAGGAGGATACAAGATGACTTGGACAGGATTTGTGATTGGTGTGAAGAATGGCAGCTAACTCTAAATATAGATAAATGTAAATTAATGCAGATGAATAGGAAAAAGAATCCGGTAATGTTTGAATACTCCATTACTAGTGTAGCGCTTGACACGTCGATTAAATATTTGGGCGTAACATTGCAGAGCGATATGAAGTGGGACAAGCATGTAATGGCAATTGTGGGGAAGGCGGATAGTCGTCTTCGGTTCATTGGTAGAATTTTGGGAAGATGTGGTTCATCTGTAAAGGAGACTGCTTATAAAACACTAACACGACCTATTCTTGAGTACTGCTCGAGCGTTTGGGATCCGTATCAGGTCGGATTGAGGGAGGACATAGACGCAATTCAGAGCCGGGCTGCTAGACTTGTTACTGGTAGGTTTGATCATCACGCGAGTGTTACGGAAATGCTTCAGGAACTCGGGTGGGAGAGTCTGGAGGAAAGGAGGCGTCCTTTTCGTGAATCGCTACTGAGGAAATTTAGAGAACCAGCATTTGAGGCTGACTGCAGTACAACTTTACTGCCGCCAACTTATATTTCGCGGAAAAACCACAAAGATAAGATAAGAGAGATTATGACTCGTACAGAGGCATATAGGCAGTCATTTTTCCCTCGTTCTGTTTGGGAGTGGAACAGGGAGAGAAGATGCTAGTTGTGGTACGAGGTACCCTCCATCACGCACCATATGATGGATTGCGGAGTATGTATGTAGATGTAGATTTAGATGAAATGTAGTAGGTGAATATGGAATGGGAGTAAGGAATGACAGAGGAAGCCGCCTGGTAGAATTTTGAACAGAGCATAGCTTAATCACAGCCAACACTTGGTTCAAGAATCATGAAAGAAGGTTGTATACATGGAAGGAGCCTGGAGATACTAGAAGGTATCAGGTAGATTACATAATGGAAAGACAGAGATTTAGGAACCAGGTTTTAAATTGTAAGACATTTCTAGGGGCAGATGTGGACTCTGACCACAATCTATTGGTTGTGAACTGTAGATTAAAACTGAAGAAACTGCAAAAAGGTGGGAATTTAAGGATATGGGACCCGATTAAACTGACTTAACCAGAGGTTGTACAGAGTTTCAGGGAGAGCATAAGGAAACAATTTACAAGAATGGGGGAAAGAAATACAGTAGAAGAAGAATGGGATGAAGTAGTGAAGGCAGCGGAGGATCAAGTAGGTAAAAAGACGAGGGCTAGAAGAAATCCTTGGGTAACAGAAGAAATACTGAGTTTAATTGATGAAAGGAGAAAATATAAAAATTTAGTAAATGAAGCAGGCAAAAAGGAATACAAACGTCTCATGTATCGAAGTGAAACATAGACGATAAATAGTTTGGACAATAAGAGTATAGAAGCTTTCGAAATGTGGTGCTACAGAAGAATACTGAAGATTAGATGGGTAGATCACATAACTAATGAGGAGGTACTGAACAGAATTGGGGAGAAGAGGAGTTTGTGGCACAACTTGACTAGAAGAAGGGATCGGTTGGTAGGACATGTTCTGAGGCATCAAGGAATCACCAATTTAGTATTGGAGGGCAGCGTGGAGGGTAAAAATCGTAGAGGGAGACGAAGAGATGAATACACTAAGCAGATTCGGAAGGATGTAGGTTGCAGTAGGTACTGGGAGATGAAGAGTCTTGCACAGGATAGAGTAGCATGGAGAGCTGCATCAAACCAGTCTCAGGATTGAAGACCACAACAACAACATGCATATTACGAACGACTGCCATGGGTGTGTACTTCATTCCGTTCTGTGTAAAAGTTAAATTCCGTATAGGTAACCAACTTCTGTGGTTTTGTGTTTATAAATATTTGTGTTGCTTTAAAACTGCAATAGACTATTGACTAAATATTCCATCAATGCATAAATGTACTTCGAGGCTGTGATTAATATTCAGAGTCGCTTTTACGGGCGCCTGCAAAATGTACATGTGTGAACCTCACACATAACTCTGCTACATTTTGTGCAACGAATGCTTTTTGCCTAGTTCAGGAGTTAGCCGAGAGTACTGTCCTGTCGAACATCATTGAATGAAAGTCAGTTCAATCTGAAATAGGAAGGATCAGGATTACCTTAGTAACTGATACGGCTGATAAGAATGTGCATTGACGAGGCTAAATTTAAAATAAGGATTAATCCTTTGAGTAGCAGTGGTCTCTGTCTGAAACCACCTTTTCATTAATTTTTTTTAAAAGTACCAGTGCCTTTCACATGAAACTACCGATGATATTTCGAGGCAGAGACATCCTG
The DNA here is from genome assembly GCF_023898315.1 of Schistocerca nitens. NCBI lineage: Eukaryota > Metazoa > Arthropoda > Insecta > Orthoptera > Acrididae > Schistocerca > Schistocerca nitens. Next base: position 731,888,459 of record NC_064618.1, read on the forward strand.
TGGTACACCGAAGTACTCCTATGAATGTAGTGTGTTGTAGCAGTCACTTAAAGCGTTCAAAACAACAGTCGTCGAGGAGATTGTGCTACGTGATTGTAGGAGATATTGAGATGTCTTTTTTTATAGTGATCATATTTAGTGGATTATTGACAGTAAAAAGAAACTATATCTCAAGGTATTGCAACGAATTTTGTGTTTATACTCGTGCTTTTATGACTGATTTAGAAAAATTAAAAATATAAATTTATTAAACTTTAGACTCATTTTTGCTTGTTACTTACGTTTATTATTTGTTTTAGCCATTATGAGTTCATGGAAGTTTCGAGATGTGAAACTATGTCTAGGAACACAGAGAAATCGTTTTCAAATATATCTCATGAAATGATGAGTAGTTGAAAAATGTATGTCCCAGTGTTGTTTTAGCCATTATGAGCTCATGGAAGTTTCGAGATGTGGAACTGCGTCTAGGAAAACAGAGAAATCGTTTTCAAATATATCTCATGAAATGATGAGTAGTTGAAAACTGTATGTCCCAGTGGTTCCAAAGTGAAACTGACTCCTTAAAACAATTCAATTTTTAATTCTTGTCAGTTCCTTCAAATAATCGTTTCTTACTATGATGATGTACATAAATTTTGTGAAACATTTTAAAATGAAATTTTTCTTTATATTATTGGGACTCGGAGGGTTAAAGGTAAGGAATCGGAATGTTTTACGTTAGAAAGACGGTTGCAAAGGAGAAGATTACATCCAAACGAGCTATTTTTACCCTCTCGCGTTGGAGGAGACACTAAAAAAGGCGTAGTCGTCTGGCAGAGGTGTGAGCATACTATACGCGCGATGTAACTTGGTCCTTTACCAGGGCCGGCCGCTGTGGCCGAGCGGTTCTAGGCGCTTCAGTCCGGAACCGCGCTGCTGCTACGGTCGTAGGTTCGAATCCTGCCTCGGGTATGGGCGTGTGTGATGTCCTTATGTTAGTACGGTTTAAGTATATCTAAGTCTAGGGTTCTGATGACCTCAGATGTTAAGTCCGATAGTGCTTAGAGCCATTTGAACCATCTGAATTTAGTATTTAAGGTTGAGAACAGGTGGCCCTTCCCTCCCAGCAAAGAGCTTTTCCGTCGTGACCTGGTGAAGCAGTCGAACCTGCATATTGCAAGAATCTGCTTCACTGGCAGTCCATATCGAAATTCCTCGTTATTGTTTGATTTTCATTGTATGCATGTCGTCATTACACTATGTCTGAAAGCACTGGAGTGTAACGTCCAACTAGACGCCACGTCTGTAAAGTGTAGTTGATGATATGTACCACGCGATGAATGCTGTTGACGCAGGTAAGACTGCCTACACACATCCCGTGTCGTGGATACAGAGGGCGATTCATTCGAGTTGCGAAAACGTCTGATCAACGGGTATTCGGACCAAGGGCCGAATGGAGACTATGCCTGAAACTGCTCATTTGCCATTCTTGCAAACGTTTGTCGTCAACGTATATCGTGATCGTATTTCACGACTGGACTAAATGATATCGCTGTCAACAACAGTTGAGGAAACAACGGATCTCAGCATGTCATTAACGTCGAAGATGAACTTAGTCTACGACAGTGCATGAATTACAACATTAATTAATTAATTAATTTACACATCGTGTTCCGTAAATCCCGTTATGAGTCACAGCCTTCAGTAGTGTGAAACAGATCAGATTATACTCGTACATTACTTCGCACTGAAAGCGCTAAGTGCCTACGGCTGGGCGACTTGTCTGACGTAGCGGTCATAAGTTATACAGGGTGTAAACGGTATAGCTTCCAAAATTAAACAGAAGATACATCTCGGTGTGTTTCACAAAAAAGTGTAATGAAATACCGTTACACCGTGTTCTTTATTTTTGTATTCCGAAAAGAAAGATATTTGTAGGATTGATAATAGACGCATTTCTATTCACGTTGTCAACTGGTCGTACACGACCTTCTTTGTGTATTACTGACATCGACGCGGCGGTCAGAGAAAGGTAACGGACGAATCACAGCAATGTAAACACTGAACGTTTATAACGACGCGGTGCGGTGGTCGGGTACTACCTAAACAAGCAATGTCAAGTCATTGGGTTGCCAACAACGTGTAATTCGTTTTACGTAAGCAATGAATTACGTACAATCAGATGCTTTCTCTTTTACAACATTATCATAAAGAAGGTTGTGGTAGCAATGAAAAGCTAACACAAATAAAATGTGTTTCCCATAGTACAAAATCAACCAATTAGCACGTAATTCGTTGTGCATTAATTAAAATCAACTTTTTCCTCTTTTTACAACAATACAATAACGAAAAGTAAATTCAGATTATTTTCCTTTTGTACAACAGTACCGTAACGAAAATGAAACCCACATTATATTGTTTTGCCGCGTGGGATTAGCCGAGCGGTCTAGGCGCTGCAGTCATGGACTGTGCGGCTGGTCCCGGCGGAGGTTCGAGTCCCCCCCCCCCCCCTCTTGCATGGGTGTGTGTGTTTGTCCTTAGGATAATTTACGTTAAGTAGTGTGTAAGCTTAGGGACTGATGACCTTAGCAGTTCTGTCCCATAAGATTTCTCTCACATTTGAACATTTTTTATATTGTTTCCTCTTGTACTAATACTACAGAATGCCTATCATTCGATTTGATACATGATTCATTATGACGAACCCAGTTTCGTGAAACTAGTTCGCACACATGCACATTTGCCTTTATGGTACTGGCAGCATCCTGTGTAAGTTGGTCCACATTATTTACTTGCTGAGGATGAAGAAGTTCCCCCAAAAGCAAAACTCCAGTGGATTTAAATCAGGACTGCGTGCTGAACATCGATGTCGACCAAAACGTGCTATCTATCGTCCTGGAAATCGTCTAATCAAAAACCTTCGTACTCTGAATAATGTGGGATTGAACACCATAGAGGAGGAACCACATTTTATGACGTACGGCCAACGGAATATCTTCTAATACAGTTGGTAATAATGTTTCCTCTAGAGAGGTTCGGTAGTTGTTGCCAATCAATCGTTCAGGTAAAACGTAACACCCAGTAATGTAATAATCGATTATACTAATCATCGGTTATACCTTCCCATATATTTACGAAAAAGCGGCGCTGAAAATGTGTTGTTACCACTGGGTGGCGGATTGTGTATATTCCACGTACGCATTTTATAGAAATTAGTTATTCCGCCGCGAGTGAAACATGCTTCATCTGTGATGGATATTTTATTTACAAAATTATGCTACGCTCCTTCTGACAGAAAGCAATCTGACAATTGCCGGCAGCTGTGGACGAGCGGTTCTAGGTGCTTCAGTCTGGAACCGTGCGACCGCTAGGGTCGCAGGTTCGAATCCTGCCTCGGGCATGGCTGTGTGTGATGTCCGTAGGTTAGTTAGGTTTAAGTAGTTCTAAGTTATAGGGGACTGATGACCTCAGATATTAAGTCCCATAGTGCTCAGAGACATTTGAACTTTTAACTCTGAGAATTCTCGTCGCGGAGCGAAATCTTTCTCTTGGAACGCTTGTACGCTTCTAGTGTGATAAAGTCATTAGCGCTCCTCTTCCAAAGTGCGATGAACGACACTGTGCGATACACCCACTTGGCGGGAGATGCTTCTAGAACTTGTATGCGGTCCAGAATTTGTTGCTCAGCTTCGAACGTACGTTCTTCGCGTTGTGGGCCTCAGTCTTCTGCGTGGCGCAGTAAAGAGACAGTATGTCTCAATCTACGCAAATTAAATACGTAGGGTACTCGTAAGTCGTATTATGTCATGATTTATTTAATAATAAAATGAAAGCATATCAGAACAGAGAATCCATTTCGTATACAGAATTAAATGCAAAAAGATAAAGATAACTACTCTGCTTCGTTACGAATGAATTCCAAAATAATCGATTGAAAAGAGATAAATACGATGATACAAACATATGGTGTACAGCAGCAAACGTCGATCGTATAGGAAGTCTTCGTTGTGGAAAACGTTCTCGATAAATTCGTAGAGCTACTCTTACAACACCTTTTGCCTCGCCGTAAATTAAGTGAATATCGCATAGTTTAGCGATAGTAAGTTTCCCTTTCATCATAACGTTTAACAGAATTGCAAGAATGTTTGCACAGGTAACTCGACGACTGTCAACGACAGGCATGTTAACAATGACTCAAGCACGCATGCCTTAGTTGTCTGTGTGTTTGCGTCTCACGTTCGTGATATCAGTACAGGCAGCGGTAAATAACACGAACCGATTGCTTACGTAAGTGCACCTCTTTTTGGTAGAGGAGATGGAGCAAGACCCCGTTGTGTTTTGGTCCTTTGTAATGAATTCTCCTGGTCTGCTGTGCAGAAGTCAATTTAATCTGGGTGCACTGTGCAGGGACTACTTATCCGAAAATATTGTCCCAAAGTGAACTGTTTTGTTTCTGGGACAACCGTAGGAAATGGACAAACATGGTATTAGCCTTTCTAAATCAATTACTTGTGTTCTACCGTTTACACCCTGCATATACAAACCATCCTCGTGAATCAGTCTGTTAGTGAAAATTGTGAAAACTGTATCAAAATCCCTACCCAATTAGCTCGAAAGTATTCTTTTATTCGTTTTTAAATATCCGAGGATTTTCACTTTCCTGCCTAATTCGACTGGCAAGCTGATATAGATATTTGCACCAGATTATAAAACACCATTCTGAGTGTTAGATGTGGTTGCAAAATCTATTAAACAAATCAGTCTTCAAATTTTTAATTTAAGTCGGCTGAAGGCCTTATTTAAAATTAAAACAAACTAAATTAATAGACAGCTGAAGGCCTCGCACGGTACTTCAGACTAAATTGAAAATCACAATGTAAAGCCAACAGAACAGTGGTGCCCAGAAGTGTCCCAAGGGTCGGCCTGAGGAGGTAGCTCTAACGTAAGGTGAGATGTGACAGGCAGCCAAGAGTAACGTTAAATAATCGGATGGCAAACCGACCCAGGGACGGCTGAAGGACCGACCAACAACCTAATCAATTTCGTTCCGCCCGACCAACGGCACGACAACGGAAAGTATCAGCCGAGGACGAAGATACCAGCAGCACTATGTCTTCAAAATTGGCTTCTAAAAACAGCCAAGGCACAATAACCACTCTAAGAAAAAAATATGAACAAACAACTAAAAGGCTGTCGAACTACACACCGTGCCGGACAGCATCAACACGGCGAGGAGAAACAGACTGCCGGAAAACTACGCTAACGACCAAGGCAGGTGACTGGGGCGTTAACGGCCACAAGGCAGAAGATACTGCTGGTGCACTTCAAAAAATGGCTCTGAGCACTATGGGACTCAACTGCTGAGGTCATTAGTCCCCTAGAACTTAGAACTAGTTAAACCTAACTAACCTAAGGACATCACAAACATCCATGCCCGAGGCAGGATTCGAACCTGCGACCGTAGTGGTCTTGCGGTTCCAGACTGCAGCGCCTTTAACCGCACGGCCACTTCGGCCGGCTGGTGCACTTCACTGATAAGTAACAAAAAATGGTTCAAATGGCTCTGAGCACTATGGGACTTAACTTCTGAGGTCATCAGTCCCCTATAACTTAGAACTAATTAAACCTACCTAACCTAAGGACATCATCTACATCCATGCCAGAGGCAGGTTTCGAACCTGCGACTGTAGCGGTCTCGCGGTCCCAGACTGTAGCGCCTAGAACCGCTCGGCCACCCCGGCCGGCGATAAGTAACAAACCAATTTAACAGTTAAAGACCAGACAGTAAGACGGCTGCAAAATTTCGCTGACTCCAACACACCATACATTGCTGCTAGCTGGAATCGCCCAGGAAGCAACAACTGGCAATGAACGAAGAGATGTCACAGCAGTTGAGATTTCGTAGCAGGTTAACTGATCATCCAACTTCAGCGTCCAGGTTCGGTGAGCAACGAACTTTATAGCTCTCACAGTTAGCGCCTCACAATCCGACCTCGCGTCCACTCTGCCAGCGGTCCCAACCCGCGGAGACTTCCTCGTTGTTCTGTCGCAACCGATCTACTGCCAGTGACTGTGGAACAACAGGGGCGAATCACAAGTCGACACACATGGAGAACCCAGAAGTGGTCGGCGACCAAATATAAGTCGTCCGATGAGACGACCGACCGAACGACCAACCAAGGTCGTCCCCACTTAAATCGTATGTCAGCAACGGTCGGGCGAGTCATGGCTGTCGGGACCTCACTGTTGCTCCGTCCCGAATGAACTCCCGACACATGACGACCCGGAAATACTAGCGGTCGCTCCAAAGATAGTATGACAGTGCCCTTATCGATAAGCGCTGCTGCTGCCACTCACGGGAAGGCAAGCCAGCAACTTAGTGACGCCAGTAAATGGAATAAGAAACGGAACGGCAGTACGGCAAAGTCAAGATGTCAAGCAATAAACTGCACGAACACGAGCCGCGCACAGCTCAGAGTATGTGCAAATTATTTTTACTTATAATATTGTGGTTTTGAATTTCACAGTTCATCTTAAATGTACTCTTATGATATTGCACAAATACAATTAGAGGGACAATATATTGGCACGTAAATGTAACGATTCCAACGTTCCCGAAGAGGCTTCGGGTTATGAACTTACTCCACTCATCTGTAGAACAAGTTCTTTCTTGACCTTAACTACATTGCCTCAGAAGATTATACCATGGGATAAAATGTAAATGCCGTGTGGCTAGGGCCTCCCGTCGGGTAGCCCGGTCGCATGGTGCAAGTCATTCGAGTTGACGGCACCTCGGCGACTTGCGTGTCAGTAGGGATGAAATGATGATGATAAGGAAAACACAACACCCAGTCCCTGAGCGGAGAAAACCTCCGACCCAGCCGGAAATCGAACCCGGGCCATTAGGCATGACACTCCGTCGCGCTGACCACTCAGCTACCAGGGGCGGACATACCATGGGATAGTTCTGAGTGAACCGGCATGCTACGGGCCTAGTAAAATAAGTAGAACCAAACTAGTGTGTTGAAAAACAGTTCAGCCAACTTCTTGGATGGGACTCTGAAGAAGATCGGTAGTTGTCCTCAAGTGAACATCGGTGTAGCAACGGAAAAGCATCAGTGCCCATACTAGCACCAAAATGGAAGCCGACGTAGAGAAGGCTGACATGGTGAATTCTGCCATAAGACACTGTTTACCTTAGGAAGATAGTGCTAAGGTTCCTCCTTCCTGTCGGGTCACATGACACATACTGAAACAAGTAGCCAAAGAGAAGAAAATCAGCTAAAACCGCTCAAAAGGGGAAAGGCTACTGAATTTATGGACTATCTGTAGTATTTTAAATAATATTATGCGAAAGAACTTGTTCCCTTTCTAGCGCCAGTTTATTGTAGATTGATAGAGTACAGAAGCGCTCCAAGCGACTGGCAAGACGAGTCATTCGCGTTTGCAACATGTGGGAGATCCTTACCAGGTAGTAATAATAATGGAGACAAGATTCAATGGAGAATGGAACGTTTCGTAAGGGTTCGTTTAGTAAGCGCGGGAATGTCACGGAAATGGTCATGAAACTTAAGTAAAAAACGCTATAAGAGAGACCTAGTCCATTACGGATAGATTTACTACTGAAAATCTGAGAGGAGACGTTCCAAGACGATTTAGGCAATATCTTGTTTCCTCCTACATACATTACGCAAAACGACCATGGCGGAAAAATCAGAGATAATTGAGCTCATACAAAGTCTTAGCAATAGTCGTTCCTGCAACGATAGATTCGCAAATAGAACGAGAATTGGGGATGTTCGTCTCTAAAGAGTCGTACTAGTTACCGTATCGGACGGATGGACATCGAATGTCCACCGAGAAATGTTGATGAACACTCAGCAACAATTGTCGATAGAACACAAGACGTTCGGTAGCGATATGTTCCGAAAAACCCGCCGCCTAAACCTACGTAGAACGAGATCTGGTTATGAATCCGTTCTGGGCGATCCCTTTCGATTGCAACGACTGTTGCTTTTTTAGGGGAAAGGGCGCTTTGCCTCACTGCTAGAAGAGTCTTCAAATAATTGGAAAAACACTGTACAGACTTCTCTGGCCTGAGAATCCTCTAGATTGTAAAGTAATTAAACATCTGTGTGAACGTCTCGATTATAGTCTCCACTGCATGTATCATTCTCCGCGCATCCTTGAACGAGTTTCGTTAGCGAGTAGCTTTGTCAACGTTGTAGCTCCCGAGACGTGAGATGTATCATTAGCCGCCAATACCACCAGCCGGTCTAGTTGCTGAGTGTGCTGCAAACGATAGTCACTCTTGACACTTGTCGCGTAACATAGAAATGTGAGTGCATAAGATATCAGAAAAAGTAAGAGCGGTGTTCTTAATCCTCGCAGAACGATGTATCAACATTTCAAAGTTGCATCAGGTTTTCTCAATGCGTTTCTGACGTCTTGGAATCTCAAGGACTACAGAGGTGTGAAATCGTTAGCAGTGGCAAAAACGCAATCTTCACGCGCGACTATTCTACACTCCTGGAAATTGAAATAAGAACACCGTGAATTCATTGTCCCAGGAAGGGGAAACTTTATTGACACATTCCTGGGGTCAGATACATCACATGATCACACTGACAGAACCACAGTCACATAGACACAGGCAACAGAGCATGCACAATGTCGGCACTAGTACAGTGTATATCCACCTTTCGCAGCAATGGAGGCTGCTATTCTCCCATGGAGACGATCGTAGAGATGCTGGATGTAGTCCTGTGGAACGGCTTGCCATGCCATTTCCACCTGGAGCCTCAGTTGGACCAGCGTTCGTGCTGGACGTGCAGACCGCGTGAGACGACGCTTCATCCAGTCCCAAACATGCTCAATGGGGGACAGATCCGGAGATCTTGCTGGCCAGGGTAGTTGACTTACACCTTCTAGAGCACGTTGGGTGGCACGGGATACATGCGGACGTGCATTGTCCTGTTGGAACAGCAAGTTCCCTTGCCGGTCTAGGAATGGTAGAACGATGGGTTCGATGACGGTTTGGATGTACCGTGCACTATTCAGTGTCCCCTCGACGATCACCAGTGGTGTACGGCCAGTGTAGGAGATCGCTCCCCACACCATGATGCCGGGTGTTGGCCCTGTGTGCCTCGGTCGTATGCAGTCCTGATTGTGGCGCTCACCTGCACGGCGCCAAACACGCATACGACCATCATTGGCACCAAGGCAGAAGCGACTCTCATCGCTGAAGACGACACGTCTCCATTCGTCCCTCCATTCACGCCTGTCGCGACACCACTGGAGGCGGGCTGCACGATGTTGGGGCGTGAGCGGAAGACGGCCTAACGGTGTGCGGGACCGTAGCCCAGCTTCATGGAGACGGTTGCGAATGGTCCTCGCCGATACCTCAGGAGCAACAGTGTCCCTAATTTGCTGGGAAGTGGCGGTGCGGTCCCCTACGGCACTGCGTAGGATCCTACGGTCTTGGCGTGCATCCCTGCGTCGCTGCGGTCCGGTCCCAGGTCGACGGGCACGTGCACCTTCCGCCGACCACTGGCGACAACATCGATGTACTGTGGAGACCTCACGCCCCACGTGTTGAGCAATTCGGCGGTACGTCCACCCGGCCTCCCGCATGCCCACTATACGCCCTCGCTCAAAGTCCGTCAACTGCACATACGGTTCACGTCCACGCTGTCGCGGCATGCTACCAGTGTTAAAGACTGCGATGGAGCTCCGTATGCCACAGCAAACTGGCTGACACTAACGGCGGCGGTGCACAAATGCTGCGCAGCTAGCGCCATTCGACGGCCAACACCGCGGTTCCTGGTGTGTCCGCTGTGCCGTGCGTGTGATCATTGCTCATTGCTTGTACAGCCCTCTCGCAGTGTCCGGAGCAAGTATGGTGGGTCTGACACGCCGGTGTCAATGTGTTCTTTTTTCCATTTCCAGGAGTGTAGTTTGCATAAAAATTTGGACATGAGATAGCTATCCGCAACATGGGTTCCGCGATTGCTCACGCTTGACAAAAAACGGAATCGTGTGAAGTGTTGCAAGGACGGTTTGCAGCTGTTCAGGAAGAATCCGCAGGACTTTAAGCATCGTTTCGTCACTGTGGATGAAACATGGATACATTACTATACTCCTGAGACGAAACAACCATCTGAACAATGGGTCACCAAGGAAGAATCTGCACCAAAAAAGGCGAAGACCAGTCCTTCGGCGAGAAAGGTTATGGCGACTGTCTTTTGGGATTCGCAAGGGATAATCCTCAGCGACTATCTGGAAAAGGGTAAAACTATTACAGGTGTATATTATTCATCGTTATTGGACCGTTTGAAAACCGAGCTGCAAGAAAAACGCCGGCGTCTGGACCGCAAGAAAGTCCTTTTCCATCACGTCAATGCACTAGCACACACCTCAGCACTTGTGGTAACAAAATTAATGGAAATAGGATTACAACTCGTTTCACATCCCCCCCCCCCCTATTCTCCAGACTTGGCTCCCTCGGACTACTATTTGTTCCCCAATTTGAAGAAATGGCTGGCAGAACAAAGATTTTATTCAAACGAGGAGGTGATTGCAGCAACTAATAGGTATGCAGCAACTAACAGATATTTTGCGGACTTGGACAATTCCTATTATTCGGAAGGGATCAACAAATTAGAACAGCGTTGGACGAAGTGTACAAGTCTGAAAGGAGACTATGTCGAAAAATAAAAGAAGTTTACCCCAAACACGTAAATAGTTTTTATTTTTGCACGGACTTTTCAAACACCCGTCGTATATGTCTGTGTAGTTTTTTTACGTTCCTGGCGAAATTCTGTGACTTGAAGGGTGTGATTCAACGAAGAGATGTGTTAACTTTTCCGCGTAAACATGGTTGTTATACACGTGTGTCTTGTGGGAGAAATACACGGAAAACCGTGTACAATTTGTGCGCAGTGAACCACACCCACCAAGGAAATCGAAACCTTACACCGTGAAACAGAAACTGTAATAAACACAGTAGAGGAAAGGGTAAGGACAAGTTTGGTTTGCATATTTAGATCTGAAAATGGCTGCTAATCGTAGATGAAGCCTGTCAGGTATAATAAAGGAATGCTGCTGGTGGAATACTCTTTTTATTTTACTGTTAAGGTAGGAACTGATTTTATTACAAGTTTGCAGAGACAGTACAGAACGTGGAGCCGGCTCGCGGTCATACGTCCGAGGAGGCGGCGGCGGCGGCGGCGGCCCCGATGTCGACGTCGACCAGGTCCTGCGTGTCGACGCGGCTCTGCAGCTCCGTGTACGTCGTGGCGGCCGACAGCGCCGACTTGCGCTCCTCCTGCCGGGTAACAACACCTTCGTCATACACCTCACCACGCGGAATGGGTCAAGCCTGCAGGGACAACTGACGAATATGTGTTCGTCTGGCTACATGCTAATCATTTACAAGTTGTAGCTGTTTCTGTATTCCTATACAGCAATTTCTACACGGCATAGAAACAGTTGTCGAGCAAAAATAACTTTAAATTCATACGCATATTACTATCTGGCAAAGATAGACACGAAGCCCACACCTACTACATTAGTACAAGTTTACATGCCAACTAGCTCTTCAGATGACGGAGAAATTGATGAAATGTATGATGAGATAAAAGAAATTATTCAGATAGTGAAGGGAGACGAAACTTTAATAGCCATGGGTGACTGGAATTCGATAGTAGGAAAAGGGAGACAAGGGTAGAAGGACGGATCCTCAAAATTACACACCAATATCCTTAACATCGGTTTGTTGCAGGATTCTCGAACACATTCTCAGTTCGAATATAATGAATTTCCTTGAGACAGAGAAGTTGATGTCCATGCATCAGCACGGCTTTAGAAAGCATCGCTCTTGCGGAACGAACCTCGCCCTTTTTTCACATGATATCTTGCGAACCATGGATGAAGGGTATCAGACGGATGCCATATTCCTTGACTTCCGGAAAGCGTTTGACTCGGTGCCCCACTGCAGACTCCCAACTAAGGTACGAGCATATGGGATTGGTTCCCAAGTATGTGAGTGGCTCTAAGACTTTTTAAGTAATAAAACCCAGTGCGTTGTCCTCGATGGCGAGTGTTCATCGGAGGTGAGGGTATCATCTGGAGTGCCCCAGGGAAGTGTGGTAGGTCCGCTGTTGTTTTCTACCTACATAAATGATCTTTTGGATAGGGTGGATAGCATTGTGCGGCTATTTGCTGATGATGCTGTGGTGTACGGGAAGGTGTCGTCGTTGAGTGACTGTAGGAGGATACAAGATGACTTGGACAGGATTTGTGATTGGTGTGAAGAATGGCAGCTAACTCTAAATATAGATAAATGTAAATTAATGCAGATGAATAGGAAAAAGAATCCGGTAATGTTTGAATACTCCATTACTAGTGTAGCGCTTGACACGTCGATTAAATATTTGGGCGTAACATTGCAGAGCGATATGAAGTGGGACAAGCATGTAATGGCAATTGTGGGGAAGGCGGATAGTCGTCTTCGGTTCATTGGTAGAATTTTGGGAAGATGTGGTTCATCTGTAAAGGAGACTGCTTATAAAACACTAACACGACCTATTCTTGAGTACTGCTCGAGCGTTTGGGATCCGTATCAGGTCGGATTGAGGGAGGACATAGACGCAATTCAGAGCCGGGCTGCTAGACTTGTTACTGGTAGGTTTGATCATCACGCGAGTGTTACGGAAATGCTTCAGGAACTCGGGTGGGAGAGTCTGGAGGAAAGGAGGCGTCCTTTTCGTGAATCGCTACTGAGGAAATTTAGAGAACCAGCATTTGAGGCTGACTGCAGTACAACTTTACTGCCGCCAACTTATATTTCGCGGAAAAACCACAAAGATAAGATAAGAGAGATTATGACTCGTACAGAGGCATATAGGCAGTCATTTTTCCCTCGTTCTGTTTGGGAGTGGAACAGGGAGAGAAGATGCTAGTTGTGGTACGAGGTACCCTCCATCACGCACCATATGATGGATTGTGGAGTATGTATGTAGATGTAGATTTAGATGAAATGTAGTAGGTGAATATGGAATGGGAGTAAGGAATGACAGAGGAAGCCGCCTGGTAGAATTTTGAACAGAGCATAGCTTAATCACAGCCAACACTTGGTTCAAGAATCATGAAAGAAGGTTGTATACATGGAAGGAGCCTGGAGATACTAGAAGGTATCAGGTAGATTACATAATGGAAAGACAGAGATTTAGGAACCAGGTTTTAAATTGTAAGACATTTCTAGGGGCAGATGTGGACTCTGACCACAATCTATTGGTTGTGAACTGTAGATTAAAACTGAAGAAACTGCAAAAAGGTGGGAATTTAAGGATATGGGACCCGATTAAACTGACTTAACCAGAGGTTGTACAGAGTTTCAGGGAGAGCATAAGGAAACAATTTACAAGAATGGGGGAAAGAAATACAGTAGAAGAAGAATGGGATGAAGTAGTGAAGGCAGCGGAGGATCAAGTAGGTAAAAAGACGAGGGCTAGAAGAAATCCTTGGGTAACAGAAGAAATACTGAGTTTAATTGATGAAAGGAGAAAATATAAAAATTTAGTAAATGAAGCAGGCAAAAAGGAATACAAACGTCTCATGTATCGAAGTGAAACATAGACGATAAATAGTTTGGACAATAAGAGTATAGAAGCTTTCGAAATGTGGTGCTACAGAAGAATACTGAAGATTAGATGGGTAGATCACATAACTAATGAGGAGGTACTGAACAGAATTGGGGAGAAGAGGAGTTTGTGGCACAACTTGACTAGAAGAAGGGATCGGTTGGTAGGACATGTTCTGAGGCATCAAGGAATCACCAATTTAGTATTGGAGGGCAGCGTGGAGGGTAAAAATCGTAGAGGGAGACGAAGAGATGAATACACTAAGCAGATTCGGAAGGATGTAGGTTGCAGTAGGTACTGGGAGATGAAGAGTCTTGCACAGGATAGAGTAGCATGGAGAGCTGCATCAAACCAGTCTCAGGATTGAAGACCACAACAACAACATGCATATTACGAACGACTGCCATGGGTGTGTACTTCATTCCGTTCTGTGTAAAAGTTAAATTCCGTATAGGTAACCAACTTCTGTGGTTTTGTGTTTATAAATATTTGTGTTGCTTTAAAACTGCAATAGACTATTGACTAAATATTCCATCAATGCATAAATGTACTTCGAGGCTGTGATTAATATTCAGAGTCGCTTTTACGGGCGCCTGCAAAATGTACATGTGTGAACCTCACACATAACTCTGCTACATTTTGTGCAACGAATGCTTTTTGCCTAGTTCAGGAGTTAGCCGAGAGTACTGTCCTGTCGAACATCATTGAATGAAAGTCAGTTCAATCTGAAATAGGAAGGATCAGGATTACCTTAGTAACTGATACGGCTGATAAGAATGTGCATTGACGAGGCTAAATTTAAAATAAGGATTAATCCTTTGAGTAGCAGTGGTCTCTGTCTGAAACCACCTTTTCATTAATTTTTTTTAAAAGTACCAGTGCCTTTCACATGAAACTACCGATGATATTTCGAGGCAGAGACATCCTGTGGTACACCGAAGTACTCCTATGAATGTAGTGTGTTGTAGCAGTCACTTAAAGCGTTCAAAACAACAGTCGTCGAGGAGATTGTGCTACGTGATTGTAGGAGATATTGAGATGTCTTTTTTTATAGTGATCATATTTAGTGGATTATTGACAGTAAAAAGAAACTATATCTCAAGGTATTGCAACGAATTTTGTGTTTATACTCGTGCTTTTATGACTGATTTAGAAAAATTAAAAATATAAATTTATTAAACTTTAGACTCATTTTTGCTTGTTACTTACGTTTATTATTTGTTTTAGCCATTATGAGTTCATGGAAGTTTCGAGATGTGAAACTATGTCTAGGAACACAGAGAAATCGTTTTCAAATATATCTCATGAAATGATGAGTAGTTGAAAAATGTATGTCCCAGTGTTGTTTTAGCCATTATGAGCTCATGGAAGTTTCGAGATGTGGAACTGCGTCTAGGAAAACAGAGAAATCGTTTTCAAATATATCTCATGAAATGATGAGTAGTTGAAAACTGTATGTCCCAGTGGTTCCAAAGTGAAACTGACTCCTTAAAACAATTCAATTTTTAATTCTTGTCAGTTCCTTCAAATAATCGTTTCTTACTATGATGATGTACATAAATTTTGTGAAACATTTTAAAATGAAATTTTTCTTTATATTATTGGGACTCGGAGGGTTAAAGGTAAGGAATCGGAATGTTTTACGTTAGAAAGACGGTTGCAAAGGAGAAGATTACATCCAAACGAGCTATTTTTACCCTCTCGCGTTGGAGGAGACACTAAAAAAGGCGTAGTCGTCTGGCAGAGGTGTGAGCATACTATACGCGCGATGTAACTTGGTCCTTTACCAGGGCCGGCCGCTGTGGCCGAGCGGTTCTAGGCGCTTCAGTCCGGAACCGCGCTGCTGCTACGGTCGTAGGTTCGAATCCTGCCTCGGGTATGGGCGTGTGTGATGTCCTTATGTTAGTACGGTTTAAGTATATCTAAGTCTAGGGTTCTGATGACCTCAGATGTTAAGTCCGATAGTGCTTAGAGCCATTTGAACCATCTGAATTTAGTATTTAAGGTTGAGAACAGGTGGCCCTTCCCTCCCAGCAAAGAGCTTTTCCGTCGTGACCTGGTGAAGCAGTCGAACCTGCATATTGCAAGAATCTGCTTCACTGGCAGTCCATATCGAAATTCCTCGTTATTGTTTGATTTTCATTGTATGCATGTCGTCATTACACTATGTCTGAAAGCACTGGAGTGTAACGTCCAACTAGACGCCACGTCTGTAAAGTGTAGTTGATGATATGTACCACGCGATGAATGCTGTTGACGCAGGTAAGACTGCCTACACACATCCCGTGTCGTGGATACAGAGGGCGATTCATTCGAGTTGCGAAAACGTCTGATCAACGGGTATTCGGACCAAGGGCCGAATGGAGACTATGCCTGAAACTGCTCATTTGCCATTCTTGCAAACGTTTGTCGTCAACGTATATCGTGATCGTATTTCACGACTGGACTAAATGATATCGCTGTCAACAACAGTTGAGGAAACAACGGATCTCAGCATGTCATTAACGTCGAAGATGAACTTAGTCTACGACAGTGCATGAATTACAACATTAATTAATTAATTAATTTACACATCGTGTTCCGTAAATCCCGTTATGAGTCACAGCCTTCAGTAGTGTGAAACAGATCAGATTATACTCGTACATTACTTCGCACTGAAAGCGCTAAGTGCCTACGGCTGGGCGACTTGTCTGACGTAGCGGTCATAAGTTATACAGGGTGTAAACGGTATAGCTTCCAAAATTAAACAGAAGATACATCTCGGTGTGTTTCACAAAAAAGTGTAATGAAATACCGTTACACCGTGTTCTTTATTTTTGTATTCCGAAAAGAAAGATATTTGTAGGATTGATAATAGACGCATTTCTATTCACGTTGTCAACTGGTCGTACACGACCTTCTTTGTGTATTACTGACATCGACGCGGCGGTCAGAGAAAGGTAACGGACGAATCACAGCAATGTAAACACTGAACGTTTATAACGACGCGGTGCGGTGGTCGGGTACTACCTAAACAAGCAATGTCAAGTCATTGGGTTGCCAACAACGTGTAATTCGTTTTACGTAAGCAATGAATTACGTACAATCAGATGCTTTCTCTTTTACAACATTATCATAAAGAAGGTTGTGGTAGCAATGAAAAGCTAACACAAATAAAATGTGTTTCCCATAGTACAAAATCAACCAATTAGCACGTAATTCGTTGTGCATTAATTAAAATCAACTTTTTCCTCTTTTTACAACAATACAATAACGAAAAGTAAATTCAGATTATTTTCCTTTTGTACAACAGTACCGTAACGAAAATGAAACCCACATTATATTGTTTTGCCGCGTGGGATTAGCCGAGCGGTCTAGGCGCTGCAGTCATGGACTGTGCGGCTGGTCCCGGCGGAGGTTCGAGTCCCCCCCCCCCCCCTCTTGCATGGGTGTGTGTGTTTGTCCTTAGGATAATTTACGTTAAGTAGTGTGTAAGCTTAGGGACTGATGACCTTAGCAGTTCTGTCCCATAAGATTTCTCTCACATTTGAACATTTTTTATATTGTTTCCTCTTGTACTAATACTACAGAATGCCTATCATTCGATTTGATACATGATTCATTATGACGAACCCAGTTTCGTGAAACTAGTTCGCACACATGCACATTTGCCTTTATGGTACTGGCAGCATCCTGTGTAAGTTGGTCCACATTATTTACTTGCTGAGGATGAAGAAGTTCCCCCAAAAGCAAAACTCCAGTGGATTTAAATCAGGACTGCGTGCTGAACATCGATGTCGACCAAAACGTGCTATCTATCGTCCTGGAAATCGTCTAATCAAAAACCTTCGTACTCTGAATAATGTGGGATTGAACACCATAGAGGAGGAACCACATTTTATGACGTACGGCCAACGGAATATCTTCTAATACAGTTGGTAATAATGTTTCCTCTAGAGAGGTTCGGTAGTTGTTGCCAATCAATCGTTCAGGTAAAACGTAACACCCAGTAATGTAATAATCGATTATACTAATCATCGGTTATACCTTCCCATATATTTACGAAAAAGCGGCGCTGAAAATGTGTTGTTACCACTGGGTGGCGGATTGTGTATATTCCACGTACGCATTTTATAGAAATTAGTTATTCCGCCGCGAGTGAAACATGCTTCATCTGTGATGGATATTTTATTTACAAAATTATGCTACGCTCCTTCTGACAGAAAGCAATCTGACAATTGCCGGCAGCTGTGGACGAGCGGTTCTAGGTGCTTCAGTCTGGAACCGTGCGACCGCTAGGGTCGCAGGTTCGAATCCTGCCTCGGGCATGGCTGTGTGTGATGTCCGTAGGTTAGTTAGGTTTAAGTAGTTCTAAGTTATAGGGGACTGATGACCTCAGATATTAAGTCCCATAGTGCTCAGAGACATTTGAACTTTTAACTCTGAGAATTCTCGTCGCGGAGCGAAATCTTTCTCTTGGAACGCTTGTACGCTTCTAGTGTGATAAAGTCATTAGCGCTCCTCTTCCAAAGTGCGATGAACGACACTGTGCGATACACCCACTTGGCGGGAGATGCTTCTAGAACTTGTATGCGGTCCAGAATTTGTTGCTCAGCTTCGAACGTACGTTCTTCGCGTTGTGGGCCTCAGTCTTCTGCGTGGCGCAGTAAAGAGACAGTATGTCTCAATCTACGCAAATTAAATACGTAGGGTACTCGTAAGTCGTATTATGTCATGATTTATTTAATAATAAAATGAAAGCATATCAGAACAGAGAATCCATTTCGTATACAGAATTAAATGCAAAAAGATAAAGATAACTACTCTGCTTCGTTACGAATGAATTCCAAAATAATCGATTGAAAAGAGATAAATACGATGATACAAACATATGGTGTACAGCAGCAAACGTCGATCGTATAGGAAGTCTTCGTTGTGGAAAACGTTCTCGATAAATTCGTAGAGCTACTCTTACAACACCTTTTGCCTCGCCGTAAATTAAGTGAATATCGCATAGTTTAGCGATAGTAAGTTTCCCTTTCATCATAACGTTTAACAGAATTGCAAGAATGTTTGCACAGGTAACTCGACGACTGTCAACGACAGGCATGTTAACAATGACTCAAGCACGCATGCCTTAGTTGTCTGTGTGTTTGCGTCTCACGTTCGTGATATCAGTACAGGCAGCGGTAAATAACACGAACCGATTGCTTACGTAAGTGCACCTCTTTTTGGTAGAGGAGATGGAGCAAGACCCCGTTGTGTTTTGGTCCTTTGTAATGAATTCTCCTGGTCTGCTGTGCAGAAGTCAATTTAATCTGGGTGCACTGTGCAGGGACTACTTATCCGAAAATATTGTCCCAAAGTGAACTGTTTTGTTTCTGGGACAACCGTAGGAAATGGACAAACATGGTATTAGCCTTTCTAAATCAATTACTTGTGTTCTACCGTTTACACCCTGCATATACAAACCATCCTCGTGAATCAGTCTGTTAGTGAAAATTGTGAAAACTGTATCAAAATCCCTACCCAATTAGCTCGAAAGTATTCTTTTATTCGTTTTTAAATATCCGAGGATTTTCACTTTCCTGCCTAATTCGACTGGCAAGCTGATATAGATATTTGCACCAGATTATAAAACACCATTCTGAGTGTTAGATGTGGTTGCAAAATCTATTAAACAAATCAGTCTTCAAATTTTTAATTTAAGTCGGCTGAAGGCCTTATTTAAAATTAAAACAAACTAAATTAATAGACAGCTGAAGGCCTCGCACGGTACTTCAGACTAAATTGAAAATCACAATGTAAAGCCAACAGAACAGTGGTGCCCAGAAGTGTCCCAAGGGTCGGCCTGAGGAGGTAGCTCTAACGTAAGGTAAGATGTGACAGGCAGCCAAGAGCAACGTTAAATAATCGGGTGGCAAACCGACCCAGGGACGGCTGAAGGACCGACCAACAACCTAATCAATTTCGTTCCGCCCGACCAACGGCACGACAACGGAAAGTATCAGCCGAGGACGAAGATACCAGCAGCACTATGTCTTCAAAATTGGCTTCTAAAAACAGCCAAGGCACAATAACCACTCTAAGAAAAAAATATGAACAAACAACTAAAAGGCTGTCGAACTACACACCGTGCCGGACAGCATCAACACGGCGAGGAGAAACAGACTGCCGGAAAACTACGCTAACGACCAAGGCAGGTGACTGGGGCGTTAACGGCCACAAGGCAGAAGATACTGCTGGTGCACTTCACTGATAAGTAACAAAAAATGGTTCAAATGGCTCTGAGCACTATGGGACTTAACTTCTGAGGTCATCAGTCCCCTATAACTTAGAACTAATTAAACCTACCTAACCTAAGGACATCATCTACATCCATGCCAGAGGCAGGTTTCGAACCTGCGACTGTAGCGGTCTCGCGGTCCCAGACTGTAGCGCCTAGAACCGCTCGGCCACCCCGGCCGGCGATAAGTAACAAACCAATTTAACAGTTAAAGACCAGACAGTAAGACGGCTGCAAAATTTCGCTGACTCCAACACACCATACATTGCTGCTAGCTGGAATCGCCCAGGAAGCAACAACTGGCAATGAACGAAGAGATGTCACAGCAGTTGAGATTTCGTAGCAGGTTAACTGATCATCCAACTTCAGCGTCCAGGTTCGGTGAGCAACGAACTTTATAGCTCTCACAGTTAGCGCCTCACAATCCGACCTCGCGTCCACTCTGCCAGCGGTCCCAACCCGCGGAGACTTCCTCGTTGTTCTGTCGCAACCGATCTACTGCCAGTGACTGTGGAACAACAGGGGCGAATCACAAGTCGACACACATGGAGAACCCAGAAGTGGTCGGCGACCAAATATAAGTCGTCCGATGAGACGACCGACCGAACGACCAACCAAGGTCGTCCCCACTTAAATCGTATGTCAGCAACGGTCGGGCGAGTCATGGCTGTCGGGACCTCACTGTTGCTCCGTCCCGAATGAACTCCCGACACATGACGACCCGGAAATACTAGCGGTCGCTCCAAAGATAGTATGACAGTGCCCTTATCGATAAGCGCTGCTGCTGCCACTCACGGGAAGGCAAGCCAGCAACTTAGTGACGCCAGTAAATGGAATAAGAAACGGAACGGCAGTACGGCAAAGTCAAGATGTCAAGCAATAAACTGCACGAACACGAGCCGCGCACAGCTCAGAGTATGTGCAAATTATTTTTACTTATAATATTGTGGTTTTGAATTTCACAGTTCATCTTAAATGTACTCTTATGATATTGCACAAATACAATTAGAGG
Source organism: Schistocerca nitens (assembly GCF_023898315.1). NCBI lineage: Eukaryota > Metazoa > Arthropoda > Insecta > Orthoptera > Acrididae > Schistocerca > Schistocerca nitens. The sequence continues at coordinate 731,909,358 of NC_064618.1, forward strand.
GACAATATATTGGCACGTAAATGTAACGATTCCAACGTTCCCGAAGAGGCTTCGGGTTATGAACTTACTCCACTCATCTGTAGAACAAGTTCTTTCTTGACCTTAACTACATTGCCTCAGAAGATTATACCATGGGATAAAATGTAAATGCCGTGTGGCTAGGGCCTCCCGTCGGGTAGACCGGTCGCATGGTGCAAGTCATTCGAGTTGACGGCACCTCGGCGACTTGCGTGTCAGTAGGGATGAAATGATGATGATAGGGAAAACACAACACCCAGTCCCTGAGCGGAGAAAACCTCCGACCCAGCCGGAAATCGAACCCGGGCCATTAGGCATGACACTCCGTCGCGCTGACCACTCAGCTACCAGGGGCGGACATACCATGGGATAGTTCTGAGTGAACCGGCATGCTACGGGCCTAGTAAAATAAGTAGAACCAAACTAGTGTGTTGAAAAACAGTTCAGCCAACTTCTTGGATGGGACTCTGAAGAAGATCGGTAGTTGTCCTCAAGTGAACATCGGTGTAGCAACGGAAAAGCATCAGTGCCCATACTAGCACCAAAATGGAAGCCGACGTAGAGAAGGCTGACATGGTGAATTCTGCCATAAGACACTGTTTACCTTAGGAAGATAGTGCTAAGGTTCCTCCTTCCTGTCGGGTCACATGACACATACTGAAACAAGTAGCCAAAGAGAAGAAAATCAGCTAAAACCGCTCAAAAGGGGAAAGGCTACTGAATTTATGGACTATCTGTAGTATTTTAAATAATATTATGCGAAAGAACTTGTTCCCTTTCTAGCGCCAGTTTATTGTAGATTGATAGAGTACAGAAGCGCTCCAAGCGACTGGCAAGACGAGTCATTCGCGTTTGCAACATGTGGGAGATCCTTACCAGGTAGTAATAATAATGGAGACAAGATTCAATGGAGAATGGAACGTTTCGTAAGGGTTCGTTTAGTAAGCGCGGGAATGTCACGGAAATGGTCATGAAACTTAAGTAAAAAACGCTATAAGAGAGACCTAGTCCATTACGGATAGATTTACTACTGAAAATCTGAGAGGAGACGTTCCAAGACGATTTAGGCAATATCTTGTTTCCTCCTACATACATTACGCAAAACGACCATGGCGGAAAAATCAGAGATAATTGAGCTCATACAAAGTCTTAGCAATAGTCGTTCCTGCAACGATAGATTCGCAAATAGAACGAGAATTGGGGATGTTCGTCTCTAAAGAGTCGTACTAGTTACCGTATCGGACGGATGGACATCGAATGTCCACCGAGAAATGTTGATGAACACTCAGCAACAATTGTCGATAGAACACAAGACGTTCGGTAGCGATATGTTCCGAAAAACCCGCCGCCTAAACCTACGTAGAACGAGATCTGGTTATGAATCCGTTCTGGGCGATCCCTTTCGATTGTAACGACTGTTGCTTTTTTAGGGGAAAGGGCGCTTTGCCTCACTGCTAGAAGAGTCTTCAAATAATTGGAAAAATACTGTACAGACTTCTCTGGCCTGAGAATCCTCTAGATTGTAAAGTAATTAAACATCTGTGTGAACGTCTCGATTATAGTCTCCACTGCATGTATCATTCTCCGCGCATCCTTGAACGAGTTTCGTTAGCGAGTAGCTTTGTCAACGTTGTAGCTCCCGAGACGTGAGATGTATCATTAGCCGCCAATACCACCAGCCGGTCTAGTTGCTGAGTGTGCTGCAAACGATAGTCACTCTTGACACTTGTCGCGTAACATAGAAATGTGAGTGCATAAAATATCAGAAAAAGTAAGAGCGGTGTTCTTAATCCTCGCAGAACGATGTATCAACATTTCAAAGTTGCATCAGGTTTTCTCAATGCGTTTCTGACGTCTTGGAATCTCAAGGACTACGGAGGTGTGAAATCGTTAGCAGTGGCAAAAAACGCAATCTTCACGCGCGACTATTCTATATCAGCAGCCTTTAGATCCTCTACAAGGTCTTGTACAGAATGATAACCAAATGCATCCCTCTAGCGTCTTTAGTAGAATTATAACTAACACCACCTCTTAAGATACTGACCAGACTCTTTAAAGGATCACTGTGAATTCCATCTAGGAAAGTTGTACTCTGTTCACATATTTATCCTGACACAACATATATTTTGTGCCTGGCAGTCATTTACGTTTGGCTCTCAGCCGCGGCCAGGGATCCTCGGGCTGTGTGACAACGGAGCTGGCGCACGATCCCGTGCAGGGTCAAGCCGGCACGTGAGGTGGGTGTAGCCGCTGACGTCATACCGCTGATAAGTACCACAGCTGGCCGCTGGCAGCCGCTGTCTCGTTTGTTCTATGAAGATTTCTGTCCACGCGCCACGCGATTACTCTGAACTCAGCGTTGTCTTATTTACGTTTCTCGACTCTCTGGGTAGATTTATCACGATTGACGACAACCTTCTCTGTATTTTGGATTTTGCTTCTAATCAGCATGTGAAGTCTGACGTCAACAACCAAACACAATTGCCCTTTGCATCCACTAGTATCTGTGACACCGTGCAAGAGGCCACAAATTTTGTTCTTACACTAGTGTACAAAATTAAGGACGAAAGTTACTTTCACATGATGAATCACTGCCAAATAACACAGCTCGATGAAATTTGGACCGTACATAGAAAGAGTGTCTGATCACCTCGGGCGGCTATGCATACTCTGCTACGTGCTCGCATCACGTTCGATATTGCTCCTTGATGCATTCGGTGTTCCCACCTCTCGCCTTATGAGGGTACGTCCAGCACTGTCGAAAATAGTCATTTCGGTGGTCCAGATTTTATGGTGTGTGGAGGCATAATGTTGTGTGGGCGCACTGACCTCCAAATCATTGAACACGGTACATTCACCGGTCAACGCTACTGTAAGACTGTACTCCTTCCCATGTGCGTCTTTTCAGGGTCCAATTCGTCCTTGACTTCATTTTTATGAAAGACAATGCGCGACCGCATCGAACAGCTCAGGAAGATGGGCTCTCGGAACAAGATGATATTTCGCGATCTGACTGACCTGCCCGCTCCTCCGACTTAAATCGGATTGAAAAAGTGTGGGATGACGTACTGGAGCACGTCCACATGCATCATCCACCATCCAGCAGTTGGCCACCGCACTGGTGGAAGAGTGGGGCGCCCTACCACATCTCCTTACCAACTTTGTCCACAACGCCAGGCCGCATTTCAGAGCATGCGTTGCTGTCTGTGGTATTTACACACCCTACTAAGAACCACGTCCCGCCGTTTGTAATGTCCAGGGGACCATCTCAAAACTACGCTGACTTCAGAGCAATTATTGCTTTTGAATGGAAGTTTATTTCCGTTCGTCTCACTGCGTATTTCTTTCGATGACCTTCTGTATTACACTCCAGCAGTTCTTTCTATGTACGGTCCAAGTTTCATCGATCCACGAGTATGTTACTTGGCAGGGATACTACATGCGAAAATCACGAGGGTGAGTCAAATGAAAACCTTAAATTTGTAATAACAAATCGAAATTTCGCGCCGGTACCCCGTAAGTTGGTAAGCGTGCTACAAACAGTGTGCAGAATGGCCTGTAGGTGGCAGCATAGTGCAGATGCACACATACCGTCGCAGTATTAGTATAAAGATAGCCGCCCCACTTGCGACTTGCACCAGGGAAGAACATCGTTCTGTTATTCGGTTTTTGCGTAGTGAAGGTGTGAAATCTATTGAAATTCATCGACGAATGAAGGTTCAGTACGGTGATGCATGTTTGTCACAGCATCAAGTCTACGAATGGAGTAGGAAGTTCGCAAATAGTGTGACTTCAGTGGAAGATGCTCCTCGTCCAGGTCAGTCACAACGAGTTGTGACTCCACAGAACATTGCAGCAGTTGAAGCCATAGTGAAGGAAAACCGCCGAGTGACACTGAATGACATTGCAGCATGTTTACAGATTAGCCATGGGTCAGCACACCACATTGTGCACGATGTGCTCCAGTTTCACAAAGTGTCTACAAGATAGGTGCTACAGCAGCCAATTTTGAAGACATAGTGGTGCTGGTATCTTCGTCCTCAGCTGATACTTTCCGTTGTCGTGCCGTTGGTCGGGCGGAACGAAATTGATTAGGTTGTTGGTCGGTCCTTCAGCCGTCCCTGGGTCGGTTTGCCATCCGATTATTTAACCTTACTCGTGGCTGCCTGTCTCACCTCCCCTTACGTTAGAGCTACCTCCTCAGGCCGACCCTTGGGACACTTCTGGGCACCACTGTTCTGTTGGTTTTAGATTGTGATTTTCAATTTAGTCTGAAGTACTGTGCGAGGCCTTCAGCTGTCTATTAATTTAGTTTGTTTTAATTTTAAATAAGGCCTTCGGCCGACTTAAATTAAAAATTTGAAGGCTGATTTGTTTAATAGATTTTGCAACCACATCTAACACTCAGAATGGTGTTGATGCTTGTGAAGAACTTCTTCGGCGCTTCGAACGAAGAGGTGATGGCTTCCTTGCAAGAATCGTTACTGGGGACAAAACCTGGGAAGAGAGCGAGCGAGGAATGGCGCCATTCCTCGTCACCAAAACCAAAGAAGGTTCAAACAGAACCATCAGCAGGGAAGGTTATGCTGACTCTCTTTTGGGACGAAAAAGGCGTCATTTTGGAGCATTACGTCCCTAGAGGGACCACTGTCACCAGTGCATCATACACAGGTCTCCTAAAAAATCATCTGCGGCCTGCAATCAAATCAAAACGACGTGGATTGCTGCCGGCAGGTGTCCTTTCACAACATGACAATGCATGGCCCCACACTGCCCGTACAGCAGTTGCAACGACCACAGACCTGCATTTTGAGTGTCTTCCTCATCCACCATACTCACCAGACCTTGCCCCAAGTGATTTCCATATCTTTGGACCACTCAGAGACGCAATGGGAGGAAAGAAGTTCCGTTCTGATGAAGAGGTACGCTACGCGCTGCATGAGTGGTTGTACGGACTACCAAAAGAGTTTTTTTTTCTAAAGGAATTTATGCACTTTGTAAGCGCTGGAGGACTTGCATTGAGCGTGGGGGAGATTATGTCGAAAAGTGATACGGCTTTGTACCATTTCTGCACAATAAATAACATTAAAAAAATATTTAAGGTTTTCATTTGACTCACCCTCGTACATTTGTCATTTAGTTCTGCATCCCAGAGCAGTTACGTCCGAGTAGGATACATAAATATTGAGGATGGATCGGAAAGAGCCCAGATCATAGGCTTGACCGAAAGACGGCGTTACTGGCAGCCATAGAAAATTGGTTGGGAAGTTATATGCAACCACATGAAATTGCCTTTTAACACATTCGTCCAATGGTTGCAACAAAATAAGAGATTGTAAGCCACTTTGAACATCAAAAGGAGTTTCTAAGGGACTCAGAAAAACGCCCTTCCTCGAGGCGATACTCCATCCTCACCGTTGTGTAACATCTACATGAGCGGCCATCCAGTGGGAGTCAGCACAAGATCCTCTCACCTACGCAGATGCTGCAGCAGTTGCTCCCTCAGCTACCAATTTTGAGAAAACGTAAATATAGTTGTCAACAGTACTTGAAGATGAGTAAAAGTATCATGATGTGAATCACCGAAGCCCAACCCCAGCATAACACAAATCTACACATATCAATTGAGAAACAAAAGGTAGTAGAAGCTGAAGATAATTTGAGGAGATCAACTGCTTCTTGGCTATGACGCATCAAAGTACGTGAGAGTGAAGCGTGATCGCAGCCTCAACTCCGAAGCCCACGAAAATTATCGTGTAATCCCGAAATAACATCATTCGCAATGCAGCTAGTAGCACCTGAGTTGCCCACCCTGTTGCTCTCCACAAGTTAACCTCTGCTCCGCAGCGGAATACTCTGTACGTTTGGGGAGGAATTTCGCTCATTAGAAAGATTTACACTGTTCTGAATAAGGCAGAGCGAATTGTATTGGGTTGGTGCATACGTTCGTAGCGCTATTCCATTAGTTTAATAAACAAAACATATACACATAATAGAGACTTTAGTCATCAATAATATATTCTCCTTCACTATTTCAACGGTCTGTCAATGCTGTGGTAACTTTTCGATTTCGTGAAATTGAGGCGAAGAGCTCATAGAGCCATATTCGGAGCGTATTTTCATCTGGAATGGAGGTTTCTTGAAGTTTGTTTTATAGAGAGCGGAAAAGGGGAAAATTTGAGGGTGCAAGATCAGGTGAATACGAGGTGCGACAATAAAGTAATGAGACTGATGTGAAAAAAATGTTGCTTACCGTTTTAGTCAAGTTTAGTGTTGCCTCCTTCAAAGTAGTTCCCGTCTGATTGCACACACTTTTTCCAGCGCTTCTGCCATTGATGGTAACATTTCTAGAACTCATCTTCTGTAATATCCTCCAAGACCCTCATCACAGCTTTTTCGACATCTTGTGTTGTTTGAAAATGGTGTCCCTTGACCGCCATTTTGACTCTTGGAAATAGGAAAAAGTCGCACAGAGCGATATCTGGTGAATAAGGTGGCTGTGGTAGTACTGAAATTTGTTTTGAGGTTAAAAATTGCTGTAATGACATAGCAGTATGGGATGGCGCATTATCGTGATGCAGAATCTTTTACGAAGTATTTTTTAAAATTTCTTTGTAGTAATAGTGGTTAACTGTTTGTCCAGGAGGCACCCACTCTTTATGAACAATTCCCTTCGAAACAAAGAAGCACACAAGCATGCATTTTACTTTTGACTTTGACATGCAGGCTGCCTTCACTAAACATTTTATGCCAACGAAAAACTTGAGCTCTTGACTTAACCTCCTCTCCAAAAGCATTCTGAAGCTTACCGTAAATTGTCGTCGCATTTTCACCCAATTTAACGTAAAAGGAAATGGCATACCATTGCTCAATATTATGCAGTTCCATTTCCGTGACGAGAGACACAAACACATCTTAACTTATTACAGCACAAGTCACGACTGAACAGTTGCATCGATGTGCCGCTTGGACTAAAAGCAACTTATAGACCAAATTCAAAGATATTGTGCCTACGCAAGCCTGCAGGGTTGCCACATCTTGCAAAGAAAATCAGTCTCATTACTTTATTGTCGCACCTCGTAAGGTAGGTGAGTGATGACTTCCCAACCCAACTCCTGTATAGTGTTTTCTTGGAAGTCTGGCAGAATGCAGGTGTCCGTTATCGTGGAGTTGCTCTTGGATTGCGTCTCAGTTGTTGACAATAAATGTCAACTATGATGATTACACCTCGGGGAAGCAATTCGTATTACACCGCACTATCGTCGTTCCACCAGAAGCACATTTTCTTTTGTGGATGCATGTAGGTCTTTGTACAGGGAGTTGCTGCTTTGTTTGGGCTCAACCATTCCTTTCTTTTCCTTATGTTAGCATAAAGACGCAATTTCTCGTCACCAGTAACTATACAGGATAGGAATGATCGTTGTTTTTCACGAGCCAATTGATGACGATCAAGCAGAGATGCACCCATTGATTTTGTGATTTTGGCTCAGAGCTTGTGATACCCATACACCCGAATTTTGGATCTTCTCCATTGCATGCAAATGTCGCACGATGGTGGAATGGTCACAGTTCATCACATTTTCCAGTTCTCGAGTACACTGACGTGCAGTATTGTGGATTAATGCGTTTAAACGATCTTCATCAAGCCCAGAAGGTCTTCCTTAACTTGTAGGGTCACTAATGTCAAAACGATCCTCCTCAAAACGAGAAAACCATTTTCTTACTGTGCTCTGTCCAATGACTTCATCCTCGTACACGGTGCAAATGTTTCTGGCTGCTTCCACTGCTGTTAACCCTCCACTGAACTCAAACAGAAGAATATGTCGGAAATGTTCCGATTTCTCTACTTGGAACTCCATTTTCTAGCATCCACAGCTCCACTCACAATCTCCAAGTGACAGCATGTGCACTCAAATAATAACGGTGTACTATGAATAAGAAATGACAATAGATGCATAAACCCATAGCAACCGGAATAACAACATGCGAAACAAAAGCGCTACGAATTCATGCACTAACATAATAATATGACGCCTGCGGCAACTGCCTCATGAAAATAATACCCCAAGGAGAACAATGCGAGAGATCGACATGAAAAAGCAGAAAAACTTACTCTAGGGATCCACCTAGGTTCTGAAAAAGAAATCCTGCAGACTGCGGAGGCTATTCCTTTACATCACAGATTTCGTTGCATCGAGCTGTGGTGAAATATAGCTACTGGATGTTGGTCTGAGGATATCAATGGGAACTTCATGCTGGCCACGATATACCCTATGGGACGTGGATGACACTGAACGTACGGAGTGCTGGAGTGGCATGTTCCAAGGAAAACCTGGAGCAGCGGACAAACATCACTGAAGAGTCACCCGGTGGTTGTCGGGGGCATCAAAGCGCACCCCACCTTGTCTACCGCAGGCTGCACAAACCTTATACAATCAACCATCTGCTGAAAGAGGATGAAAGGGCTATCCATGCACCAAAATTCAGTGCTGTACTGTCAGTTTGAAATCTGATTTCAAAATGGTTCAAATGGCTCTGAGCACTATGGGACTCAACTGCTGTGGTCATAAGTCCCCTAGAACTTAGAACTACTTAAACCTAACTAACCTAAGGACAGCACACAACACCCAGCCATCACGAGGCAGAGAAAATCCCTGACCCCGCCGGGAATCGAACCCGGGAACCCGGGCGTGGGAAGCGAAATCTAATTTTTCTCATCTTTTATTTCCGATGTTTGTGTATTCCGTTTCGTTAGTTCATATTTTTTTCATCTACAATGACTTGTGATTGTATCTGTGATCTCCTTCGCTTGTACTACTGATCCGTGGGGCCAATGCACTTGGCGTTCCATGGACGTTATCGGAGACACGCGGTGACGTTACAGTAAATAAAAACCGTACCCGTTTTTTGGACTGTCGTATACACTTTCCGGCGGGGTCATGGATTTTCTCTGCCTCGTGATGACTGGGTGTTGTGTGATATCCTTAGGTTAGTTAGGTTTAAGTAGTTCTAAGTTCTAGGGGACTGATGACCATAGATGTTAAGTCCCATAGTGCTGAGAGCCATTTGAACCATTTTGTATACACTTTGGAAACCCGAATAGCTTCACGAGAAAGTTGTCTGATTGTTAGAATAGTAGACGTCAATCTGATGGACTTCAAGTGCACTGGAAAACACATGAGCAGACTTAAGTAACCTCACTCCTAGATGCAAAAGGATTGTGGCCGACTGGTATAGTCGTGTGATCATCATTCATCTTACATCCCCTGCTGTATATAAGTTCCTCTAGACTCTTTCACTCATTAGCATGAGCTCTAAGCTCCATGTAGCCTCTAAATGTTTTCCAAGGTATCTGCCCATCTTCTGTTAGCTCTTTTGCCTTTGATGCCTTGTGGTCATGGTTCCTTCTGCTGCCCGACCAAATAGTCTGCAAACCACACTCATTGTAAACGTCCCTTTTGAGGCATACCGGAAGCTCACATTTCAAAATCGTATTTAGTTTACCAAAAACAATACTAACTAGTTTTATTCTTGTGTTTATTTCTTTAGCTGTCAGTTTTAGTTTTCTTAGCTGTTCCGCGTACACAAAATCAACCACTGGTGCTACGACTTCATTGTAAACTTGTGCTGTTTCATTTTCGATATATTTGTTATACATTATGTGCAATGAATTTAAGATTCGCGGCACGCTGTACTTCTTGCTCGTTCAGCCGATCACAGTGGTGGTGATCTGGCGCACGTCTTTGGCCGAGGGGTGGGGTCGGCAGCGTTTTGAGCTGCAGCTACTGCCATTCCGGGCTGACGTCGGGCGGCGGGAGACGGAGGTACTCTGGACACAACGAGAAAACATCATCCGGAAGTCAGAGCCGTGGCCGCAGGGAGCGGTCGGGCAGCCAACAGTCAACGCCGGGCGTGCCTGTGCTGGGTGACGGCGACCGGGGTTCATGAAGCGGGCTGTGCCCGGAGATGTGGGCGGCAGAGGGGGCGATACGGAGACTTCAAGGTAAACCTCCACTGGCAGCCGTGCTACGATGGGCTGACGAGTCGAGTGATGGAGCTGCGTCTGTGTTGGGACATTGACCCGACTCGTCTGAAGCAGCGTGGCAAGCCGAAGCCATTGCTGTGGCCGAGTAGCAGCGGTGAGAGAGGAAGTACATACAATCATTCGGTGGACAGCCAACGAATGCCGGCCGCCGTGACCGAGCGGTTCTAGGCGCTACACTCTGGAACCGCGCGACCGCTACGGTCGCAGGTTCGAATCCTGCCTCGGGCATGGATGTGTGTGATGTCCTTGGGTTAGTTAGGTTTAAGTAGTTCTAAGTTCTAGGGGACTGATGACCTCAGAAGTTAAGTCCCATAGTGCTCAGAGCCATTTGAACCATTTTTGAAGCCAGCGAATACGCAGCCTACTGCACAGCGGGTGTGCCGAGGAGCCGAGACTGGGACTCCACTAATGATTGACGTGGGGCTCGGCAGCAGAATGCGGACTCAACAGGCCAGGGGGCCTGCAGTCGCGCTATTCATCTGTGTCCTCGGTGGCTCAGATGGATAGAGCGTCTGCCATGTAAGCAGGAGATCTCGGGTTCGAGTCCCGGTCGGGGCACACATTTTCAGCTGTCCACATCGAGGTATATCAACAACACCTGTCGGCAGTTGTGGGTTTCAGTTAGTCATTATTTATTCCAGGGGAAAGCTGAACGGTCAACAACAGTAATCTGTTCTTTCGAGAATAGTTGCTGTCTTCATATATATAGTTACAGGCTACCCAGCCATTGACCTTCGTCTGTGCGAATGTGCACAGCTTGTTCAAACTCTTACGGGAATCGCCAAAGCGTGCGCGAGTAATGAGTGAATGGGCAAATGTCTATAAGGTACATTACATGGCTCTGAGCACTATGGGACTCAACTGCTGAGGTCATTAGTCCCCTAGAACTTAGAACTAGTTAAACCTAACTAACCTAAGGACATCACAAACATCCATGCCCGAGGCAGGATTCGAACCTGCGACCGTAGCGGTCTTGCGGTTCCAGACTGCAGCGCCTTTAACCGCACGGCCACTTCGGCCGGCTGTACATTACATATGTAGAATTGTGGACAGTTGAGAATGTGAGTCTCACGGGAAGCGTGCAAGGGATAAGTCCCTGCAGTCGCGCTATTCATGTGTGTCCTCGGTGGCTCAGATGGATAGAGTGTCTGCCATGTAAGCAGGAGATCCCGGGTTCGAGTTCCGTTCGGGGCACACATTTTCAGCTGTCCACATCGAGGTATATCAACAACACCTATCGGCAGCTGTGGGTTTCAATTAGTCATTATTTATTCCAGGGGAAAGCTGCACGGTCAACAACAGTAATCTGTTCTTTCGAGAATAGTTACTGTCTTCATATATATAGGCCAGGGGGCGGTTGGTGTCCTTCCCGGGCGAGAGGACGGCGATTCCAGAAGATAAGCAGACAGGGGCTTTCCGTATTACAAGAGGAACATTGACAGTGTAATTTGGTGACCGACAGTCGAATATTGGTCGGTTGAGTTCATGCACGCTGTGTTTAGTGTACATTGAAGGGTACAAGCAGAGTACACCGGGTGTAACGATTTGCCAGTCACGTTCCACAGGACAGAGCCGTGTGCTCAGTGTGGTGTGCTGAGGTTACTGTGCTTGCTTGCGCACTGCGTGTGCGGTTGTTTCCTCGGAACGAAAGTTTTGTTCACCCGTCTGTCATCATTATGATGTGAGTGTAACCAGAATTCTATACGCTGTTGTACGGAGAATTGTAATTGTTAACTTTGCCTTGGTAATATTCAGTTGGTTGGTAGTAGTGTTGCTAATAGTGACAGCGGTGAAGGTCGTGGTTCGTAGATCTAGTACTTAGTTCAAGTCTTAACGTATGTAACCCCAATTAAATCTGAGGGCTGTTTTTATGATCTACGGTTTTTTTAGTAATTGGTTCTATTTGGAAGCTGTTTTCATTTCGTGATCATTTCATTTTTTCTTTTTTTTGCCAAAAGGGCGAATATTGAGAACTGTTTGAGTTCTTGTTGTTGGCACACAATTTAGTATTATTGGGGCGGTGCTAATGTCAAACAGTTTCATCACTGTGCTAAAGAAATACTTATTCGTTTGTTGTGTTAATCTGTCGCCCATGTTTCAGAAACTATGACTAGGCCACATTTTAAAATTCAGTTTGTCAAATTACTTTTTTGTTAATTGCCGAGGAAGGTATTTTAGGTTTAATAAGTATTGTTTGTCAAAATAAGTCCACATCTGCACAACCCCGCGTACGAACCCAACCCCACTAGAACCCTACACTACAATTATTTTTATCTTTCTACTGTTTGAGGTCTACTACCAAACTTGATTTGTTAGAAATTTGTTCTAGAAATTTATCTGCGCTACAGGCAAATCACACAATACCATCAGGAAGCGTAAGATGGTATATGGTACACCAGATGCATTGCTTTTTCGTTTTCTTTCCTGTAATAATGCTGAGAATAGTTCTCGTGATATGAGATCTCATTTACTGAATCATCTTCAGTTTTGAATTTTTCACTATCCTGATGGATTCAGATAGAAAATGTAGCTCAGATGTAGATATAATTTAGTATGTTATCGTAGGCCTCATCAGTGCAGTCTTTCTTAAACGCTGTTAGTGTAGATTTTGGCGTATCCAAGTCAAAAGCTTTCTTAGAAGCTACCACAAAGTGGTAATGCATACTCGTCACTTCGTTATATAATTTTATCCACAACTTACAAATGGTCCATTGTAAAGTCTTCTTTACCTTTACCTTTGCCTGTTTAAAATCTAATGTTTGCTGTATGGGACGTAACTGTATAATCCTCGCCGTGTTATTGCACAATCTTGTAAATCGATATCTTGGCCACGAAAGTACCTGTGACACGGCAGTGTCCCCGCCGGCGGCGCCCTTGCCGTACATGGGGTTGTCGAAGGCCTTCTCAGGGGGTGGCGGCGCCACCACAGACACGTGGCTGTCCTCCTGGTCCGTATTCTCGAAGCGAGCGAACACGAATGGCCGGCCGTCTCCTTGCAGCGACCTGCAACAGCGCGAGTCCTCTTTAAACAGCTCGTCGCAGACGTACTGAGGGATAGGCGCTCATGACGTCCTCATCCCTATCTGATGAGGTACAAACATGAACTTTTGTTTGGGGTAAGAAAGTGTAAACACGAAGAAAGCAGTAAGAAACGTAGTCACTCAAATGAGATATCATCATGAAAATAGTGAGAGGCATGTATGTGAACCATTGCCCTCCGGTCTACCAGAACACACCATGTGCACAATAATAACGTTGGCATTAAACATTCGGAATATCTGTATATTATAAAACATGTATGTACTTATACACTGGGTTTGCTGCTGACAGCGCTTGTGTGCGTCTCTTTGGCTATGGTCCATGTGTCACTTTACAATATAAGGTGAAATAACGTGTGTACATCATCCACACAATGTGTTCCATAAAGCCCATCACAAAGGACAACTTTACAATGTAGGACAATTCAAATTATGCATCAATTCGTAGAACCAACCACTGCAGGCTACTTCTACACTACTGGCCACTAAAATTGCTACAGCACGAAGTTGACGTGCGAAATTTAACCGACAGGAAGAAGTTGCTGTGATATGCAAATGATTAGCTTTTCAGAGCATTCACATAAGGTTGGCGCCGGTGGCGACACCTACCACGTGCTGACATGAGGAAAGTTCCCAACCGATTTCTCATACACAAACAGCAGTTGACCGGCGTTGCCTGGTGAAACGTTGTTGTGATGCCTCATGTAAGGAGGAGAAATGCGTACCATCACGTTTCCGACTTTGATAAAGGTCGGATTGTAGCCTATCGCGATTGCGGTTTATCGTATCGCGACATTGCTGCTCGCATTCGTCGAGATACAATGACTGTTACCAGAACATGGAATCGGTGGGTTCAGGAGGGTAATACGGAACGCCGTGCTGGATCCCAACGGCCTCGTATCACTAGCAGTCGAAATGACAGGTATCTTATCCGCATGGCTGTAACGGATCGTGCAGCCACGTCTCGATCCCTGAGTCAACAGATGGGGACGATTGCAAGACAACAACCATCTGGACGTACAGTTCGACGACGTTTGCAGCAGCATGGACTATCACCTCGGAGACCATGGCTGCGGTTACCCTTGACGCTGCATCATAGACAGGAGCGCCTGCGATGGTCTACAAAACGACGAACCTGGGTGCACGAATGGCAAAACGTCATTTTTTCGGATGAATCCATGTTCTGTTTACAGCATCATGATGGTCGCATCCGTGTTTGGCGACATCGCGGTGAACGCACATTGGAAGCGTGTATTCGTCATCACCATACTGGCGTATCACCCGGCGTGATGGTATGGGGTGCCATTGGTTACACGTCTCGGTCACCTTTTGTTTGCATTGACGGCACTTTCAATACTGGACGTTACATTTCAGATGTGTTACGACCCGTGGCTCAACCCTTCATTCGATCCCAGCGAAACCCTACATTTCAGCAGGATAATGCACGACCGTATGTTGCAGGTCCTGTACGGGCCTTTCTGGATACAGAAAATGTTCGACTGCTGCCCTGTCCAGAACATTCTCCAGATCTCTCACCAATTGAAAACGTCTGGTCAATGGTGGCCGAGCAACTGGGTCGTCACAATACGCCAGTCACTACTCTTGATGAACTTTGGTATTGTGTTGAAGCTGCATGGGCAGCTGTACCTGTACACGCCATCCAAGCTCTGTTTGACTCAATGCCAAGGCGTATCAAGGCCGTTATTACGGCCAGAGGTGGTTGTTCTGGGTACTGATTTCTCAAGGTCTATGCACCCAAATTGCGTGAAATGTAATCACATCTCAGTTCTAGAATAATATATTTGTTCAATGAATACCCGTTTATCATCTGCATTTCTTCTTGGTGTAGCAATTTTAATGACCAGTAGCGTATAAATATTGCAACAAGAACATACAGGGTGTAACGATTATAAGTTCAAATATTTTATATTCGATACCTTAATATGTACACACATCGGTGTGGTTGTTTTTCCGCTGTATCGAACACTCTTACCACAAGCACGACACATAATTTCCTACCTGATATTTTCTGCACGCTTGTAACTGCAGCACAATATGTACCACACCTCTCAGTATAGGCTATCCGTTTTGCGTCCACTCATCCACACTTCAGAATATGACATGCTGCCCAAGGGAAAATAAACATTAATGGTTTGCTCTCGCCATATGTACTTGGAAGTACTAACCAATCTAAAAACATACTACTGCTAATAACTACATTTACTCGTTCAGAAATGAAGTGAATACTGATGTAATTTTGTTCAGTACACTGTTCTCAGTCACCCATAAAAATGTCTGCGGTTATACCCATTACACCCTGTAGAAATAAATAATTATAAGAATTGTATCTACTTTTTAAGCACCCAGAAGACATGGCCAGATGTCAATCTCACTTTCTATTCATGCACTTAGTCGGCTAGTATGTAAATGATTACATTCCGTGACCAGCATGTGGAACATCTTGGTGATGATTCCGCAACTGGGATTATAATTTTAAAGAAAATGTCAGAAGCTTTTGCGCTTTTATTTCCAACCACGGCGAGTTTCGGTGTCTGAGGCAATTATTAGTGGTATCTACATAGTAACAAACAACAAGGTACAACAGAATCAGTCAAATGGCGAAGAATGTAGCAATAAGCGTCAACAACAAATTAAATATATAAATTTTCAAAAGAACTCGCCCGTACACTCCATAAAAGAAATAAATTAAAAACTAATGTGTTGTGAACTCGTCTACTATTAAAATGAATATATGTTATGTAAACTAAATAATGTCGAAAACTACTTGTAGCAAACACCATAAAAACACGATAGTTATCTAGGAAATCGACATATGTCAGTCGTCCTCAGAGGACAGAGGAAGACGAAAGTTATTAGCAGGGACAGAAGGGGACAGGTAGCCAAGCAGCCAGAAGCAAATAATGAGATAAAAACTGACATGATGCTTTAAAAGTTAAATAAAAAACAAAACGAACTGGAATTTAAAATACTGGCAAGGATCAAGGATGCATAATAAAGAGACGTGTAAAAATATTATTACGAAAAGAGAAAGCACAACAGATGACGCTCAGAGAAGCTATGATGAATGAAACCTCCATTCGGAAACTAACGATAGTAAACAAATGGAAACAGCAGATGATATCTCTACATGCAGACATGATGTTGATACAACATGTGGCCATAAGGAACTGAACTAGTTATTCATACTTGGTTACATTTGTGCCAGGTTTATGTATTTTTACAAGTATTACCGCCGACTTATCCTACAGAACTCTCATAGGGGTCAACTCGTCATTTACTCTTTGTGCTCTTCGGTCAGACGTGTCATCGAAACGTAACATGCTTGAGATGCAAGCGACGTAAGGGTAGGTAAGATAGCTCTACCTGTTTCTGTATCCTACAGATTCTTTGTTGATTCACCATATTATTTGTACACACTAGCCAGTAATAACAGTAATTTGATCTAATGCTCCCCAGCCATCACTACGAATTCTTAGACCCTCAATTTCAGTTATTTTGACCACAATATCCTGAGTATTATCGTCAATCGTTTATCGCTTACTCTGGCGATATAGTGTCTCGTGAGAGCAGGGATCAGTTTTATAACGTTTGCGGTAGTTGCTTTTCCAGTGTGCAGAAAATGTCCTAATTTCCACATGATTGGTTTTTGTTTTTAGACTGAATTATCTGATCAGCTTGCACATGGTTATTTGACGTATCAGTACCTGAAACGCTTACTGAATTAGTTTATGGAAGAACTTTGTCGTCACTGGTGTGATTTTCTTCTTCAAAAATATTATCTCCGCTGTCAGATACATTTGCTAACGATTCCAGTTGCTCATCAAGATTGCCAGATAAAAATTGCTACTATAGATACATGAATGTACGGCGTCTGCAGATAACATTTGTTAAAACGTAACACTTAGTGATAATGTGCTATAGTAATGTGGTCCGCCCCCGGTAGCTGAGTGGTTAGCGCGACTGACTGTCAATCCAAAGGGCCCGGGTTCGATTCCCGACTGGGTCGGAGAGTTTCTCCGCTCAGGGACTGGGTGTTGTGTTGTCCTAATCATCATCATTTCATCCCCATCGACGCGCAAGTCGCCGAAGTGGCGTCAAATCGAAATACTTGCACCAGACGAACGGTCTACCCGACGGGAGGCCCTCGTCACACGACATTTCATTTCATAGTAATGTGGACGCAATCAGCGACTTGCATTATTGTGTAACATTCGTACTGTGCAAACAGTCTGAAAGGTATTCAGAATACAATGTTTTAGGCATTTTTGTTCATTAAGAATATCGTTCTTATTGCGGTACACATGATTGTTGATTTCAATTTCCTCAAAAATGTACTTATCTGTACCTTTTCCCATTTTATGCGAAATCGTGAGGTTATTGGCAATATGTTTTTAAATTAAGTGTGAAGCGAAGTAGATTTGTCTCCCACATTTTTCCTCCCTACTTCTGTATACTTTGTGAATCTAGTTATAAAGTTTCTGCCTATTTGGCCAATATAAAAGGCGTTACGGATCAGTGCCGCAGGTTTCATAAATGTCTTCAGTTGCAAATTTCTTGTTTTCAGTATTAACGTTGGGTACAACCTGAACTAGTGTGTTACCGGTTTCGAAGGCAATTCTAACATTAACATTGCGAATCAATGCACTGAGTTTATAAGAAACATTCCCGAAAAGGGAAACGAGATGAATTTTCCCTTGCGTACTGCATCGTCACTAACTATGTTGCCTCGATTTTGAATAACCTCAAGTTTAGAATTACATAATTGCATATCTTACCAAAACTGCTACGGAAAAATGATAGTCGTTATGGGAGGCAATTTGACGCAGTTCTTTATAGTTTCTGAATTATTAAGGTCTAGTTTAAGTCAGCTGCTTATCATTTCTTGGAAAAATGCTTTGTTTTAATGTTCTGGGTGGCAAGAGTTCTGAGAAATAATGACATCAGTTGTTGTAGGTTTGCGATAAATTCAAAACGATTGATTTCTTGTGACTTTAGCAGTGCATAAATAAAGAAAATGTATGTGCATATTGTGCTGATGTTCTACGGTGAAGTGAATGTTAGGATAAAGTTCGTTCATCGTAAGAGCTAACAGATCAGTGTCGTCATTAGATCCTAGCTGCAACATATTATATACATATCTTTTGTAATAGCTATGTTGCAGCCACATGTAGTAAGCGTTGCTTCACGCAGTGGAGAGTGGCAAAACAGAGGCAGCCGGCGATCGCAGCATTGCGAAGTATGTGCGGCACAGATAGCCTTGCTGACAGTTGCAGTCTACCAACCAGCTGACGCAAGGACGCACACAGACCGAGCGCCGAGCGAAGCCTGGAGAGTGTGAGTAAGGGGAAGTTAGGCCAGCACGCTAAGTTACGCTGCAATATACTGCGGGAGTAATAACAACAGCTACCACCGACGGTAAAAAACGTCCTCCTGCCGGACATAAATAGTGGAGCGCAGGCAGCAACAGACAGAAGCCATTAGGAAGCAGTTCGGATCTGAGGACGGACGTGGTCCGTGTCCGAATGCTCAATCTTCGTAGGTGACGATTCCGGAAGTCTGTTCCAGCTCGCAGGAGTCATCCGTTCGCCGCCAGATGCCAACTTCAGCTCTGGGGGTCGGCCCGAGTCCGGTCGGCACCATGGCTGAAAAACTACAGCGAGAACGTCCAGCAGGAGCGGCCGCAGCGCGGTCTCGGTCACAGGCGCCGCCGGGGACTGACGCCCGGACTTCACGACAACCCGGCACCACGGCGCGTGGTCCGTCCATGACGGGACCTCACGGACATCGCGACTGACGGCTTCCCAGCCGCCGGTGCAGCAGGCGTCGGCAGCTGACATCATGGTGATGCGGTTGCCGAGCGGCGACGAGTTCATCTCAACCACAGGGCATCCTGGCTTCAGCGGAGCACTGGTGGCCTGAGGCCCCCGAGTGCGATCAGCAGCGCGCGTTGCGCGCATTGTCGGAGAATCTACACAGCAGCAGTCAGGCGGAGGGATCCGCAGGGCTGGGCAGCGACGACGAGGGAGAAATTGTAAAGAAAGTTCAATAAAAATTGTAAAACTCCACGCCGACTCAGTCTTTGGAGCAGCCACTGTGTCTGCTGCTAACAAATGGCGAGAAGGCGTAACGGCTAAATCATTTTCTGCCTTTCTCGTAAGTGATATGAGTTGCACTTCTCTGTAACAGATGGAACGGTCACTGGAGTGCGTTAGTGTTATTCGTGCTTAGTGTTGTTACCGAGGTTGATAGGGTACGTCAGGGCCTTGAAGAGCGTCAGTTGTGGCGTCATCACTGAGGAGGACACGTTGGCGTCACGTGCTCGTTTGAGTGTTGTCAGCACCTGACAGAGTTTGAAAGTGAGCTCATTGTGGGTCTCCATTTGGCCCGCTAGTCTAACATTGCAATATCCAGACTTGTGGTGCAATCGGGTATAACAGTGGCCAGATTTAGACTGCATGGGAACGTCAGGGCAGGCGTTGTAGTCGTCAAGGTTTTGGTCGAGCACGTCTGATCCCTACAAGGGAGGATCGCCGTACTATGCTCTAAGCTCATCGTAGCCCCTTGATTTTTGGAGGGACAATCCTGGTGTCACGATGTGGGGACGCTTGACTTAAGGTCATGTCTGGTGGTGCCTGTGGGTACGATGACGGCACAACCGTACGTCACGGATATCCTGAGTCCTCACATGTTACCTATCGTGCGGCAGTGCCACGATCGGTTTTTCCACTGGACAATGCTAGGCCACACAAGGAACGTACCTCTACGAATTGTCTGTTGGTTGTTAAGGTACTCCAGCGGACAGCGAGATCATATCGAGGACCAGCTACAACAGCTGTGGGATAGCTTACTTCGCGAGAGCATGCAGTGCAAAGAGGGTGTTAGGAGTATATGCGGCGGTACTCACTGTCCGTGTCGGTAGACGAAGAGGAAGAAGAGTCCGGCCATGAGCAGCAGCACGGCGGCGAGCGCGCCCACCATGAAGGCGAACAGAGCCAGGGCGGCGCCGCCGCGCAGCTCGGGGCCCGACGCCTGCACAGACGCCGCCAGCACTCCCAGATTCGGATCTGCAACACGCGAAGCCCCCACAGTTTGTCAGGTCACGAACACCCCACCTTCCCAGCAGGAGGCTGACCGTATGCTAAGACTATCAGTCGCACTTTTTTTAAACAGAGGTAACTGATCCTGTTTAGTTCTCGCTTCACCACATGTCGCTGATGACCTCACTTGTCGTGTCGGAGAGGCTGCTCCGCAGTATTACTGAAAGAACAGGGTACAACCAATGACGATTTCTGGTGCACTTTGAACGAACGATACCTGCCTTCCGGACTCCAAGTTCATACTTCATCCATTCCAGCGATTGGCAGAGAAGGTTGAGAATACCGTTCTTATAAATATATAGCCTTTCTTGGCCGATTTCAGTCTCATAAATATCCTTCCGTGTCAACTGCCGTGACGACAGAATGGCTGGATGCAAACCGAAGGGGCCGCGATTCGCTTCCTGGATGGGTCGGGGATTTTCTTCGATCAACTAAAAAGACTTGCATCTTGCCGGAAACAGCCACGACACAAACCGCTCTCTCTCTCTCTGTCTCTCTCTCTCTCTCTCTCTCTCTCTCTCTCTCTCTCTCTCTCTCTCACACACACACACACACACACACACACGCACAGAGAGAGAGAGAGAGAGAGAGAGAGAGAGAGAGAGAGAGTGGGGGGAGAGTAGGATGGGAGGGAGGAAGAGACAGAGACAGAGACTGTCGTAACTTCTTATAAAATACTTACAATGCTAATATTAAAATAAGTGACGTTCCGGCCACGTTGCATTTGCATTCCTCGGGGCAGTGACTAACTAGCTGGGATGTAACGACTTCAGTCCACTGCATTCCTAACGACAAGACCGCCAGCGTCACAGTTCTTGTACTTTATTGGCTATAAAATATCATTGATCGGCCTTACGAGACAGCACAGAGGTGGCACACGCGGGCTGTTGCTATTGATTGCCCGAGGCGAATTGGCGATAAGCTTGTGTAGACCGCGTTTCCCTGCTGTTAGCAGAGGAGAAACGACGCTCGTTCCGCCTATGCTGTTTGGCCGGTCACAGCGGCGTCTGGTGACACGACTGCCCTGCGATCACACACGGCCTGTCATTTTGGAAGCACCGGCAACCAGGAGGTCGGCAGCCTGTAGCATACTCTCTGTCGATGTTGTTAAGCTGCTTAAACATTTCTGTTGTCTCTCTTAATTAGCACGAGCGCAACCAGTGCCATCATGCAGGTACCCTTCCCTTCTACTGCTCCTTCCTGAAAACTAATAGGCTGTCCACAATCGTGGTAGTGCTCTGGTAATGCCACTATAATGTGCTACCAAGCGATTTCAATTGCCTCTCTTAATCTCCACGTGCACAACCACTGCTATCTAGCAAGTACAAGTTGTAACACCCCACCCGTCACTTAGCTGGTTTTGGCATGTGTTCTCCCCAACTAATTGACTAACAGATCAACAGAGAGTGCAAAAACTGCCGCAATATCGGATAACGCAAAAAAGTAACATGGCCCTGTGACTCCTGATTGAACTGCGGTGGCAGTGTTGACATTAATTTATTCAGAATTGATCACTTTTAATTAAAAAGGGGTGCACATTGATGTTATATTCAGCTATTGAACACCAGATGCAACTGTTGAACATAAAATTAATTAAGAAAGCGACTAGGGATTTCAACTACTTGATTGAAAACAGATGCAGTCGATTAGCACAAATTTATTTTAACTCCCGACCTTCAGTCATCACATTAAAGAGTCTCCTATCAGGCAGTGATAATAAATTGCGTTTGCGTGGAGCAAAGCGCGATAACTCAAAAGTAATTCCTATCGACTGACCCAAGCGTAATGTGAAGTGCGAGAAGAATTCTACAATACACGGCCCATGAAACCCTCGTGGAAATTTTGCCGACGTGATCCAACAAATTAATCAGTGGCCGGAGACGGCGCGATATCACCGAATACAGCGTGGCGGAGCGGCGTCGTTGTGCAGACGTCAGCCGACCTCGTGGTGCTGCAAGGCTGCGCTCATCTATTCACTCCTAGCTATCTTGCTCAGTATATAGCTGAACCAAAACTTCCTATCTCCAAGCTCAATCGTTCCATTTGCTAGGTCCTAAACTGCAGAGATGCTCACTCTTTCCCAGGCAAGCTGAGTAAAGAATGCCACGTCCTCACTCTAGGCAAGCTGGGAACGGAAGACTTCTATGGAGGCTTCTCACAGTCCGCTCTTCGCCTCAGTTTCCCCTCCAGCAGAATCACTTACGCCAATTGCAGCAGAAGTCGCGTTAATTATGCATCGCTTCACAGCGCCGACCAATGCCTGCTCTGGGAAGTGAACAAATTCCCACAAAATTTCCCTTCCTCTCAACTTCTGCTATTTCGCTTCTCCCAGGGCAGCCATCAAGGTTAGCGTCTGCACAAACACCAATTTTTCCGGAATTCTGCATCCCAGGAGAGTACTTCAAATTCCTTGGTCCTACGTTCCCATCAGAGGATGACGTATTTCATGCTGTCGCTCTTCACCTGGTTTACTTCAGGCACTGTGGACCGTGAATTCACCATGAAGTTGCTATAGTCACGAACACACATATTTTGACCTCTGTTGACCGCTCCACCGTAGCTTTGCGCGGCTTTCTCGCATGTTTCACAGAAAACGGGATGACGGACATTTATCAACAGGCATAAAGTTCTCCGTCTGTTTCCCGGTACACCAGCATGGAGTCGGAGTCAACCACCCACTCACTGTCACTCATCTTAAGGCGGCTGGAGGCGGCGCCGCGCTACCGCTTTCTCAGAGCTTGAGCCGCCCTAAGCTGCCTATTGTCGCTTCCCTTCGCCGTTCCCCAGCCGGCCACGGTCGACTCTAAATGCTTCCCTGTGGTAAACTAGAGTCCAGTAAATCGACTCGTTTCCACAAAGTTTTCATGTCGTGTGAATTACTTTAAAACCATCACCCGACATTAATTATTCCATTATGTCCATACTATACCCTCTACAAGACGCATTGTGCCTTGTCAGTCATTTTTTGTTCAGCCCTACTGTTCGCTCAACGTGAGTTAGGTGATCTTTAATGACTTCATGTAAGGGGCATAGTTCTTGCCATCTTACAAAGTCCTCTGTACTCATCCTCTCTGAAAATGAATAGGCTGCCAACAATCGTGACAGTGCTCTAGTACCGCTCTTTTCTGTTCCCTAACGATTACAATTGCCTCTCCTAATCTCCATGAGCACAACTTCTGCTATCTACCAAGCACAGTTTCTTTGTACCCACAATCTCTGAAAATTAACAAGTTGTCCACAACAGCAGCAGTGCTCCGCACAACCACTGCTATGGAGGAAGTACAGGACTTCTGTACTCATCCTCTGTTAATAGGCTGCCCACAATCGTTGCAGAGCTCTGATAATGACGCTCTTTTCCGATCCCTAACGATTTCAATTGCCTCTCCTAATTTACACGTGCCCAACCACTGTTAACTAGCAAGTACAGGTACTCTGTACTCATCCTCTATGAAAATTAATAGGCTGCCCACAAGCGTGGCATTTCTGTGGTATTTCCACTATGTTGTGCTGCCTAACTATTTCAATTGCCTATCTTAATTTGCCCGTGCACAACCACTGCTTACTAGTAAGTACAAGTACTCTGATCTCATCCTCTCTGAAAATTAATTGGCCGCCAACAATCGGAGCAGTGCCCTAATAATGCCACTCTGTTGCCCTACCTAACGATTTCAATTGCCTAATTAATTTGCATGTGCACAACCACTGCTATCTACCACATACAGATCCAGTCTACTCATCATCTCTGAAAATTAATAGGCTACCCACAATCGCAGCAGTGCTCCGGTAATGCCGTTCTGTTGTGCTGCCCCAATCCAACATAGCGTTCGTAGTCTCTTGCGTGGAAGCTAACAGCCCTGCAACACATCAGTAGTCTTCCTGATGTCCCCGCCCTCTTTCCTAGCATCGGCCAGTGTTATTTTACGACTAATGAAATCAAAGAACTGTTTCGTCGGTGTTCTTACGACACCGATAGAAATACCGTGATAAAAACTGCATCACTGAACTGAAAATAAATTTGCGGACTGCATCGTAAAGCGATGGACAGTGCATGTTCCCGTAATACTGCTATCTGATTATGAGCCTGCTGTGGCTAGAACACTAGTTAGTGGTGCGATAAATCTTATCGAGTTCGAAAAGCGACTGGCTGCATATCGTACCTACATAAACTGCCAATTTAAAGTACTGTTGCAGTTCTAGATCCGGAATGAATATAATGAGCTTACGGTTTTATCTTGGAATACTGCATATTCCACCAGTGCTTCATATGCTTTAAATCACGTAGCAAAGCAATGAGTAAGAGAAACAGAAGCAGTTGCAAAAAAGTAAATGTTATATAATAGCGTCCTTAAGGAATATACCTTTACGTAAAGGAAAAATAGGTCTTGAAGTTTGTGCAGTAACTACCCGACCTACATGTTT
Source organism: Schistocerca nitens (assembly GCF_023898315.1). Classification (NCBI taxonomy): domain Eukaryota; kingdom Metazoa; phylum Arthropoda; class Insecta; order Orthoptera; family Acrididae; genus Schistocerca; species Schistocerca nitens. The sequence continues at coordinate 731,933,996 of NC_064618.1, forward strand.
CCCATAGGAAAGAGGAATGATAAGCTGTGTGCATACTGCAATAAATGTAGGCGTGTCTTCTCGACCTATGAGTACAAAAGAAACCCCCCTTCCCCCATAGCACAACGGCGTATAGGACACTGGCTGGCTAGTACCGGTTTACGGCGATACTTGTGGGATCTGTGTAGAGCAAAAATGGGAACACTGCACAGGTGCTGCCAACGCTGTGGATGAGAAGAAATTTTGGTCTTATGTCAAAGTGGTCGGTGGATCAAAACAAAATGTCCAGACACTCTGTGACCAAAATGGTACTGAAACAGAGGATGACAGACTAAAGGCCGAAATACTAAATGTCTTTTTTCAAAGCTGTTTCACAGAGGAAGACTGCACTGTAGTTCCTTCTGTAGATTGTCGCACAGATGACAAAATGGTAGATATCGAAATAGATGTCAGAGGGGTAGAAAAACAATTAAAATCGCTCAAAAGAGGAAAGGCCGCAGAACCTGATGGGATACCAGTTCGATTTTACACAGAGTACGCGAAGGAACTTGCTCCCCCCCCCCCCCCCCCCCCCCCGTTCTTACAGCGGTGTACTGTAGGTCTCTAGAAAAGCGTAGCGTTCCAAAAGATTGGAAAAGGGCTCAGGTCATCCCCGTTTTCAAGAAGGGACGTGGAACAGATGTGCAGAACTATAGACCTATATCTCTAACGTCGATCAGTTGTAGAATTTTGGAACACGTATTATGTTCGAGTATAATGACTTTTGTGGAGACCAGAAATCTACTCTGTAAGAATCAACATGGGTTTCGAAAAAGACGATCGTGTGAAACCCAGCTCGCGCTATTCGTCCACGGGACTCAGAGGGCCATAGACACGGGTTTCCAGATAGATGCCGTGTTTCTTGACTTCCGCAAGGCGTTCGATACAGTTCCCCACAGTCGTTTAATGAACAAAGTAAGAGCATATGGACTATCAGACCAATTCTGTGATTGGACTGATGATGGTGTAGAATATCGAGAGGTTGTAGCAATGGAAAATTGTACTGAAATGTAGGAGGATCTGCAACGAATTGACCCATGGTGCAGGGAATGGCAATGAATCTCAATGTAGACAAGTGTAATGTGCTGCGAATACATAGAAAGAAAGATCCTTTATCACTTAGCTACAATATAGCAGGTCAGCAACTGGAAACAGTTAATTCCATAAATTATCTGGGAGTAGGCATTAGGAGTGATTTAAAATGGAATGACCATATAAAATTAATCGTCAGTAAAGCAGATGCCAGACTGAGATTCATTGGAAGAATCCTAAGGAAATGCAGTCCGAAAACAAAGGAAGTAGGTTACAGTACACTTGTTCGCCCACTGCTTGAATATGGCTAACCGGTGTGGGATCCGTACCAGATACGGTTGATAGAAGAGATAGAGAAGATCCAACGGAGGGCAGCGCGCTTCGTTACAGGATCATTTAGTAATCGCTAAAGTGTTACGGAGATGATAGATAAACTCCAGTGGAAGACTCTGTAAGAGAGATGCTCAGTAGCTCGGTACGGGCTTTTGTTGAAGTTTAGAGAACATACGTTCACCGAGGAGTCAAGCAGTATATTGCTCCCTCCTACGTACATCTCGCGAAGAGACCATGAGGGTAAAATCAGAGAGATTAGAGCCCACACAGAGGCATGCCGACAATCTTTCTTTCCACGAACAATACGAGACTGGAACAGAAGGGAGAACCAATAGAGATACTCAAGGTACCCTCCGCCACACACCGTCACGTGGCTTGCGGAGTATGGATGTAGATGCAGATGTCTTTCTTTCGACGAACAATACGAGACTGGAATAGAAGGGAGAACCGATAGAGGTACTCAAGGTACCCTCCACCACGCACTGTCGGGTGGCTTGCAGAGTACGGATGTAGATGTAGATGTAGATGTAGATGTAGACGGCACTCAGAGGGGACTTATCTTGCTGACCAATGATGATTATTTATTACAGGTCCGTTTAGAAAAGGAGTTTATTACATCACTTTTTACACCCAAAATGGAGCAGACACGTATAAAAAATGTAAGCCGGCTACTTCGAATAGCCTAGCCGTTGTATGTCAAGTCTAGGGATACAGTACGTGACTGTCACAAGGAAATGTCAGATCAGTCTAGAACAGTAAACCATGCAAGTCTAGGCACGAAATGAGGTGATTCTCCCGGTTCTGTATATACGAAAGATTTACGGGCAGAGAGGCTGCTTGTTGGTGACTTAAGAGCTGGGACGCTGACCACGGGATCTGACCACGTTACGAGATGCCATGGGCGTGGCTGCGTATGTGTCTGTAGGGTGCAGAGTTCCACGTGTACAGGTAGCCTGCCTGACTGTCGGATTTGAAATAGCCAGCATAGGCTGACCAAGCAAAGTGTGTCCTACAAAGATTACAGGGTATTTTTGAACCACATGAAGTGCAGGATCTCATCGTTCCATCCGTCTGTATATTCCTTCTCTGGAGAATATATACTCTGGTGACAAAAGTCATGGAGTAACAATTTGCACATATATAGAGGGCGGTAGTATCGCGTACACAACGTATATAAGGGCAGTGGATTGGCAGAGCTGTCATTGGTACTCAGCTGATTCATATGAAAAGGTTTTTGATCTGATTTAGGCCGACAGGCGAGAGTTAACAGACTTTGAACTCGGAATGCTAAGTTAGAGCTAGACCCATGGGACATTCCATTTCGGAAATCGTTAAGGAATTCAACATTTCGAGATATACAATGTCAAGAGTGTGCCTAGAATACCAAATCTCAGGCATTACCTCTCACCACAGACAACGCAGTGGCTGACGACCTTCACTTAACGACCGAGAGCAGCGGTGTTTGCCTGGAGTTGTCAGCATTAATAGACAAGCAACACCGTGTGAAATTACAGCAGAAATCAATGTGGGATGTACGACGAATGTATCCGTTAGACCAGAGCGGCGAAACTTGGGTTTAATGGGCTATGACAGCAGACGACGGATGCGAGTGCCTTTGCTAACAGCACGATATCACCTACAGCGCCACTCCTGGGCTCGTCGCCATATCGACTGGCCGCTGGACGATTGGAAAACCATCGTCTGTCAGATGTGTCCTGTTTTCAATTGGTAAGAGCTGATCGTAGGGTTCGAGTATGGCGTGTACCCCGCGAAGCCATAGACCCAAGTTGTCAACAAGGCACTGTGCAAGCTGGTGGTGGCTCCATAATGGTGTGGGCGTGCTTACATGAAATGTACTGGGTCACTGACTGGACATGGTTATGATCGGCTACTTGGAGATCACTTGTAGCCGTTCATGGTCTTCATGTTCTCAAACAATGGAACTTTTATGGATGACTGTGCGCCACGTCACCAGGCCACAAGTGTCCGCAATTGCTTGAAGAACATTCTGGACAGTTCGAGCAAATGGACTGGTCATCGAGATCGCCCAACGTGAATCCCATCGAACATTCATGGGACATAATCGAGAGGTCATTTCGTGTACAAAATCCTGCACCGGTAACACGTTCGCAATTATGGACAGTTACGGGGGCAGCATGGCTCAATATTTCTGCAGGTCACTTCCAACGACTTGTTGAGTCCATGCCACGTCGAGTTGCTGCACTTCGCCGAGCAAAAAGAGGTCCGACATGATATTAGGTGGTGTTCAATGTCTTTTGTCACCTCGGTGTATACAGGCTCTTTTTACGACGTGTCCAGAAACGACGTCACAAGAAAGTACAGATAATTTACAGACGATACTGCCCTATGGTTTAGTCAATAAATCACGTCAAAGATTTTTTATTAACAAGCGCAACCTATGAAAGTCGCCTGTAGCCTGAACGTGCAGCCATGAGCGGACGACGAAACAAGCAACCGCTTGGAAGACTTATTGGTTGGTGTTTACAGTAGGTGGCAGACAGGTCCAAGCAAAGCTGCGCCACAATCGCATAGAAGCTCTGCTCACCAAACCCGGGAGAGTACACTATCCAAACCTATGACGGGTTTTTTCTCGATGCAGTTACCGGAACTTGCGACCAACATGCTTCGTTTGGACGAAGCAACTCCATGAAATCTCAACAATGTAAACATTATATGTATGAATGAATTATTGTCATGTTCTTCTGACTTGTCATTTATGAGCTACGGAAAAGTAGCCATAGCCCTATAAATATTGATTTACCTGAAAAAAATGGCTCTAAGCACTACGGAACTTCATCTGGGATCATCAGTCCCCTAGACTTAGAACTACTTAAACCTAACTAACCTAAGGACATCACACACATCCATGCCCGAGGCAGGATTCGAACCTGCGACCGTAGCAGCAGCGCGACTCCGGACTGAAACGCCTAGAACCGCTCGGCCACCGCGGCCGGCGATTTCCGTGAAAAAATTTTCATAACTTTTCGGTACCTTTAAGTTTTGTCTGTACATCGTTTGACATTCTGTAACATTGTAAAATCATCCTCTACAGTTTAGTTCCATAAACTGCAGGTTTTCTGAATCTTTTAGATCATACTTGGTGGGTGGAGACAACATGGGACCTCAGGGGTGTCGGCGGCAGGCGCGGTGGTACGAGATATGGCAGCGGTGGATGTTGGACTACCAGATGAGTATGAGCGTGTGTAGCGAAACCTTGTGCGCAGGTAAAAAGTTTTCACCGAAGTGTGCAGTAGACATAGAAACAATACCAGAATAATGGTACTCCTCTCTTTGCTGGTGAGGTGGCAGAAATACAGCGAGAGTAGCAGAGGTGTTACGTGTATAACATTGGAAGAATATGTTTCTGGTCACGTGGTCAATTGGTTCAAATGGCTCTGAGTACTATGCGACTTAACTTCTGAGGTCATCAGTCGCCTAGAACTTAGAACTAATTAAATCTAACTAACCTAAGAACATCACACACATCCATGCCAGAGGCAAGATTCGAACCTGTGACCGTAGCGGTCGCTCGGTTCCAGACTGTAGCGCCTAGAACCGCACGGCCACTCCGGCCGGCCCATGTGGTCCTGTTCACATTTTTTATTACTTGGCCATCTGTGCTAGCTCTTAAAGTGCGTAAAAGGACTTAAGAAACCCTGCGTAACGGTTTCCCATGGTCGGACGGAAGGCATCTAAAGTATGTCGGAGCCGTAAATATGGGGGAGCTGACGGTACAAAGTCAGTCGACTTGTTTGACAACATGTAAGTATAATGTTTAAGAAAGCTGCCTGGTAAGCAACCCCCGCCGATCGTTGTGGCCCATCGATTCTAGGCGCTTCAGTCTGGAACCGCGCGACCACTACGGTCGCAGGTTCGAATCCTGCCTCGGGCATGGATGTGTGTGATTTCAGGTTCGTTAGGTTTAAGTAGTTCTAAGTTCTAGGGGACTGATGACCTCAGATGTCAAGTCCCATAGTGCTCAGAGCTATTTCAACTTTTTTTGTTGTTGTGAGCAATCCCCATTAGGCTATAAAAGAAACATCCGCACATGATGTTGCCCCAGACCACGACAGAGTCACCTCCCCGCTGAACCCTTAGTCCTGCTTGTCTGTTATGTACGATGATGCCTTCATTACACATTCATCATCAGGCGACAGAGAAGTGTTGCACTCAACGGTGAAGAGGACCCGGTACCATTAATCACGTTCCATTCTGGTTTTTCTTCAACTCAAACCCTATCCGCACCGTAGAACTAAACGGTACCGTTGCTCGTAATGGACGCCTAGACGCCAAACTTCAGGTCTGGCGGCGGTTAGTTGTTGTTTGAGTAACAGCCCTCCCAGCTGACTCTAAAAAGGAAACGTGCATTCTCCTCAGGGTACTTACAAGCCATGATTTGTAGGCATAGGAAATCGGCTCATGCTGACCGCGCATTATCGCTAAGAGGAAGCTCTTCAACGTTTTGGTGTCTCAAGGTATAGGTCGAAATTTTGGTGACGTCGCTCAGATGTACGTCGCTTTGGCGGTCATCTTACCCTTACCGCGCTGGCAGCCCTTCTTGCCGTTAAGTGAGAATGCACCAAAGTCTGAGCTTGTAATGACCCTTCGGGCATGTTGACAGATTGGAGAACATATGCAAACAGCATTGTCCAGCTCACAAATGGAGACACAGCGTCGTCTATCTGTCTACACCATGTGATCAAAAGTATCCGGAAACCTATCTGAAAATGACTTACAAGTTCGTGGCGCCCTCCATCGGTAATGCTGGAATTAAGTATGGTGTTGGCCCACCCTTAGCCTTGATGACAGCTTCCACTCTCGCAGGCATACGTTCAATCAGGTGCTGAAAGGTTTATTGGGGAATGGCACCCGATTCTTCACGGACTGCTGCACTGAGGAGAGGTATAGATGTCAGTCGGTGAGGCCTGGCACGAAGTCGGCGTTCCAAAACATCCCAAGGGTGTTCTATTGGATTCAGGTCAGGACTCTGTGCAGTCAGTCCATTACAGGGATGTTATTGTCGTGTAACCACTCCTCCACAGGCCGTGCATTATGAACAGGTGCTCGATGTTGTTGAAAGATGCAATAGCCATCCCCAAATTGCTCTTCAGTGCAAGAAGGTGCTTAAAACATCAATGTAGGCCTGTGCTGTGATCGTGCCACGCAAAACAACAAGGGGTCCACCCCCTCCATGACAAATACGACCACACCATAACACCACCACCTCCGAATTTTACTGCTGGGACTACACAGTGGCACTACTCTACTTGCAATGGCTCCTGATGCAGCTTGGAATTCCTGTGTGATGGTCTGGATAGATGTCTGCCTATTACACATTAAGACCCTCTTCAACGGTTGGCGGTCACCGTCAGTCAACAGATGAGGTCGTCCTGTACGCTTTTGTGCTGTACGTGTCCCTTCACGTTTCCACTTCACCATCACATCGGAAACAGTGGACCTAGGGATGTTTTGGAATGTGGAAATCTCGCGTACAGACGTGTGACACAAGTGACACCCAATCACCCGACCACGTTCGAAGTCCGTGATTTCCGCGGAGCCCCCCATTCTGCTCTCTCAGGGTGTCTAATGGCTACTGAGGTCGCTGATATGGAGCACTGGCAGCAGGTGGCAGCACAATGCACCTAATATGAAAAACGTACGTTTTTGGGGGTGTCCGAATACTTTTGATCAAATAGTGTATATGTATTGTATAAAAGGCAATGTATGACTGACTCAACACTGCCCAGCCCAAACCGCCAAGGATAAAAACTTGAAATTTGCAGCGGATGTGAATCTTACACTGTAAGCATCGTTTAAGAAAGGATTATTCGAAATTCCACTCCCAAGGGGGTGAAATAGGGGGATGAAAATATGTCGCTATTAAGCGAAGTTTGAAGCGAAAACCACGAAAATTGGTATCTGGTTCCTCTGTCAGAAATAAAAAAATACGTGTTTCAGGATCTTTGGAAATTCAGCCACTAAGGAGTACAATAGTAGTTGAAAGTTTTTTTGAAAATAAATCGTTATTAAAGAATTACTAAGGCATTTTTACGGCTACATCTATGAAAATTGGTATTTGACTTCTCGGTTAGAAATAGAAAATACTTGTTTCAGTGGTTTTGGAAATTCAGCTCCCTTTCCGAGTGGAATAGAGGATGAAATTCTTTGTGAAATTATTTCATTATGAAAGCATTTTCAACGCTAAATCTATGAAAATTTGCTATCCCGATCAGGAAAAAATACACGTTTGACTGTTTTTGTAAATTCAGCCCCTGAGGGTGTGAAATAGAGGATGAAAATTTTTAAGAAAGTACTTCCTTAAATTAAAAAAATAGCGCTAGATCTATGAAACATGGTATTTCACTTCTCAGTTAAATATACAGAAATTTGAGTTAGGGGATGAAAATTTAAATAGTAATACACTGCTGGCCATTAAAATTGCTGCACCACGAAGATGACGTGCTACAGACGCGAAATTTAATCGACAGGAAGAAGATGCTGTGATATGCAAATGATTAGCTTTTCAGAGCATTCAAACAAAATTGGCGCCGGTGGCGACACCTACAACGTGCTGACACGAGGAAAGTTTCCAACCGATCTTTCATACACAAACAGCAGTTAACCGGCGTTGCCTGGTGAAATGTTGTTGTGATGCCTCGTGTAAGGAGGAGAAATGCGTACCTTCACGTTTTCGACTTTGATACAGGTCGGATTGTAGCCTATCGCGATTGCGGGTTATCGTATCGCGATATTGCTGCTCGCGTTGGTCGAGATCCAATGACTGTTAGCATAATATGGAATCGGTGGGTTCAGGAGGTTAATACGGGACGCCGTGCTGGATACCAACGGCCTCGTATCACTAGCAGTCGAGATGACAGGCAACTTATCCGTGTGGCTGTAACGTATCATACAGCCACGTCTCGATCCCTGAGTCAACAGATGGGGATATTTGCAAGACAACCACCATCTGTACGAATAGTTCGACGACGTTTTCAGCAGCATGGACTATCAGGTCGGAGACCATGGCTGCGATTACCCTTGACCCTGCATCACAGACAGGAGCGTCTGCGATGGTGTACTCAACGACGAACCTGGGTGCACGAATGGCAAAACCTCATTTTTTCGGATGAATCCAGTTTCTGTTTACAGCATCATGATAGTCGCATCTGTGTTTGGCGACATCGCGGTGCACGCACACTGGAAGCGTGTATTCGTCATCGCCATGCTGGCGTATCACCCGGCGTGATGGTATGGGGTGCCATTGGTTACACGTCTCGGTCACCTCTTGTTCGCATTGACGGCACTTTGAACAGTGGACGCTACATTTTAGATGTGTTACGACGCGTGGCTGTACCCTGCATTCGATCCCGGCGAAACCCTACATTTCAGCAGGATAATGCATGACCACCGGTTGCAGGTGCTTACGGGCCTTTCTGGATACAGTAAATGTTTGAGAGCTGTCGTGGCCAGCACATTCTCCAGATCTCTCACCAATTGAAAACGTCTGGTCAATGGTGGCCGATCAACTGGCTCGTCACAATACGCTAGTCACTACTCTTGATGAACTGTCCTATCGTGTTGAAGCTGCATGGGCAGCTGTACCTGTACACGCCATCCAAGCTCTGTTTGACTCAATGCCCAGGCGTATCAAGGCCGTTATTACGACCAGTGGTGGTTTTTCTGGGTACTGATTTCTCAGGATCTATGCACCCAAATTGCGTAATAATGCAATCACATGTCAGTTCTAGTATAATATATTTGTCCAATGAATACCCGTTTATCATCTGCATCTGTTCTTGGTGTAGCAATTTTAATGGCCAGTAGTGTATCACCACAAGAACGCAAAAGTTATGATTAACAAAAACCTTGGGCTCCAGCTACCAGAATCGCCATTTGGACAGAATTACATTTGGAAAAGACTACACTTTTATGGCCTTAATTAGAGTGAAGGTGTAGCAATTTGTGAACAACACAAAAAATCGAATAGAGCAACATAAAAAGATTTGTGCAGACCATGCGAAGCAGCGGGCGTTAAGCTGGTTGGTTTACAGTGAGAATGCAAGTTTACTTCTATCTCTGATACGAAGTTGGCCGTACGTAACGAATTCCTGTATTTCCTGGGGAAGAGGCTTCCGGCCAAAAACAACAGGAAGCGTGGCGAGCAGTTAGTTTGTACGGGCACCTGCGAGCAGGGCGTCGGCCAGGTCCTCGGCGGCGTCGGCGCTGGCGCCGGCGAACCCCTGAGCGTCGGCCAGCACGACCTGCACGAGGAGGCTGTGGGCGTCCACGTCCACGTTGGACGCCCAGGGCACCACGCCCTCCGGCAGCAAGCGCGGCAGCGTGCGCCGCAGCCGCTGCAGCCAGAACGTATCGATGTCCACGTCCAGCAGCAGGTATGCCCCTGCAAACACAGTCGAACTCACAATATGCCCGGAATTCTCTTCTGCCAGGGGGAAAACTAATACGAAAATCCACCTATACTGAGGTGAGAAAAGTCGTGGGGTAGCGACAAGCTCATATACACATGGTGGTAGTATCGCGTACACAAGGTATAAAACGGCAAAAAATGGTTCAAATGGCTCTGAGCACTATGGGTCTTAACATCTTAGGTCATCAGTCCCCTAGAACTTAGAACTACTTAAACCTAACTAACCTAAGGACATCACACACATCCATGCCCGAGGCAGGATTCGAACCTGCGACCGTAGCGGTCGCACGGTTCCAGCTTGTAGCGCCTAGAACCGCTCGGCCACACCGGCTGGCATAAAAGGGCAATGCATTGGCGTAGCTGCCATTTTTACGAGAGTCACTCCAAAAGAAATGCACACTATTTTTTATAGATCCATCTTTTATTCTACATGTTTGAACGTTTTACAGTGTGTAGATACATCCTTTAGAAACAATATTTTCATTTCTCCACATAATTTCCATCCCTCTCAACTGCCTTACGCCATCTTGGAACCAGCGTCTGTGTGGCCGCACACTAAAATTCTGGACCAACCTGTTGGAGCCACTGTTTGGCAGCGTGCACAAGGTAGTCATCATCTTTAAACCTTGTTCCACGAAGAGAGTCTTTCCGTTTCGCAAAGAGATGATAGTCACATGGAGCCAGGTCAGGTTGTAAGGCGGATGTTTCAGTGTTGTCCATCCGAGTTTTTTAATCGCTTCCATGGTTTTTGGACTGATATGTGGCCGTGCATTGTAGTGCAACAGCAAAACATCCTGCTTTTGCCGATGTGGTCGAACACGACCCAGTCGAGCTTGAAGTTTCTTCAGTGTCGTCACATATGCATCAGAATTTATGGTGGTTCCACTTGGCATGATGTCCACAAGCAAGAGTCCTTCGGAATCGAAAAACACCGTAGCCATAACTTTTCCAGCAAAAGTTGTGGTTTTGACTTTTTTTTCCTTGGGTGAATTTGTATGATGCCACTCCATTGATTGCCTCTCCATCTCTGGTGAAAAATGATGGAGCCATGTTTCATCACCTGTCACAATTCTTCCAAGAAATTCATCTCCACCATTCTCGTACTGTTCCAAAAGTTCGCTGCATACCATCTTTCTTTTTTCTTTGCGAGCCACTGTCAGCGTCCTGGGAACCCACCTGGCACAAACCTTTTTTAACGTCAACACTTTCAGTATGCTGCAAACACTTCCTTCCCCGATCCCAACATAGCGTGGCAATTCGTTCACTGTGATGCGTCTGGCAGCAGTCACCAATTCTTTAACCCTCTGCACATTGTCTGGAGTGTGTGCAGTACGAGGCCTGCCGTTGCCAGGACAATCCTCAATATTGCCGTGCCCGCTTTCATCACGTAACCTGCTTGCCCACCGACTAACTGTACTGCGATCGACAGCAGCATTTCCATACACCTTTTTCAACCTCTTGTGGATGTTTCCCACTGTCTCGTTTTCGGAGCACAGGAATTCAACGACAGCACGTTGTTTATGACGAACGTAAAAGTGTAGCAGCCATCTTGAAGACATGCTGTGACGGCGCCACTCACGGGAACAGGTTGAACTAAGTTTGAAAACAAGCGGGAAGGATGTATCTAAACACTGTAAAACTTTCACACATGCAGAATGAAAACTGTATTTTTACAAAAATAGTGTGCTTTTCTTTTGGAGTGACCCTCGTACTCACGAGATTCACGTGAAAAGGTTTCAGACGTGATTAAGGCCGCACAACAGGAATTAAAAGACAATGCATGCAGAGCAGCACTTCGAGCTAGACGCATAGGATATTCCATTTTGAAAATCGTCGGGGAATTCAGTATTCCGCTATCCACAGTGTCAACAGTGTGCTGAGAATACCGTACTTCAGGCATTACCGCTCACCACAGACAATGCAGTGCCCGAAGGCTTTCACTTAACGGCCGAGAGCAGCGGTTTTTGCCTAGAGCTGTCAGTCACAACAAACACGCAACACTGCATGAAATAAACCACAGAAATCAATATGGGACGTACGATGAACGTATCTGTTAGACAGTCTGACGCTTTCTTGGACGACACGAGACTGCTGTGTTGGGTTGCACGACTCACACGTCTCTTCCAGTTGACTCATACGTTGTGCCTGCAGCCGATCCTCTTCTCTGGGTCATCAGCTACGTCACTCTCACCGTTTAATTCATCTCTGAAGACTGTATCAGGTTAAAGGCAATAATATTAACAAACTCTCTATTCTTGAAATAAATCATGTACTCGTAGAATCTTTTCAGTTAAACAACAATATATTTTCAACTCTCATCCCTAAAGTAACAATTATTCTGTACAAGCTCCAGCAAGCCAACTGATTCCAAGGTAAATGTCAGAATCGCCGAAACACCCATACAATTACATGCGTGCTGCCTCATGCCAAGACATGAAGTAAGAATCTCTGTAACAATTCTCATGACACCACAAACCACGGAACATTATAAAAACACTCTGTGACTTTTTTGATATAGATTACAAGGCGCTGCTGGTAACCACTTGTCGGGGCCGCTCGTCTGAAGCTCCTGGCTTCTGGTGACAGCTGTCCCTCCTGCACACACTGATAAGTGTGGCGCAATAAAAAGGCTCACTGACCCTCGTCATTAATATATCGGGTGTTCGAGACGGCGGAGAGCCAAGTGTTTCTAGAATTTACCCCGAAATTCTCGAAGCGCTACAACAGTGCGGCGAAATGCGGCGTTAATGGGCTATGGCAGCAGAAGACCGACGCGAGTGCCCTTGCTAATAGCGCGACAACACCTGCACCACCTCTCCCGGGCTCGTGGCTATATTGGTTGGCCGGCCGGAGTGGCCGAGCGCTTCTAGGCGCTACAGTCTGGAACCGCGCGACCGCTACGGTCTCAGGTTCGAATCCTGCCTCGGGCATGAATGTGTGTGATGTCCTTAGGTTAGTTAGGTTTAAGTAGTTCTAAGTTCTGGGGGACTGATGACCTCAGAAATTAAGTCCCATAGTGCTCAGAGCCATTTGAGCCATATTGGTTGGACCGTAGACGACTGGAAAGCAGTGGTCTGGTCAGATGAGTCACGATTTCAGTTGGCAAGAGCTGATGGTTGTGTTCTAGAATGGCGCAGACCTCACGACGCCATGACTCACGCTGCCAACAAGGCACCATGTAAGTTGGTGGTGGTTCCATAATGGTGTGGACCGTGCTTACATGAAATGGACTGAGTTCTCTGGTCCAACTCAACTCCTTGAAGACCATTTGCAGCCATTCATGGTCTTCATGATCCCAATGCGCAGTGTCATCGGGCCACAATTGTTCACAATTGGTTTGAAGAACATTCTGGGCAATTGTAGCGAATGATTTGCAGATCGTACGACGTAAATCCCACCGAACACTGACGGGACATAATCGAGAGATCTGTTCGTGCACAACTTCCTGCATCAGCAACACTTCCGCTATTATGGACGGCTATGAAGGCAGCAAGGCTCAGTATTTGTGCAGAGGACTTCCATCGAGTTTCTGAATCCGTGCCACGTCGAGTTGCAGCACTACACCAGGCTAAAGAAGGACCGAAACGACGTTAGGAGGTAGCCCATGACTTTTGTCACATTGTAATACGAGGTAAGCACATCTGAAAAAAAAGGAGTCACCCTAATATCGTCTAACGTCGCCTTTAACCTTGACAAGGATCTCAGTTTCGTGGGGCAGAGAGTCGTCAAGTTCCTTTAAGTATGTCATGTCCAGCTGAAGCCATTCCTTGATGATATAGACCTACCAAACTGCGGGGATAGTAACTCCTACATTTCACCCCCTGTTCCAAAATCGTAGGATCGGATGGCTTAGCGAGGCTGTCGAGGTACGATAGAATGCTTTAGTGTTTGTCATACTAAGAACCTATGTATCTAGTTCTGCGAACCTGGCTTTTGTAGTTTTGGAAGACGAGAGTATCCACAGCATGCTCATCATGAAAATATAAAGGAAATGGCCATCTTTGGTCACCGAGATTGTTGTAATAAACATCCTGGTTCATTTTCACGAGTGAGTGAGCCGAACTCACGCTACGAAAACCAATCCCAGTGCTTCACACAACCACCGACAGCCCGAAATACGACCTCAGCACACCGCAGGTTACTCGCCTCATTCGATTGTCGGTACACTCGCCGCCTTGCATCAGATGAAAATAAGCAAAAATCATTATTTGTCAGACCACACTGCACTCCAAATTTTGTATTGTTTGGAACATTGACAAAAATGGTTCAAATGGCTCTGAGCACTATGGGACTTAACTTCTGAGGTCATCAGTCCCCTAGAATTTAGAACTACTTAAACCTAAGTAACCTAAGGACATCACACACATCCATGCCCGACGCAGGATTCGAACCTGCGACCGTAGCGGTCGCGCGGTTCCAGACTGTAGGGCCTAGAACCGCTCGGCCACTGCGGCCGGCTGGAACATTGACAGCGTGCAGCTTTATGTGTTGCTGTGAGCAACTGCCTTTTGCGAAATGCCTGACTCCAAATGTCCACTACACAAAGTTTCTATCCATATTTTCACTTGGAAATCGGTTGAGGTTGGCTTTTACTAATAGTAGCAACTACTGTCGGGTTTGAAACCCATTGTCACAGGCAAGGCGTGACACTCGTCTCTGTTCCATGTCAGTTAGGATCTTTATACGAACACCGTTGTTACGCCATGTTAGATGGTTGCGATAGCTACACCATTCATTGTATACAAATTGCATAAACTCCATCGACACACCAACAAATTGGGCACTTTCATTCATCGTGTCGTGAGGGGCAGCTCCAAGCACGATAGCTTCTGCCTGCCATTCTGCCATGTCTTCACGCCGACCTTCATCGTCATGGTGATTCCATTCAACCAGCTGGCATATACGCACACTTCAGTGCAATGACGTACGCACAAGAAGGACGGTCACGTGACTGTTATCTACCAGTTGTCGTCTACAGAGCTCCAAAACGACCAATGTGCTCTTTTCACGAGGTGACATCACTCCGTGGTCGACGACGGAGCCAGTCCCTTGGTGCAACAACCTTATTGTTGCACTAAGGGATTGGCACATTGGTCGTTTTGGAGCTCTGTAGACGAGAACTGGTAGATAACAGTCATGTGACCGTCCTTCATGTACGTACGTCATTGCACTGAAGTGTGGGTATATGCCAGTTGGTAGTATGGAATCACCGTGACGTATCACGGATGCTCAACTAGACATCTCTCTTGGCAGTGCTGACACACTCGTCCACCAGTTGGGGTACTCAAAGGTGTATGGCCGCTGGATTCCTCACCACCTGACAGAAGACCATAAAGGGCAACAGAGGGCCATTTGCGCGGAGCTGCTTGAGCGTTACGAGACTGATCGTGACAATTTTTGTCGAACATCGTCAGAGGCGATGAAACATGGGTTCATCACTTCAAACCGGAAACAGAGCGACAATCCATGGAGTGGCGCCACACAACCTCTCCTCTGAAGAAAAAGTTCGGAGCCGCACCGTCAGCTGGTAAAGTCAAGACAACGATCTTCTGGGACTCTGAAGGGCTTAATCTGTTTGATGCCCTCTCTCATGGTGCAACGATCAACTCTGAAGTGTATTGTGCTGCATTGAGGACACTGAAGAAGCGACTTCAGTTTGTTCGTCGCCACAAAAATGTAAACGAACTCCTCCTTCATGACAATGCAAAGGCTCGTACAAGCCTGCGTACAAGAGAGGAGCTCACAACATTTCATTGGACTGTTCTTCCTCGTGTATCCTACACTTTGCAGTCTACGGTGCCATGACGCTTTGTAAACCTGTAGCACCAACCAACTGTTAAGTTCCATTGAAGCGTTAGCTTACGAACGTGTATTTGAATGATTTTTGTATTAATTCCTATGCCATTTTGGCGGAGCCTTTGAGTCCATTTCAATGCGTCATCTTCTAGTTTTGGTCATTTTGCATTCAGTCCTATATTCCCCCATTTATTTTTCCTCATTTTTTTTCAGTTTTTCCTTTCTAGCCCGCCAATCGGGAATTGCCTATTGGCTTCTGTCTCGGGTTCTTCGGCCGACGTTCATCTAATGATTTTTCTGACATTTCGCCAGCACGAGTGGCTGGCATTGTCAAAGCTTCACCCTCCATTGCCAATGGAGGGTGAAGCTTTGACAATGCCAGCCACTCGTGCTGGCGAAACGTCAGAAAAATCATTAGATGAACATCGGCCGAAGAACCCGAGACAGAAGCCAATAGGCAGTTTGTCAACAAGTGGCTACGAAAGCCTTAATTTTGTAATCGGGAATTCTTTTTTCTGTTGGTGGGCAGCCGCAATGCCTCTGAACTGCTCTGTTTCCATGTTCTTCTGCATATGCTATTACTTTCAATTTATACCAGCATCATACGAATACCTTTTATTTTTTTCCATTGCGGAAGTAGCTACTAACAAAAATATTGTACTGTTACCGATAACACAAATCGCTTTCAATTAAAGTTCACTGGCACCGTAGACTGCAATGAGACATCGGGGGATAGACAGTTTGTAGGTTTACACCAGCGTCATACGAATACCTGTTATTTTTTCCATTGCGAAACTAGCTACTAACAAAAATACTGTACTGTTACCGATAACACAAATCACTTTCAATTCAAGTTCACTGGCACCGTAGACTGCAATGACGCATCGCAGGCAAGACAGTGTTCCAGGTTTGTGATGACAGGGTGGGAGGGAGACAGTGTTAGCAAGCTTGTGAATCCCCGCAACTCACGTTCGTCGCATCGGTGCACTGCTGCTGCCAGTTGAATCCAGTGTTGCCAGATAGAGATATGTTTCCCGCAGTATCGAATTTATGCCCATTCTTAAGACTGGCGGGAATTTTAAATCAAACGCTGGACATTTTTGTAGTAATTCCGAGTGTAAGACGCACCTGATGTTTGGAGGCAATTTTTCGAAGAAAAAATTGCGTCTTATGGTTCGTAAAATACGGCACACAGCGGATTTCTCATCTAGAAACCACATTTCAGTGTTGTTTGTGAGAAGATCGTGTTAAGCCTCCTATAAGAAGGAAAAACATTTACCAGCACTTCCTGACATTCGATAGTGGTAGAATCGACGCCTGTTAAGACTGAGGTTTATGGAATCAGTGGGATCAGGAGAGCCTTGCTCAACGCTACGCGGAACTTCATTTGCCCCATGCGACGTGCAGCTGAGAGGACACACACATTGTTTGATCAGCCATGGAAGGTAGAAGAGTCGCGTTACGTATCTCGTGTCAGAAAATTCACTTTGCTACAGAAAGACAAGTTCCAACAGGGACAGTGCGAAGACGTCCGCGGATTCTCAGCTCAGCGACTCAGTTGCCACCTGCCCTTACTTGGCAGAGGAGAGCAGCGCTTCCAACGACGCCACTGTACATCGGGCACTTGGTTCTACGAGGGTGAGTCAAGTGAAAAACTTAAATATTTTTTAAATATTATTTATTGTGCAAAAGTTGTACAAAGATGTATCACTTTTCAACATAATCTCCCCCACGCTCAATGCAAGTCCTCCGGCGCTTACAAAGTGCATAAATTCCTTTAGAAAAAGTTCTTTTGGTAGCCCGCCCAACCACTCATGTACCGCGTGGCGTACCTCTTCATCAGAACGGAACTTCTTTCCTCCCATTGCGTCTTTGAGTGATCCAAACATATGGAAATCACTTGGGGCAAGGTCTGGTAAGTATGGTGGATGAGGAAGACACTCAAAATGCAGGTCTGTGATTGTTACAGCTGTTCTACGGGCAGTGTGGGGCCTTGCATTGTCATGTTGCAAAAGGACACCTGCTGACAGCAATCCACGTCGCTTTGATTTGATTGCAGGCCGCAGATGATATTTAGGACATCCGTGTATGATGCGCTGGTGCGAGTGGTCCCTCTAGGCATATAATGCTCCAAAATGACGCCTTTTTCGTCCCAAAAGAGAGTCAGCATAACCTTCCCTAATGATGGTTCTGTTCGAAACTTCTTTGGTTTTGGTGATGAGGAATGGCGCCATTCCTCGCTCGCTCTCGTCGTTTCCGTTTGGTGGAAGTGAACCCAGTTTTCGTCCCCAGTAACGATTCTTGCAAGGAAGCCATCACCTTCTCGTTCAAAGCGCCGAAGAAGTTCTTCACAAGCATCAACACGTCGTTCTCTCATTTCATGAGTCAGCTGCCGTGGCACCCATCTTGCAGACACTTTGAAAACTGGAGCACATAATGCACAATGTGGCGTGCTGACCCATGACTAATCTGTAAACATGCTGCAATGTCATTCAGTGTCACTCGGTGGTTTATCTTCACTATGGCTTCAACTGCTGCAATGTTCTGTGGAGTCACAACTCGTTGTGCCTGACCTGGACGAGGAGCATCTTCCACTGAAGTCACACCATTTGCGAACTTCCTACTCCATTCGTAGACTTGCTGCTGTGACGAACATGCATCACCGTACTGAAACTTCATTCTTCGATGAATTTCAATACGTTTCACACCTTCACTACGCAAAAACCTAATAACAGAAAGCTGTTCTTACCTGGTGCAAATCGCAAGTGGGCGGCCATCTTTATACTGATACTGCGACAGTATGTGTGCATCTGCATTATTCTGTCCCTACAGGCCATTCTGCACGCTCTTTGTAGCACGCTTACCAACTTACAGGATAACGGCGCGAAATTTCGATTTGTTATTACAAATTTAAGGTTTTCATTTAACTCACCCTCGTACAAACAGCATCACGAGCTTGTGGCTCGAAGACTTCTTAATTTATGGAATGCAGTACTTTGTCCTCGATACAAAGGTATCGTCAGGACTGTCCCAGGGAAGTGAGATGGACGGCTTTTATTTTCTATGTACATAAATGAACTGGCGGACAGGGTGGGCAACAATCTACGGCTGTTTGCTTATGATTTTTTGGTGTGCGGGAAGGTGTCGAAGTTTGGTGACTGTAGAAGCACACAAGATTACTTAGACGAAATTTCTATTTGGTGTAGCGAATGGCAGCTAGCTCTAAATGTAGAACAAAGTAAGTCAATGAGGATAGTAGGAAAAACAATCCGTAATATTCGAATACAGCATTAGTAGTGTTGTGCTTGAGTCGGTTATGTCGTTTAAATATCTGGAAGTCACTTTGCAAAGCGATATGAAATGGAACGAGCGTGTAAGGATAGTGGTAGGGAAGGCGAATGATCGACTTCGGCTTATTGGGAGAATTTTAGGAAAGTGTGGTTCATCTGTAAAGGATAGCTACTGCTACGCTGAGTATTGCCCCAGTGCTTGGTGTCTGGCACCAGGCTAGATTAAAGGAAGACCTCAAAGCAATTCAGGGGTGGGCTGTTACATTTGTTACAGTAGGTTCGAGCAACACTCTGGTACCACAGAAATGCTTCGGGAACTCAAATGGGAATCCCTGGAGGGAAGGCAACGTTCTTTTCGAGGAATGCTATTGAGCGAATTTAGACAACCGTCATTTGAAGGTGACTGGTGAAAGATTCTATTGCGATTAGCATACATTTCTATTAAGGACAACGAAGGTAAGGTACGAGAAATGAGAACTCAGACGCAGGCATACAGACAGATATTTTTCTCTCGCTCTATTCGCGACTAGAACAGGAAAGGAAATGACTAGTAGTTGTATGGGGTACCCTCTGCCACGTACCCTACGATGACTTGCGAAGTATTTGTGTAGATGAGGATGGACGTGTGGGGGCCGCGAGGAGGACGAACGTTGCCACACAGCATTCGTCATCGTCGTACTGGCCCGTCACCTGGCGTGATGGTATCGATCACACAACACAGTCACCTTTGATTCACAGGGCCGCTAATTTAGAGAGCAGACGTGTTGAGGCCAGAGGCCGTGCCTCATATTCCAGGTCTCTGTGACGTGATCTTTCAAGTAGGTAAGGCAACACAACATGTTGCCCGTGTCGTTATGAGTTATCTCGAAACACAGACTGATCGACAGTTGGCTTGGTCAGGACGTTCCCTAGTTCTCCCACACAGTGAAAATATTTTGTCACAGGTTGTCGAGAATACAAGCTGAGCTATAGATGGGGGGGGGGGGGGTCCTTCCCCACGTGACCCGTGTATATGTTTCGTGTCTTCGTAATATTGTTGGTCTCTTCGTTTACAGCTCCCGCGTCAAATGAAATCAAAACAGATTTCTGTGGCCGGGAGCCATCAAGTGAATTAATATACATTCTCATAACCATGAAAGACCAAAATAAGTTAGTAGTTTCAATTTTCTGATTTTATATTATTTCCACGTTATTAGCAATCAACCATTAATGTCTTAATGAAGGTATTTCTGTCTGTTTTATAGAGAAGTTTGATTCTATTATTTTTTTTCCGCTGAGGCAGTTAGTTTATTTTAAACGAAGTGTTTCATTCCGCACTATTGGCTACTTTCAATTCCGTTCAATTTCAAGTGCAAATTTTCATTTTCTGGGACGAATGACATTATACCATAGTAAAGAACCAAACATGAGAATACAGTACTAGACCTCCAAGAAAATTGGTATCACGAAAACCACATGAAAAGCTGAATATCAGGTACTTCAGAGTGCATCTGGACATAGAAATGTGCAGTTAGAGCGGAATGAAGCATTTTAGTATGGTTTATGAAATTCCGATGCTGCTGGAGTAGTCTCTGATGTCCTGTTCCTTTTATGACACTGTAAGATCTCTTAATGCTATATACACACGAACATACGTAAACATTTACTTGAAACTGACTAAGTAAGCAAATTTGGTCGGTAGTTTTGAACTAAAATTTTGTTTCAAATATAATGACAGCCCGCCGGCCGCGGTGGCCAGCGGTTCTAGGCGCTTCAGTCCGGAACCGCGCGACTGCCACGGTCGCAGGTTCGAATCCTGCCTCGGGCATGGATGTGTGTGATGTCCTTAGGTTAGTTAGGTTTAATTAGTTCTAAGTTCTAGGGGATTGATGACCTCAGATGTTAAGTCCCACAGTGCTCAGAGCCAGCCATATAATGACAGCTGTAGCAGAATTTTACAAATCTGCCTTCTGTGAAAGTGTTTTTCGATCACAAGGCACTTGTCTAGTACTCCCTCTAGGCCTGAAGTTATTTCTTAATTTGTGTTTACGTCTTAAATTGATAGAATGCCATTCCGTGGTAAATTGTAGACTGGCAGCATACCGTGTTTTATCGTTTTAACTCCCCACATGGCTTCATATTTATTCCTAGAGTAGAATATAAACTGTCAGTTGTACAGTTTCTTTGCCTCACAGACAACCTCGTTAATTTTTTACACATTTTGAAATATTCATGAAATTTTATTGTCCTTTATTCCGGTGTAAGCTACACAAGAAACTGTTTCTTTTTTTTTTTTTTTGGCAAGAAAATTGTATTCTATCCTACTAGCTTTTTTGCAGTGCTGTGTAGATGTAAACCTGTTGGAAATGCTACGTAACAATACTGCAGACTACGAATTAAATAAAAATCTGTCCAAGTCACCCCATAGCAAAATGTTATGGTACTTCGAGCTGTGGAGTCTAATTTTGAAACGATATTTTGCCAAGAACTGCTTCCTTATGTGCATCCTTTATCTGGGTGGGATATGATAAAACAATTGCTCTAAGTGCAACTCTGTATGTCCTCTCAACAACATGCCGCAGGGCTGCACAGGGTCACGTGATGCCCCACCACGCACGAAATTCCACCGGAAATGCGACGAAAAGCGTATGAGCAGAGCAAGCACCGAGCACGGACTGCCTACGTCATCGTAGCTGCGCATGCGCAGTACAGCCTGTTGTCTGGCGCTGTCTGGTAACTGCTCAAACGAACCTTTTCGTGACGAGTAGTACGTGGGATAGGGTGTGGGGTGGTACGTACCGCACATGGGGCAGCAGTGCCCGCGCGGCGTGACGGGCTGCAGGCAGGGCAGCAGGTGCGGCGGCGTGCAGGGCGCGACGTGGCGGCACACGGCGGGCAGCACCAGCGGCCGCTGGCAGGGGCAACCCGCGGCCAGCCGGCACGAGTCGCCAGCCACGCTCACCGCCTCCGACAGCCAGCCCTCGGGGCTGCGGAACTGCCGCCGGCCCGGCTCGCTCTCCACCAGCAAGCGCCACCACTCCTGGTCCACCTCCTGCCGACACACGCGCTTCGTGTAGCCAGACACAATACCTGCGTCCTCCGTCCAGCACTAGGGGCTGACGAACCACAACCGGCCACGTCCACGCAGATTGCCATCAGGCGCAACGAAAATACTGCGGCTGACCAGCGTGTTACTACGCACCAGATCAGGGTGGGGCAGTTATCGCCAACCACACTGACCGTGGAGAACTGCTGCCAACCTGACTTACTCTCTAGCAACTCGTGAAAACCCACAGGTGTATAGTCCACACATACACTACTGGCCATTAAAATTGCTACACCACGAAGATGACGTGCTACAGAGGCGAAATTTAACCGACGGGAAGAAGATGCTGTGAAATGCAAATGATTAGCTTTTCAGAGCATTCAAACAAAATTGGCGCCGGTGGCGACACCTACAACGTGCTGACGTGAGGAAAGTTTCCAACCGATTTCTTGTACACAAACAGCAGTTGACCGGCGTTGCCTGGTGAAACGTTGTTGTGATGCCTCGTGTAAGGAGGAGAAATGCGTACCATCACGTTTCCGACTTTGATAAAGGTCAGATTGTAGCCTATCGCGATTGCGGTTTGCCGTATCGCGACATTCCTGCTCGCGTTGGTCGAGATCCAATGACTGTTACCAGAACATGGAATCGGTGGGTTCAGGAGGGTAATACGGAACACCGCGCTGGATCCCAACGGCCTCGTATCACTAGCAGTCGAGATGACAGGCATCTTATCCGCATGGCTGTAACGGGGCGTGCAGCCACGTCTCGATCCCTGAGTCAACAGATGGGGACGTTTGCAAGACAACAACCATCTGCACGAACAGTTCGACGACGTTTGCAGCAGCATGGTCTATCAGCTCGAAGACCATGGCTGCGGTTACGCTTGACGCTGCATCACAGACAGGAGCGCCTGCGATGGTGCACGAATCGCAAAACGTCATTTTTTTAGGATGAATCCAGGTTCTGTTTACAGCATCATGATGGTCACATCCGTGTTTGGCGACATCGCGGTCAACGCACATTGGAAGCGTGTGTTCGTCATCGCCATACTGGCGTACCACCCGGCGTGATGGTATGTGGTGCCATTGGTTACACGTCCGGTCACCTCTTGTTCGCATTGACGGCACTTTGAACAGTGGACGTTACATTTCAGATGTGTTACGACCCGTGGCTCTACCCTTCATTCGATGCCTGCGAAACCCTACATTTCCGCAGGATATTGCACGACCGTATGTTGCAGGTCCCGTACGGGACTTTCTGGATACAGAGAATGTTCGACTGCTGCCCTGGCCAGCACATTCTCCAGATCTCTCACCAATTGAAATCGTCTGGTCAATTATGTCTGAGCAACTGGCTCGTCACAATACGCCCGTCACTACTCTTGATAAACTGTGGTATCGTGTTGAAGCTACATGGGCAGCGGTACCTGTACACACCATCCAAGCTCTGTTTGACTCAATGGCCAGGCGTATCAAGGCCGTTATTACGGCCAGAGGTGGTTGTTCTGGGTGTTCATTTGTCAGGATCTATGCACCCAAATTGCGTGAAAATGTAATCACATGTCAGTTCTAGTATAATATATTTGTCCAATGAATATCCGTTTATCATCTGCATTTCTTCCTAGTGTAGCAATTTTAATGTCCAGTAGTCTATTATAAAAATGGATGCGTGTATACAGAGTGAACTTGAATAAAACCGACAAACTGCAGGGACGGATTTCTGTCAGGAAATACAAGAAAATAGGTCCAATGAACGTGTGTCTGTGAATGTACAGTGAGCATGCAAAAGCAAAAAATCGGCCTTGTGCTAAAACCATAGACAAAACCCTTCCCGTAGAGAGAAATCCTCTGCTGACAATCCTTGCACTCGTTGCACGTGATAGGGATGGTACCCGTTGAACTGTGTGTCCCTCACAGTTCGATTCTTCTCTCTCTTAATGTCGCTTGCAGAGTTAATTTCAATTCCCGCCAAGCGCCATCTTTAGTTTGCTAGCGATTCCAAGGGGGCGCTGTGTGCTCTGCGCGGGGCGGTTCCTCGTGGCACGTGCAGCACGGGGGAGCGGAGGGCGGCCGGAGTGACGAGAGTCGTCGCGAGTAGTGCGACGGTTGTCGACGCTTGATGCCCAGTGTGGACGTGGCCTCGATAACGTCACTGGCTTCGGGTCGTAATAGAGGTGTCTGATTCACGACGTTATGGAAATTCTATCAGTTCTGTTTCCTCTGTGTTCCCGGTGTGGAAGCAAGACTGTTTCTCGGTACAGGTAAGCTATTCGTCGGAGTGTGCATCAATTGAAGTAAGACCTATCACACACCTTTGTTCAGCGGTGGTTGACATTGACATTCCGCTAAAACGGTGATTCAGTAACCTGGCCATATTGCCGAAGTTATTCGTCGTGACTACTGTTGACTGTTCCTGTCAGGCGCTTTAGTATTCTCGTCCGTTTCTTCCGCTGTGTGCTGTTGGGTTCATTTCAGTGTTAATATTCATCCCAATGTGTTAGAAATGAATTCTTGTTGTCTTGTGGTTGAGTCCTGGGTTTGTCTGAATCGATAACCAGGACGTTCCATACCACTCACGACGCACCCCAAGCATCCAAGATAAATGTAACTTAAATTTGCATCTGTGTAACTTGTTTATCCAGTTTTCTATGAGGTCTTAGTTAATTAGTTAACTAACTGTTTTATATTTTAAATTATGTAAAACTTGTCCGGCCCGTGAAATGGGGTTTTGACATGTGATGTTCTCTTTTTTGGGTTCTGGCCAAGTCCACGTTATGTCATCTTAATGGTCTGTTAAGTGCCTCAGCACTCGCATAGTTCAAATGGCTCTGAGAACTATGGGACTTAACATGTGAGGTGATCAGTCCCCTAGCCTTGGAACTACTGAAACCTAACTAACCTAAGGACATCACACACATCCATGCCCGAGGCAGGATTCGAACCTGCGACAGTAGCATTCATGCGGTTCCAGACTGAATCGGCTAGAACCGCTCGGCCACCGCGGCTGCCCACTCGCATAGTCATATGGGGTATATCTAATTCATTACTTCTTGGTTTGCTGTCAAGTTGTTCCCTGAGTTAGGTTAATTAATAGTAATTTTACTCGGCTCATTCCAGGCCTCTGAGTTCTTGAGTGACTACAAGTCTTGTATTTTCTACCCTTATTCTGGAAGTGTGAATGCCCGTAATCTGCAAATATTTATTGGCGGGTTTCTTCCTAAATGCCGTTACACTTGCCCGGCTTATGGTGGCTGTTACGATTTCTATCGTGACCTGTTTTTTCTTCAGCCAATCGCTTCAATTAATGACTTTAGCACCTTGTGGAGGCCAATCTTACCCTTTCTTTACCAGCCTCAGCCTTAGGCAGGGGTTTAATTCCCCAAACTAGCTTTACGCCAGGGCTGGTCCATTAGGATTCCTTTGATCTTATATACAGTTTTATATAGCTCTATAGCGTAACTTATTGTGGTCGGGTTTATTAAGTTGGTTTTACACAGCCAATGTGATCCCAAAGCGATGGTTTTTAAGAGTAATTTGTAGCCCCTTTTATATGCTGAATTATTTAGGGTGAAACAGAGTTGTGTTATAAGACTGTTTATATATATTTATGATATCTTTAAATTTATTGTGCTATTTCCATGATTTAATGTATATGCCCCTTTTAATGGGTGCTAGATTTATCCTGTCTTATATAGTGTTTAAGTAAGCCCACTGAAATATCGCTCTCAAACTAACTGGTCCGGTTTTCTATAAGACGTGAATTTGGTTAGTTCTCCGTGTTCCACGATTTACCTCGTCGAAAAGTGTTTCAGTGCTATAACGTATACCAGTCTATTGGGGAATTTAAAATTGCTGAATTTACAAGCCTTAATCTGTTTGAAGAAGGGATCGGTTGGTAGGACATGTTTTGAGGCATCAAGGGATCACCAATTTAGTATTGGAGGGCAGCGTGGAGGGTAAAAATCGTAGAGGGAGACCAAGAGATGAATAAACTAAACAGATTCAGAAGGATGTAGGCTGCAGTACGTATTAGGAGATGAAGAAGCTTGCACAGGATAGAGTAGCATGGAGAGCTGCATCAAACCAGTCTCAGGACTGAAGACCACAACAACAACAATCTGTTTTCTGTAAATTGTTGTCAGTATAGCTGTGACCTACCTAATCAATTGCAACACGTAACTGTTGGTGCTTTAACTGGTTGTGTTGCAATAAATGCAAATTTAAAGTGAAGCTTGTGGGTGATTCATATTCCCCGGTTCCTCATCCTCAGTAAAGCTAGAATTAATTTTTTTTATTAAAGCTTGTGTTAAGATTTTTCGGTGAGTTACTGGGAGGAAAGAAAAGGAGGCGCTACACCGGTTGTCACGCAGGATGTTCATAATTGTGCTTTGGCTTACACCATGTTGTTGGGCCACTTGCCTCAAGCCTCTACTAGGGTTTGTCTCAATATCCTGTAGAACTCGGTCCTCAAAATCTGGTGTACGCACAGTCCGCCGCTTCCCTACACGTTTGTCCGTCTGAAAGGACCCATGATCACACAAAGGCCCAAAAAAGGGTTTGAAATGTGTGATGTGGTTGGTGTCTGCGAGGGTACTCTTTTTTGGTATTGTATTGTATGGAACTGGTGATCTAGTAACGATGGAGAGGCTTCCTCCCCGCCGTAGCCCTCAGTGGTTCACAACCCCACAACAGGCTACAGCAGTCCACACACCACACCGCCGCCCCACGTCGAACCCAGGGTTTTTGTGCGGTTCGGTCCCCAGTGGACCCCCTGCCGCCCCTTCCCCCCTCCCCCCTCCCCGCGGGAACGTCTCACAGCAGACGAGTGTAACCCGAAAGTTTGCACATTCCGCCGCTTCCCTAAACGTTCGTCTGTCTGAAAGGACCCATGATCACACAAAAGCCCAAAAAAAGGTTATGGTGTACGCGTACGTGGACAAGCTGTGTGCGCAGCAATCGCCGACATAGTGTAACTGAGGCAGAATAAGGGGAACCAGCCCGCATTCGCCGAGGCAGATGGAAAACCGCCTTACAAACCATCCACAGACTGGCCGGCACACCAGGCACCGACACTAATCCGCCGGTCGGGTTCGTGCCGGGGACAGGCACGCCTTCACGCCCGGAAAGCAGTGCGTTAGACCGCACGGCTAACCGGGCGGACCTTTTTTGGTATTGTCGTACTGCTTCTCGACCACTTCCATCTGCTTGGTTGTACACAGACACTATTTCGGTTAGTTCCCGATGTGAATAACGAACCATTCTGCTTGCTTACAGTACGCTGCGTCAATCGCACAGTTTGCAACACAGAAGGAACACACGCCACATTGTCAAAGAAACTTTCATTCGTCAGCACCATCTACCATGACAACAATGCATTTCCGGACACATGTTCGTAGGACGTTCTTTCCTCCATTTCCAGTCAGGAATCCGTCCCTGCAGTTCATCGGTTTTATTAATGTTCTACCTGTATACACTCCTGGAAATGGAAAAAAGAACACATTGACACCGGTGTGTCAGACCCACCATACTTGCTCCGGACACTGCGAGAGGGCTGTACAAGCAATGATCACACGCACGGCACAGCGGACACACCAGGAACCGCGGTGTTGGCCGTCGAATGGCGCTAGCTGCGAGGCATTTGTGCACCGCCGCCGTCAGTGTCAGCCAGTTTGCCGTGGCATACGGAGCTCCATCGCAGTCTTTAACACTGGTAGCATGCCGCGACAGCGTGGACGTGAACCGTATGTGCAGTTGACGGACTTTGAGCGAGGGCGTATAGTGGGCATGCGGGAGGCCGGGTGGACGTACCGCCGAATTGCTCAACACGTGGGGCGTGAGGTCTCCACAGTACATCGATGTTGTCGCCAGTGGTCGGCGGAAGGTGCACGTGCCCGTCGACCTGGGACCGGACCGCAGCGACGCACGGATGCACGCCAAGACCGTAGGATCCTACGCAGTGCCGTAGGGGACCGCACCGCCACTTCCCAGCAAATTAGGGACACTGTTGCTCCTGGGGTATCGGCGAGGACCATTCGCAACCGTCTCCATGAAGCTGGGCTACGGTCCCGCACACCGTTAGGCCGTCTTCCGCTCACGCCCCAACATCGTGCAGCCCGCTTCCAGTGGTGTCGCGACAGGCGTGAATGGAGGGACGAATGGAGACGTGTCGTCTTCAGCGATGAGAGTCGCTTCTGCCTTGGTGCCAATGATGGTCGTATGCGTGTTTGGCGCCGTGCAGGTGAGCGCCACAATCAGGACTGCATACGACCGAGGCACACAGGGCTAACACCCGGCATCATGGTGTGGGGACCGATCTCCTACACTGGCCGTACACCACTGGTGATCGTCGAGGGGACACTGAATAGTGCACGGTACATCCAAACCGTCATCGAACACATCGTTCTACCATTCCTAGACCGGCAAGGGAACTTGCTGTTCCAACAGGACAATGCACGTCCGCATGTATCCCGTGCCACCCAACGTGCTCTAGAAGGTGTAAGTCAACTACCCTGGCCAGTAAGATCTCCGGATCTGTCCCCCATTGAGCATGTTTGGGACTGGATGAAGCGTCGTCTCACGCGGTCTGCACGTCCAGCACGAACGCTGGTCCAACTGAGGCGCCAGGTGGAAATGGCATGGCAAGCCGTTCCACAGGACTACATCCAGCATCTCTACGATAGTCTCCATGGGAGAATAGCAGCCTGCATTGCTGCGAAAGGTGGATATACACTGTACTGGTGCCGACATTGTGCATGCTCTGTTGCCTGTGTCTATGTGCCTGTGGTTCTGTCAGTGTGATCATGTGATGTATCTGACCCCAGGAATGTGTCAATAAAGTTTCCCCTTCCTGGGACAATGAATTCACGGTGTTCTTATTTCAATTTCCAGGAGTGTATGTACTCTATGTATATATGTTCCACATCTCCTCATAAAGCAGAGGACTGATTTCAACCAAACTTTGTACACCTATCACTTAATGTCTGGAAGAATCAGCATGGTAGTAAAAACCACGTCACTCTCAAAGGGGTGAAGGTGGGGATGAAAGGATATGCACAATGCAATACCCACATTGTAGTCATCCAGTATTTGAGAATGAGAGCATTCAGTGACATGCAACATACTTTACACATAATTTCAAATCTTTACGAAACTTTTTCTCGCTGACAAACCCTACAGAAGTTTATCGCTTGCCATATTTTCGCTCGCTATATGTTCGCTATTCATGCAGTAAAACTGCCGCATGAAGCAGGGCGTTTCAATGTATTACTTCTTTACTACTAACCGTGTTCGCAGCACATTTTTCAGGCGATATTCACGTATATCACCGAATGTGCCAGCATAATTATGTTAATGAACAGCAGATAGTTCAGGAGATATGACGTCATAAACTCTGAGATGTGTGAAAAACTGCCGCATCGTGCAAGACGTTTAAATTTGTTACTTCGTTGCCATTAACTTCATTCATATTTCGCAGCAGTAACCACATACACTGCTGGATGTACCTGCAAAATTATATCGTTGTACAGCGTATAATTCAGTGGATAAAACGTTATAAACATTGAGCTACCTGAAAAGAAAACTGAAGGGAGAAATTTGCTAGAAACTCCGGTGAAATATGTGCATAAATACGTGTTAAATGTGAGTGAAATACATTTATCATTTGTGTACGTGAACAAAGCCAAGGGTAAAAAGCACATCCTAAACACCTGGAACGATTTCAATCAAATTTGGTACACATATTAGTTACGATCTGGAAAGAAATACTGTGGGGATAAGAACCACCAGCCTCCTACAGGGGTGATCGTGATAAAGTGGAGAGAGACGGCCAGAGGAGAAGATGAACAGCCAGTGAGGGAGACAGATGCACACAGATTAGGGAAGGAGGGGGTCGACTGAAGGAGGGGAAGGGGAAATGGATGGAGAGAGGGTGAGTAGGAGATGGACGGAGAAGGGAGAGGAAGAGGTAGGCAAAGAGAGAGGGAAGAGGAGGAAATGGACAGACAGGGAGAGGAAGAGATATGCAGAGAGGGTAGAAGATGATGAACAGAGAAAGGGGAGGGAGAAATGGACACAGAAATGGAAAGGGGGGAGATGGACAGACAAAGGGGAGAGGAGGAGATGGACAGAAGCAGGAGAGAGGAGGAGATGGACAGTGAGAGAGGGATGGACAGTGAGAGAGGGAGAAGAAGATGGACAAAGGAGTATGGAGCAGGTGTAGAGAGGGTAGAGAAGCAAATGGACAGAAAGAGGGGGGATGAACAGAGATGGGGCAGGAGGAGCTGGAGAGAAAATAGGGGGGTGGAGCAGGTGAACAAAGAGAGGGGATGGAGGAGGTGGACAGAGAGGGGGTGAAGATGGAGATCCACAGAGAAAGGGGAAGAAGCAGATGGACCGATAGAAGACTGAAATAAATACATAACCGGGCAACGCCGGGTATTTACACTACTGGCCATTAAAATTGCTACACCAAGAAGAAATGCAGATGATAAACAGGTATTTATTGGACAAATATATTATACTAAACTGACATGTCATTACATTTTCACGCAATTTGGGTGCATAGATCCTGAGAAATCAGTACCCAGAACAACCACCTCTGGCCGTAATAACGGCCTTGATACGCCTGGGCATTGAGTCAAACAGAGCTTGGATGGCGTGTACAGGTACAGCTGCCCATGCAGCTTCAACACGATACCACAGTTCATCAAGAGTGGTGACTGGCGTATTGTGACGAGCCAGTCGCTCGGTCACCATTGACTAGACGTTTTCAATTGGTGAGAGATGTGGAGAATGTGCTGGCCAGGGCAGCAGTCGAACATTCTCTGTATCCAGAAAGGCCCGTACAGGACCTGCAACATGCGGTCGTGCGTTATCCAGCTGAAATGTAGGATTTCGCAGGGATCTAATAAAGGGTAGAGCTACGGGTCGTAACACATCTGTAATGTGACGTCCACTGTACAAAGTGCCGTCAACGTGAACAAGAGGCGACCGAGACGTGTAACCAATGGCACCCCATACCATCACTTTGGGTGATACGCCAGTACGGCGATGACGAATACACGCTTCCAATGTGCGTCCACCGCGATGTCGCCAAACACGGATGCGACTATCATGATGCTGTAAACAGAACCTGGATTCATCCGAAAAAATGACGTTTTGCCATTCGTGCACCCAGGTTCGTCGTTGAGTACACCATCGCAGGCGCTCCTGTCTGTGATGCAGCGTCAACGGTAACCGCAGCCACGGTCTCCGAGCTGATAGTCCATGTTGCTGCAAACGTCGTCGAACTGTTCGTGCAGATGGTTGTTGTCTTGCAAACGTCCCCATCTGTTGACTCAGGGATCGAGACGTGGCTGCGCGATCCGTTACAGCCATGCGAATAAGATGCCTGTCATCTCGACTGCTAGTGATACGAGGCCGTTGGGATCGAGCACGGTGTTCCCTATTACCCTCCTGAACCCACCGGTTCCATATTCTGCTAACAGTCATTGGATCTCGACCAACGCGAGCAGGAATGTCGCGATACGATAAACCGCAATCGCGATAGGCTACAATCCGACCTTATTCAAAGTTGGAAACGTGATGGTACGCATTTCTCCTCCTTACACGAGGCATCACAACAACGTTTCACCAGGCAACGCCAGTCAACTGCTATTTATGTATGAGAAATACACATATACATAAATGACCTGGTGGATGACATCGGAAGTTCACTGAGGCATTTTTGCAGATGATGCTGTGGTGTATCGAGAGGTTGTAACAATGGAAAATTGTACTGAAATGCAGGGGGATCTGCAGCGAATTGACGCATGATGCAGGGAATGGCAATTGAATCTCAATGTAGACAAGTGTAATGTGCTGCGAATACATAGAAAGATAGATCCCTTGTCATTTAGCTACAAAATAGCAGGTCAGCAACTGGAAGCAGTTAATTCCATAAATTATCTGGGAGTACGCAATAGGAGTGATTTAAAATGGAATTATCATATAAAGTTGATCGTCGGTAAAGCAGATGCCAGACTGAGATTCATTGGAAGAATCCTAAGGAAATGCAATCCGAAAACAAAGTAAGTAGGCTACAGTACGCTTGTTCGCCCACTGCTTGAATACTGCTCAGCAGTGTGGGATCCGTACCAGATAGGGTTGACAGAAGAGATAGAGAAGATCCAACGGAGGGCAGCGCGCTTCGTTACAGGATCATTTAGTAATCGCGAAAGCGGTACGGAGGTGATAGATAAACTCCAGTGGAAGACTCTGCAGGAGAGATGCTCAGTAGCTCGGTACGGGCTTTTATTAAAGTTTCGAGAACATACCTTCACCGAAGAGTCCAGCAGTATATTGCTCCCTCCTACGTATATCTCGCGAAGAGACCATGAGGATAAAATCAGAAAGATTAGAGCCCACACAGAAGCATACAGACAATCCTTCTTTCCACGAACAATACGAGACTGGAATAGAATGGAGAACCGATAGAGGTACTCAGGGTACCCTCCGCCACACACCGTCAGGTGGCTTGCGGAGTATGGATGTAGATGTAGAAATCGGTTGGAAACTTTCCACATGTCAGCACGTTGTAGGTGTCGCCACCGGCGCCAACCTTGTGTGAATGCCCTGAAAAGCTAATCATTTGCACATCACAGCATCTTCTTCCTGTCGGTTAAATTTCGCGTCTGTAGCGCGTCATCTTCGTGGTGTAGCAATTTTAATGGCCAGTAGTGTAGCTAATTATCAAATAAAAAAAGCTGTGGTATCTATCGTATAAGGCAAATTCTGCTAAGAATATACAACGTGTAAGTTTTTATAAGGATAGGTAAAATTCCTTGTCGGGTCTGATCGACCTTCGTGTCACCCTTTGCCAATGGCGCCGTCAGATGCGGTATATAGGCGCATGTTGTCAGCACATCGCTCTGCCGGTCGTCGTCGGGTTTCTTGAACTCGTAATCGGTAGAGTAACCCTTCATTTGGCCTGACGAGACTCAGTACAATACGTCCAGCCCTCCCACCAAGGAAAAGTCTCTGGTTATACCAGGAACCGAATCTATGACCTCCGCATGGCAGTCAGCCGTGCAGACCACTCAGCTGCGGAGGCGGAACGATGTCTATAACTACGCGCTTTAAATTTTTCTGTGTTGTACTTCGCAGGAAACTGGCCGCTGTAAAAGAGATTAGTGACATAAAGCCAAGAAGCATTCTGTTGCTTCTCTGTTCTTCATTGGTATTTAGCTAAGAAACCGTTTTGTTGCGACTAGAAGCAACATATATACTTCGCTTTTGCCCAAAAAATCACTGCAGTAGAATTTATTGCATTAGCTGTTAAGTCTGTATGGTATTCTCCTTTGTCAACACAGTAACAGGTGTGTGGCTGTCAAATGGTGGCAGCTAACGATACATGTGTCAAGTAGTGAACTTTCGGGCAGGATTACCCATCAATGCGACGGCAGAGTCTGCCCATAAGCCACCACCCCAACATATAGTTGCCGCAGAGTGTGCCTGTAACTCACCACCCCAAAGTATAGTACGAGGGTGAGTCAAATGAAAACCTTAAATATTTTTTAAAATATTATTTATTGTGCAGAAGTGGTACAAAGCTGTACCACGTTTCAACATAATCTCCCCCAAGCTCAATGCAAGTCCTCCAGGACTTACGAAGTGCATAAATTGCTTTAGAAAAAAAAAAATCTTTTGGTAGTCCGCGCAACCACTCATGCACCGCGTGGCGTAGCTCTTCATCAGAACGGAATATCTTTCCTCCCATTGCGTCTTTGAATGGTCCCAACATATGGAAATCACTTGGTGATGAGGAATGGCGCCATTCCTTGCTCGCTCTCTTCGTTTCCGGTTGGTGGAAGTGAACCCAGGTTTCGTCCCCAGTAACGATTCTTGCAAGGAAGCCATCACCTTCTCGTTCAAAGCGCCGAAGAAGTTCTTCACAAGCATCAACACGTCGTTCTCTCATTTCATGAGTCAGCTGCCATGGCACCCATCTTGCAGACACTTTGTAAAACTAGAGCACATCATGCACAATGTGGTGTTCTGACCCATGGCTAATCTGTAAACATGCTTCAATATCATTCAGTGTTACTCGACGATTTTCCTTCACTATTGCTTCAACTGCTGCAATGTTTTGTGGAGTCACAACTCGTTGTGCCTGACCTGGACGAGGAGCATCTTCCACTGAAGTCACACAGTTTGCGAACTTGCTACTCCATTCGGAGACTTGCTGCTGTGACAAACATGCATTACCGTACTGAACCTTCATTCGTTGATGAATTTCAATAGGTTTCACATCTTCACTACGCAAAAACAGAATAACAGAACGCTGTTCTTCCCTGGTGCAAGTCGCATGTGGGGCGGCCATCTTTATACTGATACTGCGACAGTATGTGTGCATCTGCACTATGCTACCACCTACAGGCCATTCTGCACGTTGTTTGTAGCACGCTTGCCAACTTACAGGATAACGGCGCGAAATTTCGATTCGTTATTACAAATTTAAGGTTTTCATTTGACTCACCCTCGTATATTTACACACTGTAAATGCCCACCCTAAGAAAAAACTGAATGGCAGAGTTAATAGTATAAATACTGCGAACTATTTGTTGCAACAATGTCTCTAGCAGTTCATATGAGACAAATATCTGCATGTCGTTATAATCAGAGGAACAGGACTAAGGCTCAGGATAGGCTCTATTGGAGAGTCAGACAAGTCGACTGTAATTCCCTTGTGTTCAGCATTGTGCACAAGGAGCGCCCTGTTCTTATCTGTTTTGTGCTAACATACCTATGAATTTGTCGATATTGGACCGAGGCGAGCTTGCTAAACAGCAATTCAGGTCGGCGGCAGTTTCATTGCACTGTAGCTTGGTTGAGTGCATTTTTATATGTACTGACGAAAAAGAAGATCGTGACATCAAAAAATAATTAACGTAGACTGATGAACTTTCGGGAATACATTTGTCTAGGTAACATATTTAACTAATTAACATTACAAGATAAGAGGTTAATGTAAGCGCGAGATAAGTAATTGCAAATGTGAAATGCTGGTACATTAATAACTGGTGTAACCGTCAGAATATTGAATGCAAGCACGCAAGCGTGCATGCATTGTGTTGTACAGCTGCCAGATGTCAATTTGTGTGACGGAGTTCCATGTCTGTCGCACTCGGTCGGTCAGTACAGGGACGGTTACTGCTAGTTGTCGATGACGCTGCAGTTGTCCCCATATGATGTCCCATATGTGCTTGATTTGAGACAGATCTGGTGATCGAGCAGGCCGAGGCAACATGTCTACACACTGTAGAGCATGTTGCGTTGCAGCACTGGTATGTGGGAGAGCGCCCCGGGAAAGCTGTCCATAAATGGCAGCACAACAGGTCGGATCACCAGGTTGACATATAGATTTGCAGTCAGAGTGCGCGGGATAACCACCAGAGTGCTCTTGCTGTCAACTGAAATCACAGCCGGGTGTAGGTCCAGTGTGTCTGGCATGCAGATAGGTTGAAACTTCCTGGCAGTTTAAAACTGTGTGCCGGACCGAGACTCGAACTCGGGACCTCTGCCGTTCGCGGGCAAGTGCTCTTCCAACTGAGCTACCCAAGCACGACTCACGCCCCGTCCTCACAGCTTTTCTTCCGCCATACCTCGTCTCCTACCTTCCAAACTTTACAGAAGCTCTCCTGCGAACCTTGCAGAACTAGCACTCCTGAAAGAAAGGATATTGCGGAGACATGGCTTAGCCACAGCCTGGGGGATGTTTCCAGAGTGGGATTTTCACTCTGCAGCGGAGTGTGCGCTGATATGAAACTTCCTGGCAGATTAAAACTGTGTGCCTGACCGAGACTCGAACTCGGGACCTTTGCCTTTCGCGGGCAAGTGTTCTACCAACTGAGCTACCCAAGCAACGGGGCGTGAGTCGTGCTTGGGTAGCTCAGTTGGTAGAGCACTTGCCCGCGAAAGGCAAAGGTCCCGAGTTCGAGTCTCGGTCAGGCACACAGTTTTAATCTGCCAGGAAGTTTCATATCAGCGCACACTCCGCTGCAGAGTGAAAATATCATTCTGGATGCAGATAGGTTGGTTGCACACACTCAGCTAGCCTCCTCCTTCCCAACAAAGGGCCGTCACTGTCACTGAGACAGATACAGCTTTCATTAGAAAAAACAACAGACCTCCACTCTACCATCCAATGAGCTCTCCCTTGACACCACTTTAGTCGCAAATGGCGGTGGTTTGGGGTCAGTGGAAAGCACACTACGGGGCGTCTGGCTCGGAGCTGTCCCTGAAGTAACAGATGTGACACAGTTCGTTGTGTCACTGTGGTGCCAGCTGCTGTTCAGATTGGTGTTACAGACGCAGTACGATGCGCCAGAATTATTCGCCTCTCGGTATTGCCACGTGGCCACCCCGAGCCCAGTCTTCTTGCGACCATACATTCTCGTGATCGCTGCAGCCAGTAATCATGTACAGTGGCTACATTCCTGCGAAGTCTTTCTGCAGTATCGCAGAAGAAACATCCACCTTCTCGCAGCCATGTTACACGACTTTATTCAAAGTCAGTGAGGTGCTGGTAATGACGTCTTTGTCACCTATAAGGCATTCTTGACTAACATCAGCTTACCACGTCCACTCTGAAAGGTAACTAAAGCTCACGACCGGTTACAGCGTGTATTTAAAGTAAACTTGATTATGCACCCTCGAAGTGGCGCTATTAGCGCCACTCTTACGCGATTGACGCGCAATTTGAATATACACCATCTTTCAAGCGTGGAAACACGCCTACTAACTTTCGTTCACGTCGCACAACTGCTTGGTGTTGCGATTTTTTTTTCCATCGGTGTATATTCGACATGTACTTTGCTTTGTAGTTGAAATTCTAAGTCTGCACTGTTGATTATTCTTTTTAAAAGATTTATTAACATGATTTCATCCAAAATATGTTGTAAAACTGCAGCAAAAGTCTGTTACCTCGGTTCCAACTGAGTCCCTTCCTGCAATGATTCGTTTAATATTTTAAATATTGAGATCTGTGTTTGAAACACTTCGTCCTTCTTATAGTGCACAGTTAAACAGTAAAAGTGATAAGCAATCTTCGTATATCACAACAATTTTGAAACTGAAAATGGCCGATATATTGGTTGCTGGAGGTACAGGCACAGTTATTGTGATAATTGGTACCTTAACATGTACCCACTTTAATGTGTAAGTTGTTTTTTCTCCGCCTCTTACATTCTTCCTGCAAATACGTAATTTACTATTTTATGTTTTTTACACGGTCGTAACTGCGATTCAAAGTGGACTATGCCTGTCAGTGTAGACAATCCATCTGGCGTCTACGCATCCACAAATCGACATATGACCTGCTGACCCGGGGAAAACAGACATTAATGGCTTGCTGTTCCACGTGCACTTGGAGTATTAACCAACCTAAAAACATTATCAGTCTGTAAATTAAGTAAATATTGATGTAACGTTGTTCAGTACACTGTCCTCAGTCATCAGTAGAAACATCTGCACTTATAAACCTAACACCCTGTAAATCTCTCATAAACTTTTCTTTTTGATATGCAATTTGTTATAATTTCCAAGATAATGATTCTTACTGTAGCTGTTACTTTGCATTACTATTTTCAAGCTTTTATTCACTTTGGAACCGCCAATAGGGTGGAAAGGACAACAACAACAACAAGCACCGGAAGGGGAGTACCAACATGAAGAAACGCAAAACGAAGGAAATGAACAGGCGGAACAGCCATGGGAAACAGTCACATGGAAAAGAAGACAAGAAGGAAGAAATACGAACCACAAGAACACCATAAAAGTGACGAAAAAAGACCAGGATATGCAAGCAGCAGACAAAACTGCATGGTTATACATCGGCTATCTCAAGGAAAGCACTACAAACGAAATAGTGATGAAATATATGTTAAAGAAAGAAATAACGGGACCTTTACAATGCGAGGAACTACACACATTAGGAAACAAAAAAGCCTTCAAGGTGGGAATTCCCTTTGGGGACCTAGAAATCACACAAAACTCAGATTCCTAGCCTGAGGGCACATTAACACGCCGATTTCCCTTCCTTTGATCCACAAGAAGAGCAACAAGAGAGGGTCTGGAATTACACTAAACAAAGAACAAAACAAGAAAGGAACACGCTGACACGGAGCCCAGAAGACTGTAAAAACACACACACCACCGGGCAAGAATCTAATACACTCCTGGAAATGGAAAAAAGAACACATTGACACCGGTGTGTCAGACCCACCATACTTGCTCCGGACACTGCGAGAGGGCTGTACAAGCGATGATCACACGCACGGCACAGCGGACACACCAGGAACCGCGGTGTTGGCCGTCGAATGGCGCTAGCTGCGCAGCATTTGTGCACCGCCGCCGTCAGTGTCAGCCAGTTTGCCGTGGCATACGGAGCTCCATCGCAGTCTTTAACACTGGTAGCATGCCGCGACAGCGTGGACGTGAACCGTATGTGCAGTTAACGGACTTTGAGCGAGGGCGTATAGTGGGCATGCGGGAGGCCGGGTGGACGTACCGCCGAATTGCTCAACACGTGGGGCGTGAGGTCTCCACAGTACATCGATGTTGTCGCCAGTGGTCGGCGGAAGGTGCACGTGCCCGTCGACCTGGGACCGGACCGCAGCGACGCACGGATGCACGCCAAGACCGTAGGATCCTACGCAGTGCCG
Organism: Schistocerca nitens; assembly: GCF_023898315.1. Taxonomy (NCBI): domain Eukaryota; kingdom Metazoa; phylum Arthropoda; class Insecta; order Orthoptera; family Acrididae; genus Schistocerca; species Schistocerca nitens. Next base: position 731,972,641 of record NC_064618.1, read on the forward strand.
TAGGGGACCGCACCGCCACTTCCCAGCAAATTAGGGACACTGTTGCTCCTGGGGTATCGGCGAGGACCATTCGCAACCGTCTCCATGAAGCTGGGCTACGGTCCCGCACACCGTTAGGCCGTCTTCCGCTCACGCCCCAACATCGTGCAGCCCGCCTCCAGTGGTGTCGCGACAGGCGTGAATGGAGGGACGAATGGAGACGTGTCGTCTTCAGCGATGAGAGTCGCTTCTGCCTTGGTGCCAATGATGGTCGTATGCGTGTTTGGCGCCATGCAGGTGAGCGCCACAATCAGGACTGCATACGACCGAGGCACACAGGGCCAACACCCGGCATCATGGTGTGGGGACCGATCTCCTACACTGGCCGTACACCACTGGTGATCGTCGAGGGGACACTGAATAGTGCACGGTACATCCAAACCGTCATCGAACCCATCGTTCTACCATTCCTAGACCGGCAAGGGAACTTGCTGTTCCAACAGGACAATGCACGTCCGCATGTATCCCGTGCCACCCAACGTGCTCTAGAAGGTGTAAGTCAACTACCCTGGCCAGCAAGATCTCCGGATCTGTCCCCCATTGAGCATGTTTGGGACTGGATGAAGCGTCGTCTCACGCGGTCTGCACGTCCAGTACGAACACTGGTCCAACTGAGGCGCCAGGTGGAAATGGCATGGCAAGCCGTTCCACAGGACTACATCCAGCATCTCTACGATCGTCTCCATGGGAGAATAGCAGCCTGCATTGCTGCGAAAGGTGGATATACACTGTACTAGTGCCGACATTGTGCATGCTCTGTTGCCTGTGTCTATGTGCCTGTGGTTCTGTCAGTGTGATCATGTGATGTATCTGACCCCAGGAATGTGTCAATAAAGTTTCCCCTTCCTGGGACAATGAATTCACGGTGTTCTTATTTCAATTTCCAGGAGTGTATAATCACAACAGAAAACATAGAAGAAACGACAGTCAAGAGCACCAGACTAACAAGGAGCAATAATGACGAATTAATAGTAGGAACATTGAACGTACAAACGCTGAGAACCATACAGAGAGAAGAAGAGCTCGAAAATGCACTAAAAGAAAGAAAATTCGATATACTCGGACTATGCGAAGTAAGGAAAACAGGGGAAGCCATCGTAGAGAAATCAAACGGCGATCTGCTGTATTATAAGGGATCAATCCCAGAACAAAGAGGGGCAGGCTTCATCATCAAAAGCGACTTAAAATCATCCATACAAGAATTAGTGGGAGTGTCAGAAAGAATAGCAGCTTTGAAACTTACCACATAAAATCATCAAATAACAATCACACAAATATACGACCCAATAAAAAAGGAATACCGACGAAGAATTAGAAGATTTCTATGAGAAACTAGATGACATCTTAGAGAGATATCAATCACCAATAAACCTAATAACTGGAGATTTAAACATTAAAGTCAGCCCCCGCAGTGACGATGACGAAGAACCAGTCAGACCACAGGGCTTTGGAACAAGGAACAAGAGGAGAGAAAGAATGGCACAATTTGCTCAAGAACACAAACTGAAAATAACAGACACCTTCTTCAGGAAAAATCAAAACCAAATATGGACTTGGCGCTTGCCAGATGGCAAGACGGAAAACGAAATAGTTTTTCATTCTAACGGACAAACAAAACATAATAAAGAACGACCAAATAATAACCCAATTAAAATTTAGCACTGGCCATAGAATGGTGAGGGCAAAAATAAAAATTCTAAAGAAATGAAGAAACGTAGGAATAGCAAGCAAACCAGAAATATAAAAACTGAAAATAGACAAATTTAAAAAAGAGCCACAGAAGCAACTGCAACAAACAAATATCAGTACAAAACAAAGGACTCAATAAATGTATAACGCACTAGAAAAGTGCATATACCAAGCCCACAAGGAGACAAGCAAAGACGAGCAAATGAAGAAAAGTCGAAGCAAATTAAGCCAGACAACCATACAGCTAATCGACCACAGATCGATAAATGTTAAAAACTAAAGATATTTCAGACAGGAATAAAGAAGAATTTTCAGAACTAGACAAAATAACGAAAAGGGAAATATGGAAAGATATCCGCGAGCACCGATCAGCAACAACGAGACATACTAGCAACAAACAAATCAGTTAGAAAAGCGAGGATAAGCGCCCAGGGAGGTAAACAGTGGATACTAGCAACGAAGAATCAGGCGGAAGAACATCTAAACACAAGAGGATATAATCAAATCAGCAACGGAATACTACAAAGCAATATACACCAGTTCTCTACCAAACAAAGACACAGACCGCAACCCTGTCGATCCAGACCCAAACACCACTGAAACCATACCCGCTATAATACACAGTGAGGTTAGAACAACCATCACTGAATTGAAAAATGTCACCTGGAGAAGACAACATATACAATGAGATATTAAAAGAAGCCCAAGACCTCCCAACACCAATAATCACAGAAGTGTTCAACAATATCATACAAGACATTCCCGACCAGTGGAAAACAAGTACGACTGTACTTTTGCACAAAAAAGGTGCGAAAGATGACATGAACAATTCTAGACCCATAAGTCTGATGTCTAACCCATATAAGCTGTTCACGAAAATACTAACAAGCCGATTAACAAAAACACTAGACGACAACCAGCCCTCAGAACAAGCAGGATTCCGCAAAGAATTTAGCACAGTGGACCATGTTGTTGTTGTTGTTGTTGTCTTCAGTCCTGAGACTGGTTTGATGCAACTCTCCATGTACTACTCCATCCTGTGCAAGCTACTTCATCTCCCAGTACTTACTGCAACCTACATCCTTCTGAATCTGCTTAGTTTATTCATCTCTTGGTCTCCCTCTACGATTTTTACCCTCCACGCTGCCCTCCAATGCTAAATTTGTGATCTCTTGATGCCTCAGAACATGTCCTACCAATCGGTCCCTTCTTCTTGTCAAGTTGTGCCACAAACTCCTCTTCTCCCAAATTCTATTCAATTCCTCCTCATTAGTTATGTGATCTACCCATCTAATCTTCAGTATTCTTCTGTAGCAACACATTACTAAAGCTTCAATTCTCTTCTTGTCCAAACCATTTATCGTCCATGTTTCACTTCCATATATGGCTACACTCCATACAAATACTTTCAGAAACGACTTACTGACACTTAAATCTATACTCGATGTTAACAAATTTCTCTTCTTCAGAAACGCTTTCCTTGCCATTGCCAGTCTACATTTTATATCCTCTCTACTTCGACCATCACCAGTTATTTTGCTCCCCAAATAGCAAAACTCGTTTACTACTTTGTCTCATTTACTAATATAATTCCGTCAGCATCACCCGACTTAATTCGACTACATTCCATTATCCTCGTTTTGATTTTGTTGATGTTCATCTTATATCATCCTTTCAAGACACTGTCCATTCCGTTCAACTGCTCTTCCAAGTCCTTTGCTGTCTCTGACAGAATTACAATGTCATCGGCGAACCTCAACGTTTTTATTTCTTCTCCATGGACTTTAATACCTACTCCGAATTTTTCTTTTGTTTCCTTTACTGCTTGCTCAATATACAGATTGATTAACATCGGGGACAGGCTACAACCCTGTCTCACTCCCTTCCCAACCGCTGTTTCCCTTTCATGCCCCTCGACTCTTATAACTGCCATCTGGTTTCTGTACAAATTGAAAATAGCCTTTCGCTCCCTGTATTTTACCCCTGCCACCTTTAGAATTTGAAAGAGAGTATTCCAGTCAACATTGTCAAAAGCTTTCTCTAAGTCTACAAATGCTAGAAATGTAGCTTTTCCTTTCCTTAATCTATTTTCTAAGTTAAGTCGTAGGGTCAGTATTGCCTCACGTGTTCCAACATTTCAGCGGAATCCAAACTGATCTTCCTCGAGGTGGGCTTCTACCAGTTTTTCCATTCGTCTGTAAAGAATTCGCGTTAGTATTTTGCAGCTGTGACTTATTAAACTGATAGTTCGGTAATTTTCACATCTGTCAACACATGCTTTCTTTGGGATTGGAATTATTTTATTTTTTCTTGAAGTCTGAGGGTATTTCGCCTGTCTCATACATCTTCCTCACCAGAAGGTAGAGTTTTGTCGGGACTGGCTCTCCCAAGGCCGTCAGTAGTTCTAATGGAATGTTGTCTACTCCCGGGGCCTTGTTTCGACTCAGGTCTTTCAGTGCTCTGTCAAATTCTTCACGCAGTATAGTATCTCCCATTTCATCTTCATCTACATCCTCTTCTATTTCCATAATATTGTCCTCAAGTACACCGCCCTTGTAAGGACCCTCTATATACTCCTTCCACCTTTCTGCCTTCCCTTCTTTGCTAAGAACTGGGTTTCCATCAAAGCTCTTGATATTCATGCAAGTGGCTCTCTTTTCTCCAAAGGTCTCTTTAATTTTCCTGTAGGCAGTATCTGTCTTACCCCTAGTGATATAAGCCTCTACATCCTTACATTTGTCTTCTAGCCATGCCTGCTTAGCCATTTTGCACTTCCTGTCGATCTCATTTTTGAGACGTTTGTATTCCCTTTTGCCTGCTTCATTTACTGCGTTTTTATATTTTCCCCTTTCATCAATTAAATTCAATATTTCTTCTGTTACCCAAGGATTTCTACTAGCCCTCGTCGTTTTACCTACTTGATCCTCTGCTGCCTTCACTACTTCATCCCTCAGAGCTACCCATTCTTCTTCTACTGTATTTCTTTCCCCCATTCCTGTCAATCGTTCCCTTATGCTCTCCCTGAAACTCTGTACTATCTCTGGTTTTTTCAGTCTATCCAGGTCCCATCTCCTTAAATGCCCACCTTTTTGCAGTTTCTTCACCTTTAATCTACAATTCATAACCAATAGATTGTTGTCAGAGTCCACATCTGCCCCTGGAAATGTCTTACAATTTAAAACCTGGTTCCTAAATCTCTGTCTTACTATTATATAATCTATCTGATACCTTTTAGTGTCTCCAAGATTCTTCCATGTATACAACCTTCTTTTATGATTCTTGGACCAAGTGTTAGCTATGATTAAGTTATGCTCTGTGCAAAATTCTACCAGACGGCTTCCTCTTTCACTTCTCTCCCCCAATCCATATTCACCCACTATGTTTCCTTCTCTCCCTTTTCCTACTCTCGAATTCCAGTCACCCATGACTATTAAATTTTCGTCTCCCTTCACTACCTAAATAATTTCTTTTATCTCATCATACATTTCATTAATTTCTTCATCATCTGCAGAGCTAGTTGGCATATAAACTTGTACTACTGTAATAGGCATGGGCTTTGTGTCTATCTTGGCCACAATAATGCGTTCACTATGCTGTTGGTAGTAGCTTACCCGCACTCCTATTTTTTTATTCATTATTAAACCTACTCCTGCATTACCCCTATTTGATTTTGTATTTATAACCCTGTAGTCACCTAACCAAAAGTCTTGTTCCTCCTGCCACCGAACTTCACTAATTCACACTATATCTAACTTTAACCTATCCATTTCCCTTTTTAAATTTTCTAACCTACCTGCCCGATTAAGGGATCTGACATTCCACGCTCCGATCCGCAGAACGCCAGTTTTCTTTCTCCTGATAACGACGTCCTCCTGTGTAGTCCCCGGCCTGAGATCGGAATGGGGGACTATTTTACCTCCGGAATATTTTACCCAAGAGGACGCCATCATCATTTAACCATACAGTAAAACTGCATGCCCTCGGGAAAAATTACGGCTGTAGTTTCCCCTTGCTTTCAGCCGTTCGCAGTACCAGCACAGAAAGGCCGTTTTGGTTAATGTTACAAGGCCAGATCAGTCAATCATCCAGACTGTTGCCCCTGCAACTACTGAAAAGGCTGCTGCCCCTCTTCAGGAACCACATGTTTGTCTGGCCTCTCAACAGATACCCCTCCGTTGTGGTTGCACCTACGGTACGGCCATCTGTATCGCTGAGGGACGCAAGCCTCCCCACCAACGGCAAGGTCCATGGTTCATGGGGGTAGGCAGTGGACCATATTCACACCATTAATCAGATAATAGAAAAATCGGAAGACCGGCAATTCAAAATATACCTTGATTATGTTGATTACAGCAAAGCATTCGGTACCATCGAATACCCAAACATATTTCAAGCACTAAGAAATCAAGGAGTGGAAGCAAAATACATCCAATTGCTGAGAAACATTCAAAACAACAGCTTTGCTAGAGTTAAAACCGAAAAGACAGGCCAACCTTTCCGCGTGGAAAGAAGAGTTAGACAAGGGTATCCCATCTCCCCAAAACTATTTACCTGCATACTGGAGGGCTTATTCAGGAAACTAAAATGGTATAGGGAAGATGGAATATCCCTCAACGGCAAGAGTAACAAATTTGAGGTTTCCGTAAAACTGCAAGGGAACTGCAATCAATGCTCCAAGAGCTTAACACACAAAGCAAGATGGCAGGACTCACAATGAACAAATCTAAAACGCGAGTAATGACAAATGAATTAGAAACCCCAATATATCTTGAAGAAACGAAACTAATGTATACATCACAATACATATACCTAGGACAAATAGTTTCCTTTAACAACAAAATGGAAAAAGAAATGATACGAATAGTTTCCTTAGCGTGGAAAGCTTTCTGGGCCTTAAAGTTCATATTGCTAGACAGAATCCTGAATAGGAGGCTCAAAATGGCGACACTCGAAAGTTGCGTTGTCCCAGTGTTATTATATGGATGTCAGACATGGGCTCTCAAAGCCAAAGTGAGATACACTCTACAGGTATGCCAAAGGAAAATGCAGAGGAAGATCCTTGGCATCTCTCTGAAAGACAGAATTCGAAGACCTCGATACACATGATGTCAGCAACTAGATACATAGCACAACAGGCTATGAAGACCAAATGGAAATGGGGCGGCCATGTGGCGAGGCTGCAAGACGACAGATGGACGGCACGAGCTACTACATGGGACCCTTACATCGGCAAGAAACTGTGAGGTAACGGGCGAATTGTGGCGCCCTGAAAATATTCCAAGTTGGCGTGGCCGCACACGACGATCGTCAAAGCCGGGGCCCGGCAGCAAACAACGTGGTGGCAAACGTTAGCCGGACGAAAGGGGTAGCCCCAGCGCATGGTCCAGACGCGTGGCTGGGAATTCAGCTGTGACGAGGACGGTGCTTTGTGTCGATGAAAGAGACTAGTATGTCGAGAGTGCCAAAGATGGCGGACTTTGTGAAACCATCATGGCAGACATTTCACAGTTCATATAGAAATTAATAGTAGTCGGAAGGATCATGATACCTCAAAAAGAAACATTTTCATTACCATTATTTGCACGACGATTCTGATGGTGTAATCCGATTTTCAATATCTTTATTAGTTTAAAGTTTAGTATCTGACTCTAAATTATACAAGTAACACGCAGCAACGAATTTCCAAAATATAAACGCTTCATCCGATTTTGTAGATCGCCGTGTCTTTAGAAAGCTATTAGTGTAAACCTAAATTGGTATACACTACAGGCATGTAACTAGAATAGTACATGAGTTATTGGAGGTCAAAGTGGCCGAATACTATCGATCGCGTCAGGCCATAAGTACTCCACAGTTAAACGAAGAAACGGTAGCAGCATGCTTATAAATACACTCCTGGAAATTGAAATAAGAACACCGTGAATTCATTGTCCCAGGAAGGGGAAACTTTATTGACACATTCCTGGGGTCAGATACATCACATGATCACACTGACAGAACCACAGGCACATAGACACAGGCAACAGAGCATGCACAATGTCGGCACTAGTACAGTGTATATCCACCTTTCGCAGCAATGCAGGCTGCTATTCTCCCATGGAGACGATCGTAGAGATGCTGGATGTAGTCCTGTGGAACGGCTTGCCATGCCATTTCCACCTGGCGCCTCAGTTGGACCAGCGTTCGTGCTGGACGTGCAGACCGCGTGAGACGACGCTTCATCCAGTCCCAAACATGCTCAATGGGGGACAGATCCGGAGATCTTGCTGGCCAGGGTAGTTGACTTACACCTTCTAGAGCACGTTGGGTGGCACGGGATACATGCGGACGTGCATTGTCCTGTTGGAACAGCAAGTTCCCTTGCCGGTCTAGGAATGGTAGAACGATGGGTTCGATGACGGTTTGGATGTACCGTGCACTATTCAGTGTCCCCTCGACGATCACCAGTGGTGTACGGCCAGTGTAGGAGATCGCTCCCCACACCATGATGCCGGGTGTTGGCCCTGTGTGCCTCGGTCGTATGCAGTCCTGATTGTGGCGCTCACCTGCACGGCGCCAAACACGCATACGACCATCATTGGCACCAAGGCAGAAGCGACTCTCATCGCTGAAGACGACACGTCTCCATTCGTCCCTCCATTCACGCCTGTCGCGACACCACTGGAGGCGGGCTGCACGATGCTGGGGCGTGAGCGGAAGACGGCCTAACGGTGTGCGGGACCGTAGCCCAGCTTCATGGAGACGGTTGCGAGTGGTCCTCGCCGATACCCCAGGAGCAACAGTGTCCCTAATTTGCTGGGAAGTGGCGGTGCGGTCCCCTACGGCACTGCGTAGGATCCTACGGTCTTGGCGTGCATCCGTGCGTCGCTGCGGTCCGGTCCCAGGTCGACGGGCACGTGCACCTTCCGCCGACCACTGGCGACAACATCGATGGACTGTGGAGACCTCACGCCCCACGTGTTGAGCAATTCGGCGGTACGTCCACCCGGCCTCCCGCATGCCCACTATACGCCCTCGCTCAAAGTCCGTCAACTGCACATACGGTTCACGTCCAGTGCACAAATGCTGCGCAGCTAGCGCCATTCGACGGCCAACACCGCGGTTCCTGGTGTGTCCGCTGTGCCGTGCGTGTGATCATTGCTTGTACAGCCCTCTCGCAGTGTCCGGAGCAAGTATGGTGGGTCTGACACACCGGTGTCAATGTGTTCTTTTTTCCATTTCCAGGAGTGTATATTTATTCATCTATGTGTTTGTTTATATCGGATATACACTATTCATGAAGAAACTGGTTAAATATTTACTGTTTTTTAGAAAGCACAGAGACATTAGGCTACTGCCCTACCTATTGCTTCTTTTCTTTTGATATATGTTTATTTAATTGTTTATGTATTTAATAATGTGTGTTAGAGCGTGTTTATGGTCCAGCCGTAGGAATATTTATTTAATTTACAGTATTTAAATGTAGATCCAGTATTTCTTATGTGCTTAAACATGTTTGTGGGTGCGTTAGCTTGAAGACATAGCGCGAGCGCTCTAGCCAATCACAGCGCTCGTGAAGCGGGAGAAGAGCATCGTTTCGAGAGAGGACAGGGTAGTTCTGGAGGGTACGGCGCACGACACGGGAGTCGCGGGAAAGACTTGGAGTGGAGCGCTTCGCGCGTGGTCGCGGGAGATAGAAACACTTCGTAGTGCCGACTTGTGTACTTGTGAGATTTCCGTGGCTTCTGCAGTGAAGACGTAGTAATCGTTTAGAAGTGAATATCTCGCGAGCTATGTGTTGTTCATGACTAATTACGTGCAGAAGGAATCTATTGTTTCCCTGTGATTCAACTTGTTTTTTATTTAATTGCTGGACCATCGACACCAATAAGAGTTTTGCGGAAATATACCGCATTCTCAAAAGTACTTCTACTGTCGTACTCATCATTTAAAGTCGTTAAAATAGTACCCGCAGATTTTATTTAATTGCAATCTTTCATTTATAAATTTCTATATTAATTCGCAATTGCCGAGTGATAGAATCCTTCGACCATTCGATTCATGTGTGTATTCATATTGTATACTGTAGACTCAGCAGTATTTAGCCTGTAATGCGGATACTACGCATCCCAGCCCCTAGACAACGAAACCAGCCAAAACTTTTAATATTCCAACTCTGAGTCTGAGAGTGCGTAGTTACTTTGAAAGCCCGTAAGAGTTCCGGGAAGACCAAGACGCAAATGGTCGGACTTATTCAGAAAACAAGCAGAATACAGTGGATCAGCATAGCCAGAAACAGAAAGAAGTGGAAAGAACTAGAACAACAACTACGTGATCCATTGTAATTCAACTAGTAGTGTGCATTACGTGCGGTAGCCTCTTACGCGGTCTAGATCACCGCGTGAGTCTTTAAAAGCAGCTACTCCTACTTGTAGGAGGCCTTTGCCCTCAATGGGACAGAACATGCTATTTTCATTCATTCATTCATTTCATGGAATTTATTTGCTGCAGCTTTGTAACTGTAATGACAATTAAGAGTCAAAGCAGAATTTTTCACTCCAAGATGTTTTCTTCAGTTTCACATCTAATGGCGCCAGCTTTGCTGAACCTATGAGTAATATGAAACTAGAGTCTATAAAGAAACAGGGAGCACTAGGACAGCCAAAACCAAGTGAACTGTAACTCCAGACAAAAGCATTCTAAGTAAATCTGGAATCGGTTGCCCTCCAAGTAGGAAATTTCTCTGAGTTTAGCGGAAAGAGGATTCTAAGACATACCGTAATTAATACTGTCATAACTAATCGAGAATACTCCCACCTCAAAAACTAGTCTAATTCAGAGAGGAGAAGCACATGGAACTCAAGAACAGTGCACGTTACCGTTAAACATTGCCAACAAATCACTCCATTAAAAAACGATCTGCACGCAACAGGGAGAGAGTGTTTTTAGAAGGCTTATGGGAAGCGTCCCATCACCACTGAGGAAGACGAGGAGATTGCAGCTGACACTTAATTCGTGGTACGAGATGTGAACTCAGATTACAGACAAAGGGTATGTATAAAAGTCTCCAATACTCATTAAAACTGGAATCCCTCTGAACAGTAGACAGCATTTTGTCGAAGATCGAAGTTAATTACTTAAAACTTCCCATCACTGACTATTTCTGAATTATATTCAGAATGAGTTGCCAGTCACCCCCTGTTCCTGAAAAGATATCCGAGTTAGAGTTTGACTTAATACAGAAAAGAGGCAATTATGCTGTCTGTCTTCATACACGTCAGGAATAAAGTTTGCTTGCTCTGAGAAATCGAGAAGTATATTCTAGGGAAAAGAAACTGCACCTTCTCTGAAGAAGTACATTACGTTAGAGCTAGTCTGACTTTGGAAGAGGTATATGCAAGTATTAATTGCTTACTTGAATAAAAGTGTGATAACCAAGGTCTGCAGAAGCCATTACACCTAATAAAATCAAGGATTTCAGTAAAAGAGGAGACTCTCCACTTAATCTCATCACCGGAAACTTGACTGAAGTATTATCCTCCAGAACACTGCTGCCCAATCATAAACCTATATTAAGTGTAGTATTACATAAGCTCAGATGGAAACCCAGTTCTAAGCAAAGAAGGGAAAGCAGAAAGGTGGAAGGAGTATATAGAGGGTCTATACAAGGGCGATGGACTTGAGGACAATATTCTGGAAATGGAAGAGGATGTAGATGAAGAAGAAATAGGAGATATGATACTGCGTGTAGAGTTTGACAGAGCACTGAAAGACCTGAGTCGAAAAAAGGCCCCGGGAGTAGACAACATTGCATTAGAACTACTGACAGCCTTGGGAGAGCCAGTCCTGACAAAGCTCTACCATCTGGTGAACAAGATGTATGAGACAGGCGAAATTCCCTCAGACTTCAAGAACAATATAATAATTCCAATCCCAAAGAAAGCAGGTGTTGACAGATGTGAAAATTACCGAACTATCAGTTTAATAATTCACTGCTGCAAAATACTAACGCGAATTCTTTACAGACGAATGGAAAAACTGATAGAAGCCGACCTCGAGGAAGATCAGTTACGATTCCGTAGAAATATTGGAACACGTGAGGCAATACTGACCCTACGACTTACCTTAGAAGATAGATTAAGGAAAGGCAAACCTACGTTTCTAGCATTTGTAGACTTAGAGAAAGCTTTTGACAATGTTGACTGGAATACTCTCTTTCAAATTCTGAAGGTGGCAGGGGTAAAATACAGGGAGCGAAAGGCTATTTTCAATTTGTACAGAAACCAGATGGTAGTTATAAGAGACGAGGGACATGAAAGGGAAGCAGTGGTTGGGGAGGGAGTGAGACAGGGTTGTAGCCTCTCCCCGATGTTAATCAATCTGTATATTGAGCAAGCACTAAAGGAAACAAAAGAAAAATTCGGAGTAGGTATTAAAATCCATGGAGAAGAAATAAAAATTTTGAGGTTCGCCGATGACATTGTAATTCTGTCAGAGACACCAAAGGACCCGGGAGAGCAACTGGACGGAATGACAGTGACTTGAAAGGAGGATATAAGATGAACATCAACAAAAGCAAAACGAGGATAATGGAATGTAGTCGAATTAAATCGGGTGATGCTGAGGGCATTAGAGTAGGAAATGAGACACTTAAAGTAGTAAAGGAGTTTTGCTATTTGGGGAGCAAAATAACTGATTATGGTCGAAGTAGAGAGGATATAAAATGTAGACTGGCAATGGCAAAGAAAGCGTTTCTGAAGAAGAGAAATTTGTTAACATCGAGTATAGATTTAAGCGTCAGGAAGTCGTTTCTGAGAGTATTTGTATGGAGTGTAGCCATGTATGGAAGTGAGACATGGACGATAAATAGTTTGGACAAGAAGAGAATTGAAGCTTTCGAAATGTGGTGCTACAGAAGAATACTGAAGATTAGATGGGTAGATCACATAACTAATGAGGAGGAATTGAACAGAATTGGGGAGAAGAGGAGTTTGTGGCACAACTTGACTAGAAGAAGGGATCGGTTGGTAGGACATGTTCTAAGGCATCAAGGGATCACCAATTTAGTATTGGAGGGCAGCGTGGAGGGTAAAAATCGTAGAGGGAGACTAAGAGATGAATACAATAAGCATATTCAGAATGCTGTAGGTTGCAGTACGTACTGGGAGATGAAGAAGCTTGCATAGGATAGAGTAGCATTGAGAGCTGCATCAAACGAGTCTCAGGACTGAAGGCCACAACAAGAACATAGTGATTCGTAGCAGAGGGTCACAATATTAAAAAAATGGTCACAGGAATGTGGGATTTTGGTGAAATGAAGAGTTAATATTGAAACGATATAAAATTAAAACAGACATAGGAATCCGAATCACTATCAGATAAAGTGGAAGGAAACGCTAAATTAACTACCTTAACGGGAGACTACGCGGAACGATGTGCAGCGTCAAAGGACTACTGTATACCGTGTTGCCGACCAGTCTACAACCCGCACACGCTAGAAGCCGTTCGATCGTACCGCGTGAAGACAACGTTGAGCAGCCCCCTCAGTCAAGAAGAATAGAGAACGTAAGAAATCATTAAGAGTTGTTACATTTAAAAGTATTTAAAATCCCTCTTCGCCAACAAGTAGCAAACGGCACTTTCGTAGAAATTATTAAAGTCAGTGCGAAAAAAGTCGCAGTGCTTTTTTATATACCTTTTGAGGGCAGAAAAACGGATTTAACAGAATTTATTGATTTATGTCATTGTGGCATTTGATGCAATATGAGGAGAGGAGAAGTCTCTACCACACATCTACATTTGTACTCTGCAAACATCCGTAAAGCGTATGGCAGAGGCTATCTCATATTGTACCATTTATTAGAGACTTCTCCCATTCCATTCAAGTATGGATAGCGTGAAGACTAAGTGCTTAAATGCCTCCGTGTGTGCTGTAATTCGTCTAATCTTGACTTCGCGATCCTTATGAAAACGATTTGAAAGGGGTTGTAATGTACTCCTAGATTCATCACTTTGAAATATATCTGTAATTGTGGGGGAGCATGTAAGGGGGTGGGGGAGGGGGAATATGTGGACACCACGGAATTATCACGAGAAACAATGCCCCTCACATGAATGCGAAACGACTCTACTTTGACCACAAGATTCCCAAACGTCACACGACTCCGATCTCAATTAAATCCTAAAACTGCAGCGCGAATATTCACCATTCTAGTAGTCACTTCAGATGTCGAACGAAGACCTACAGCTCCCCATCAACCATAGAAACAGGAAGCCGCTGTCCGCGGCCCTCTGACTCAGAATCTTCTCTGTTATTTTATTATTAGTTTTGGGACAGGAGCCAGCGAGCCTGGATCTCCAACGTTAATCAGAGAAGTGTACAGCTCGGTGCATTCCGGCGAGAACGTACCTTGACGAATCCCTACTGGCTTGTAAAGTGACCATCCTGGGCAGCGTCAGAGCCCTCTCAATTTAAAGTTCGTTCAAGAAACTTTCTAAGGAGGTTTTCAAGGGATAGTTTGCATCTACCGTTAAGCATCTGTCAGTTCAGTTCTTGCAGCATCTTCGTGACTCCCTACGGTGAGTCGAACGAACCTGTAACCATTCGCGCTCTCTTCTTTCTATCCGTTCAGTATTTCCTGTTAGTCTTATTTGGTATGGACAACGGCCTTACCGCAGTGGATCCACCGGTTCCCGTGAGATCACCGAAGTTAAGCGCTGTCGGGCGTGGTCGGCACTTAGATGGGTGACCATCCAGGACGCCATGTGCTGTTGCTATTTTTTGGGGTGCATTCAGTCTCGTGATGCCAATTGAGGAGCTACTCGACCGAATAGTAGCGGCTCCGGTCACAGAAAACCATCATAACGACCGGGAGAGCGGTGTGCTGACCCCACGCCCCTCCTATCCGCGCCGGCCGCGGTGGTCTCGCGGTTCTAGGCGCGCAGTTCGGAACCGTGCGACTGCTACGGTCGCAGGTTCGAATCCTGCCTCGGTCATGGATGTTTGTGATGTCCTTAGGTTAGTTAGGTTTAAGTAGTTCTAAGTTCTAGGGGACTTATGACCACAGCAGTTGAGTCCCATAGTGCTCAGAGCCATTTGAACCCTCCTATCCGCATCCTCCACTAAGGATGACACGGCGGTCGGATGGTCCCGGTAGGCCACTCGTGGCCTGAAGACGGAGTGGTATGGGTCCCACACACTGGAGCAATACTAAGGAAGGGTCGCATGAGATTTCCATCTGCAGTCCCTTCGTAGATGATTCACATTGGGGAAATAGAATCGATGACGTATCGACAGCACTCCAGAAAGCAGTTATGAGAGTCTCTGTTGTGAAGCCCAGTATACCAAACAGTAAAAGGCCGGACATGGTCTTTACATACCGGCATATGGCAGTGGCCGAGCGAAAGCACGAATGTACCAGGAGAGGTATCCTCGCTGATACAAGCTGCTTCATAAAAGTGCTTCATCGTTTGTGTGAGACAGGCCCATTTACGGAAACGGGTAACCGTGAAAGGCGGGCGTGCCCAGTACATATAAAGGCCTAGGAGAAGCTGGCTGAACGTAGAATCCGATACCGACACCAGCACCAGGTACGTGGCCTGCCAGGACTGTATAAGCCAGACGAGCACGTGGAACACTCTCCACGATGACTGCCACTATTCATACCACTTACGATGCATACCGGCCTTATTATCTATGTACTTGCCTATGTGACAGTCTTCCATTCTGTAACAGAGTTTGCCCTGTTTGGGAACTTAATGGTAAATCGCAATTATCGGTCGAATCGAGACTCGAACCGAGAATCGTACCCTTCGCACGCTTGGTCTTTCCGATTGAGCTACCCAGCTACAAATCACAGCCCTCCCTCAGAGCCTAGATAGCTGAGTCATTAACATTGTAGCTCACGAAAGGGTGCGCTCTGGTTTCGAGTTCCAGTGCAGCACACAGTTTCACTCTGTCAGGAGGTTCCCAAATAGTGCGCACTCGGCTGGAAAATTTATTCCGGACACAGTGTACTGTTTGCCTCCAGCGCGTCGGAGAACTTAATAGAGCGAGTGTGAGGACGGGGATTGGGGAGCTGGCCCCTGCGCTCACCTCGCCGTCGATCTCCAGGACGCCGACGCCGACGGGCACCTCCGGCAGGCGCACGAGGAAGCTGCTGCCCGCGGGGAAGACGGCGCGCTCCAGCATGCACGGCACGCGCTCCAGGTGCGGCAGCGCACCCGCCTCCAGCGCCGCCGCCACGCTCGCCTCCTGCCTCCAGCTCTTCTCGTCCAGCCACGCCGCCGCCTCCACCCGCGAGAACACCACGTCTGCCACCGACACGACTAACTATAAACACTAACAGCAACAGAGGCTACGTTCTCAGGAGGATCCAGCAAGTTCCACAATGGACCAGAATTGAAGGGTTTGGTGCAAGAAGGAGGCAGCTCCACTTTTTCCAGTTTGTGGCAAATTAAAAAAAAAATTAAAAATTCAGTTTTCACCAAAACGAAAAAATTGTCAGCCTTGTTTTAGGCTATGGTGTATCTAATACTACTGACGAGAATACACACAGACGCATGCACTCAGGTACGTGCAATAGAGTTTTGAATTTTGGAGCTGCCTCCGTTTTGCTCCAAAGTGAATGAAACACTTTGTAGGACCATTTTCTTCATAATTAATCATATTTCAGTTTAAGAAACATTTATTAATAAAGAAAGTACAACATTATGGCATAATACATTAATTCTACAGTTCTTCTTCAGTCTTCTAGCTCCCCTTCAGTCACATCAGGATCGTTTGAAGCATCTGACGTCAACTGGTCGTAAAATAACATTTCGTTTCGCCCAACATACTTTCTGGCCAGCCATTTGACATCTTTAAACTTTTGCCTCCGTTTTCCTCCAAAGTGAATGAAAAACTCTTTGTAGGACCATTTTCTTCATAATTAATCATATTTCAGTTTAAAAACATTTATTAATAAAGAAAGTACAACATTATGGCATAATATATTAATTCTACAGTTCTTCTTCAGTCTTATAGCTCCCCTTCAGTCACCTCAGGATCGTTTGAAGCATCTGACGTCAACTGGTCGTAAAACCATATTTCGTTTTGCCCAACATACTCTTTGACATCTTTAAACTTTCGGCCTTTAAGCGGGAGGAGACAATCATAAGCTTGATGAAGGTGGTCCATTGTTATGAGATTCGCAGGTCCTTGGTTGCAAATTTGCGCATTATCGAAGACAGTCATCCCTACGGTCGCACTTCATCGAATAATCTCTTTACCGATGTATGGCTGTTCATAGAGGAACATTTTGTACTTAGTGATTAAATATTTTCCTCTTTTATTGTTCGATAATGATACGTAAGGGTCCTTTACAAACAATTTCTTCAACGTGTCAACAAAATGGAAAATAAATCTCTGGTCCACTTCAGTGACACGAAATTTGGGGCTGGTTCTTCTGATAATGCGAGCATAGTCCACTGGAAGAAAAACTCTTTCCATCTTCCTCAAACACTTTTCTGTATTACCGAACGCTCTGTCGCATGGCATAAAGCTGTGGCCCGGTTTTGGGAATCGATGAACGATCTTCGTAAAGCGGCCACTTTGCGCAAGGTAAAGCAGGTACTGTGTTAACGAATGATTTTTATTTTGTGAGCCACAGTTATCGGATAATAGGTAAAGTATTTTGATATAATCTCTTAGAACGTGGTTGATGTAATAATGTATAAAACTTATTGGCTCATTGGGCGCCTTTTTTCCGATGGTTTCATCATAGAGATCAAAATGATGTTTTCCAGTCTTACCAGACGAAATCGCAAAGTTACAGACCCACAACTGGCGTTTATAAAATGCGTCCCCAGAAGGAACTCTGGGGAGAGGCATATTTTGTTGGTAGTCGAAGCACAACATCTCGGTGTCATTATTACATTGTGCAAGTGCCATCTTGTCTTTAATATCTTGATAAAATGAATCCGCCCGACTTTGATGAAGTAGCTTGGCATCCTGGAGCTCCTTACGTCTCTCATCCGAGATAGGAGAGGCACTGAGTTCCTTTTGTATGTTGTCACACTTTTGTCACATGTCCGATCTTGGGTGCCCGAATCGGATGTTAAAGTGTGTCTTGCAGTACCGAAAGTAAAAATCATATTCCACTGGAGATTCAGGGTGCTTCTCCATGTAAAACGATGCATTGATTTGATAGTAAGGTCGGCAGGCAAGTATTGTCTATTGCCATTGTCTCGTCGACTGTAATGCGATTCTCGCCTAGGTTCAAATGGCTCTGAGCACTATGGGACTTAACAGCTGAGGTCATCAGTCCCCTATAACTTAGAACTACTTAAACCTAACTAACCTAAAGACAAGACACACATCCATGCCCGGGGCAGGATTCGAACCTGCGACCGCAGCGGTCGCGCGGTTCCAGACTGAAGCGCCTAGAACCGCTCGGTCACTTCGGCCGGCTTCTCGCCTAGGAAAACTGCCAATGTGACAATGGACCTTTCGCACAGTTTCATTTGGAATTTTGTTGGGTCTTGTATTATGCTTTCCCCTACCATCTGGTTTTGGTGTGATAGATCCGTCAAAAGAAAGTTACTTTGCGATGTTTTCCACTCGCTTTCTGGACACACCATGTAGTGACGCAAATGCTATTTTACAGACACTTGGATTACTCTCACCGACTCGAACAGTATAAACATTTGAAAACGCCCTGGGCTTTCCTATTCCACTTTTTGGCCTATACCTTTTAACAGGTAAAACTTTTATTGCAACCAGCCGAAGACACATCTTGGGTATGCTTAGTCGTTAGGCCATTAAAAGCATTGATGCCTTGCTTCAACGTCAAATTTAGTAAAACACTTGTATTTGCAATTGCAATCATTACCTGTAGTCCGGCGAGGCATGTTTTTTCCATTCGTGTTCTTGTACTTCTTTCCGTCAACCTTCCGCTGTTTTCTTATGTTCCATTCCCATTGTTCCTTGTGCGATCCATTTTTCGTCTTCAGTGGTCCAACAACTGCGTCTCTGCTTCTTGAATCTTCTTCTGAATCAGTAGAAGTCTCATCTCCACCAGGCTCGTAGTTTTCTGAAGAGTCACAATTAAACGCTCCTTCCTCTTCTGATTCACTCACACTGAGAGAAACCGTAAAATCAAATGCCGATGAAGTCACAAAACAGATCGCAAATCTGATAAAAAATATCCCTCACAAAGAACGCGCGATGTTTACACCGGTCTGCTGAACAATACGTAACAAAACCTCCTTCCTGCTATTGTTCGGGGGAAGAACGAGGCAGCTCCCGGAGCTGTCTCTGTTTTCATGAAAATTCGGAGTACAGGCAGCTTCATCTGTTGGATTTCTCTGAAACTAGTTGGTGGAGCTGCCTCTTTCTTGCACCAAACGAAGGGGCTTTTTTTGTATGTGATAGAATGTTCAACTCAATAGAGCCAAAAAGTGGAGCTGCCTCCTTCTTGCGCCAAACCAATCAATTGCGAAAATATGCCAAAACTTCAAAACAAACGTGACCAGAAGTCGTTATAATTGTGATCTTAACCTTACTGATAACAAATCTAATAGAAAAATTGAAAAATTAAGAATGGCAAAGCCAATATGGTGCAAAAAATCCGAAAGAAATATGATTATTTTAAAGAGAACTTGAAACACGGAAGGCAATTCTGCACGCCGTTTTCATCAAAATTAGAGTGTGATTTTGTGATTCAGAGACTGACAACAGGGCAAATCGGAGTGAGAACGTTTTACTGATGATGTGGAATCACAGTGGCTGGCAGTAGGGTGCTCTGTGTAATTTTTATTTCTTTCCTTTATTAACACAGTGACAGGGTCACTGATTTGTGAATGTTTTTAGTGTGCTTGCCAGTATACAGGGTGAACCTTAATAAAAGCGACAAACTGCAGGGACGAATTCCTGACTAGAAATTGAGGGAAAAAAAGTATTTGTCCGGAAATGGACGGTGTGCATGCAATGACAACAAATCGTCGCGGTGCAGAAACTATCGACAAAATCCTTCCCGTAGAAATCCGCTGCTGACAATCCTTGCACTCGTTGCAGGCGAGAGGATAGTAGCAGTTGTCATGGAGGATACAAATAATGGCAGTTTCGCTTACAACATGTTGGTGGGCCACTTGCTACGAGCTTGTGCTAGTATTCGTCTCGCTGGCCGGGGTGGCCGAGCGGTTCTAGGCACTTCAGTCTGGAACCGCGCGACCTCTACGGTCGCAGGTTCGAATCCTGCCTTGGGCATGGATGTGTGTGATGTCCTTAGGTTAATTAGGTTTAAGTAGTTCTAAGTTCTAGGGGACTGATGACCTCAGAAGTTAAGTCCCATAGTACTCAGAGCCATTTGAACCATTTTTTAGGATTCGTCTCAATATCCCGTAGAACGCAGACCTCTAAATCTGCTGTTCGAACAGTTCGCCACCTCCCTGGGCGTACATTTGTCTGAAAAGACCCGAACACAAACGCCCAAAAAGGGCTTGAAATGGTGTGTGACGTGGTTGGTGTTTGTGGGGGTTACTCGTTTTGGTGTTGCTGTGCTGCCTCTCGACCTTTTTCTGTTTGACCATACACAAACACCATCTAGGCTTGTTCCCTACACGAAAACTGGACTATTCTACTGCTTACAATACGCTGCGCCAATCACACAGCCCTCAACACACGAGGTACACAAGGCACGTGGTCAGACCAACTGTCATTTATCAGCGCCATCTACCATAGCAACGATGCATTTCCGCACACTTGCCCATAGGACATTTTTCCCTCCGTTTCCAGCCAGGAGTCCGTCGCTGCAGTTTGTCGATTTTATTAATGTTCTCTCCGTATAGTGTGTTGTATTTTAGACGGGCGAACAGGGAACGCTACGACCGAACGGGACTGGATGGGAGCAAAGAGCGACGACCCAGGTGGTGGATTCTTAGAACTGAGGCCGGCTCGACCACCCCAGTGCAGAAAGCTTTCATCCACATATACTGCTGCACAGCCTAAGGTCCAGCTTGAGAACAGTGTGGCGCCGACTGCAGGACCCGGCGACGCCTTTCCTTGTTTGCGGACCACCTTGAAGATAACCATCTCTCACTTGTGGAAAGCGTGGACTACAGGAAACTAAGTCTTGGCTCATAGCGGCTCTTTCTTAATTTCTCAAGCTTCATTTGCGAGGCTAACAGCGTAGGCGGAAAAGGCGCAACTGGTGTAATTGTGTGTGAAGTCAAGAGCGCAGCACTGGAGTCAATGTTTTTTGCAGTAGAGGAGATTTTCACGTTGTGATAGGCGTCTGAAGGAGAGGCGCTATTTTGTGGGGTTTCTCTAGTTGGAGGGAAACCTCGCGATTGGCCCCTCAGTGCTTCTTAATTCTGCTATTGCCAACTGACACGCTTTCGCGGTAAGAAATCAGCAGGTTGTAACTGACTGCCACAACAAAGACACTTCGGGTTTGGTCACGGAGGTGTACGCATCGACTTGACGTTAGGACGTGAAGGTATCCGCATCGACTTGTGCTTTGATCGCGGAGGTGTCCACATCGAATCCGGGTACAGTAGCAATAGAGGACAGATCGACTTGCCATTGCATCGCGGTTGAGCCCGCAACATCTACGAGTCGCTACAAGGTGCTGTCGACAACGCCTTCTCGAAAGGGCCAACACATCTGCAGTGTACAGCTCGGAGCACCACTGTCTATTTACGATGAGCATAAAGCGTAGCTACGGCAGAGTAGCTCAATTCGATTTTGCATTTCTGAAAGCCAGGACAATCACCTGTCTCAGGTTCATCGCACTAGTATGAATGTGTGAACTTCTGGCGATAGTCAACAACTTTCAGGTAGGAATTTTCTGGATTATATAGATTACAATTATCGTTGTACTTTAATAGAGTGTAAATTCCCAAGTGGGCAGGCAGTAAATACACAGATGCGGGAGGAACACGGCTATCCATTTAATCTTCCACATGAATTTCGCTAAACAAAATTGTCACATTTTTCGTTGTTGAATTTGATATTGTTTTTATAGACGTGCTTTTGAATAAATTTGAGTACTTAACTAATCAATGTTTCTATTTGCTGCTTTCACTTACATTAAGTTACACGCAGTCAACCAGTTTTCAGCAGATGCTTTCAGTCACATTATACCATACGCAGATAATTGTAATTCTGGTCAGATAGCGTCAATCAGACTAAGCTTTTATGCATATTCCCTGCTTTAGGATCTGTACCTAGGGCCGTAATTTCGCGTTATCCACATAATTTGGCTCACAATTAAAATTTAAAAGGTAGATCTTAAAGACGTGGCCTGCCCATAATTAGTTTTGAGAGACAGGAAATTTAACCACGAGGGGGTTTCACATAGCATATACACTCATGCTCATAAATTAAGGATAATTGCCGAATGTGGTGCCACACAACGTGGCACTACACAAAACTGGCGCTAATAGCGTAGGCACATAGGGAACACAACGACACAAATCTGTAAGTCCACGGTATTGGT
The DNA here is from genome assembly GCF_023898315.1 of Schistocerca nitens. Lineage (NCBI taxonomy): Eukaryota > Metazoa > Arthropoda > Insecta > Orthoptera > Acrididae > Schistocerca > Schistocerca nitens. Next base: position 731,994,828 of record NC_064618.1, read on the forward strand.
GATAAGTTGAGAAAACCGTCCCGAAACACATGTGCTACAAAACGCCACTGTTTCCTGCGCATGTACCCCGACGTCAATATGGGATATGATCACCATACACACGTACACAGTCCGCACAACGGGTTGGCATACTCTGGATCAGGTGGTCGAGCAACTGCTGGGGTATAGCCTCCCATTTTTGTACCAGTGCCTGTCGGAGCTCCCGAAGTGTCTTAGAGGTTTGAAGACGTGCAGCGATATGTCGACCGAGAGCATCCCAGAAGTGCTCGATGGGATTTAGGTCTGGAGAACAGGCTGGCCACTCCATTCGCTTGATATCTTCTGTTTCAAGGTACTCCTCCACGATGGCAGCTCGGTGGGGCCGTGCGTTATCATCCATCAGGAGGAAGGTGGGACCCACTGCACCCCTGAAAAGGCGAACATACTGGTGCAAAATGACGTCCAGATACACCTGACCTGTTACAGTTCCTCTGTCAAAGACGTGCAGGGGTGTACGTGCACCAATCATAACCCCACCCCACATCATCAAATCACGACCTCCATATACACTCCTGGAAATTGAAATAAGAACACCGTGAATTCATTGTCCCAGGAAGGGGAAACTTTATTGACACATTCCTGGGGTCAGATACATCACATGATCACACTGACAGAACCACAGGCACATAGACACAGGCAACAGAGCATGCACAATGTCGGCACTAGTATAGTGTATATCCACCTTTCGCAGCAATGCAGGCTGCTATTCTCCCATGGAGACGATCGTAGAGATGCTGGATGTAGTCCTGTGGAACGGCTTGCCATGCCATTTCCACCTGGCGCCTCAGTTGGACCAGCGTTCGTGCTGGACGTGCAGACCGCGTGAGACGACGCTTCATCCAGTCCCAAACATGCTCAATGGGGGACAGATCCGGAGATCTTGCTGGCCAGGGTAGTTGACTTACACCTTCTAGAGCACGTTGGGTGGCACGGGATACATGTGGACGTGCATTGTCCTGTTGGAACAGCAAGTTCCCTTGCCGGTCTAGGAATGGTAGAACGATGGGTTCGATGACGGTTTGGATGTACCGTGCACTATTCAGTGTCCCCTCGACGATCACCAGTGGTGTACGGCCAGTGTAGGAGATCGCTCCCCACACCATGATGCCGGGTGTTGGCCCTGTGTGCCTCGGTCGTATGCAGTCCTGAAAAAAATGGCTCTGAGCACTATGGGACTCAACTGCTGTGGTCATAAGTCCCCTAGAACTTAGAACTACTTAAACCTAACTAACCTAAGGACAGCACACAACACCCAGCCATCACGAGGCAGAGAAAATCCCTGACCCCGCCGGGAATCGAACCCGGGAACCCGGGCGTGGGAAGCGAGAACGCTACCGCACGACCACGAGATGCGGGCTGCAGTCCTGATTGTGGCGCTCACCTGCACGGCGCCAAACACGCATACGACCATCATTGGCACCAAGGCAGAAGCGACTCTCATCGCTGAAGACGACACGTCTCCATTCGTCCCTCCATTCACGCCTGTCGCGACACCACTGGAGGCGGGCTGCACGATGTTGGGGCGTGAGCGAAAGACGGCCTAACGGTGTGCGGGACCGTAGCCCAGCTTCATGGAGACGGTTGCGAATGGTCCTCGCCGATACCCCAGGAGCAACAGTGTCCCTAATTTGCTGGGAAGTGGCGGTGCGGTCCCCTACGGCACTGCGTAGGATCCTACGGTCTTGACGTGCATCCGTGCGTCGCTGCGGTCCGGTCCCAGGTCGACGGGCACGTGCACCTTCCGCCGACCACTGGCGACAACATCGATGTACTGTGGAGACCTCACGCCCCACGTGTTGAGCAATTCGGCGGTACGTCCACCCGGCCTCCCGCATGCCCACTATACGCCCTCGCTCAAAGTCCGTCAACTGCACATACGGTTCACGTCCACGCTGTCGCGGCATGCTACCAGTGTTAAAGACTGCGATGGAGCTCCGTATGCCACGGCAAACTGGCTGACACTGACGGCGGCGGTGCACAAATGCTGCGCAGCTAGCGCCATTCGACGGCCAACACCGCGGTTCCTGGTGTGTCCGCTGTGCCGTGCGTGTGATCATTGCTTGTACAGCCCTCTCGCAGTGTCCGGAGCAAGTATGGTGGGTCTGACACACCGGTGTCAATGTGTTCTTTTTTCCATTCCAGGAGTGTAGGTCCCTTTCAAGGACATTAAGGGGTTGGCATCTGGTTCCTGGTTCATACCAGATGAAAACCCGGCGAGAATCACTGTTCACACTTATACCTGGACTCGTCCGTGAAGATAACCTGGGACCACTGTTCCAATGACCATGTACTGTGTTCTTGGCATCAGGCTCTGCAGGCTCTCCTGTGACCAGGGGTCAGTGGAATGCACATTGCAGATCTTCGGGCGAATAAACCATGTCTGTTCAGTCGTCTGTAGACTGTGTGTCTGGAAACAACTGTTCCAGTAGCTGCGGTAAGATCCCGAGCAAGGCTACCTGCAGTACTCCGTGGCCGTCTGCAAGCACTGATGGTGAGGTATCGGACTTCTTGTGGCGTTGTATACTGTGGACGTCCCATACTGTAGCGCCTGGACACGTTTCCTGTCTGCTGGAATCGTTGCCATAATCTTGAGATCACACTTCGTGGTACACTGAGGGCCGTGCTACGACCTGCTGTGTCTGACCAGCCTCCAGTCGCCATAGTATTCTACCCCTCATAACGCCATCAACATGTGTTGTTTGAGCCATTTTCAACACACAGTCACCAAGGTCTGAAAACGTCTGCACACTTACTCGCTGCACCGTATTCTGACATGCACCAACGCACCTCTGTGTATGTGGACTGCTGCCAGCGCCACCGTGAGACGACCGCAGGTCAAATGCAGCGCACGGTCATACCCCGAGGTGATTTAAACCCGCAAACTGCCCACCAGAGCGTTGTTTCACCAGTTATCAGCATTATCCTTAATTTATGAGCATGAAAGTATCTCGTAATTTTTGACCCTGCTGTTTACGAGCGACAAGGGTAAGCCAATAAGTATCTGTAATCGATTTTTATAATTTATTACACCCAGATTACACAGTTTTTATTGATATTATTCAATAGTCACCCTGCTTTTCAATGCATTTGGCTCATCGTTGCACAAGCTTTCCGAAGCCCTCTGTAAAAAAGTTTTCGGATGCGCAACAAGCCACGTATGCATCGCATTCTTCACATGTCGATTGAAGCTTAATCGACGGCCCTTGAAGCATCTTTAAGTGTACCGAAGAGATGGTAAACTCACGGGACGATATCTTGACTGAGTACAAGATGCTCCAACACCTCGCAACTCAACGTCTGAAGAGTTTGAACGGAGTGGGCGGCGGAATGCGGACGCGCATTGTCATGTAACAAAAGGACGCCTTCCGCCAACGGATTTCTGCGTTTATTGCGAATTGAAGGTTTCAACTTGTTTAAAAGTATTTCACTATAACGTTCAATGTTGACTAATGACAGCCGGCCGGAGTGGCCGAGCGGTTCTAGGGGCTTCAGTCTAGAACCGCGCGACTGCTACGGTCGCAGATTCGAATCCTGCCTCGAGCATGGATGTGTGTGATGTCCTTAGGTTAGTTAGATTTAAGTAGTTCTAAGTTCTAGGGGACTGATGACCTCATATTTTAAGTCCCATAGTGCTCAGCCGGCCGCGGTGGTCTCGCGGTTCTAGGCGCGCAGTCCGGAACCGTGCGACTGCTGCGGTCGCAGGTTCGAATCCTGCCTCGGGCATGATTGTGTGTGATGTCCTTAGGTTAGTTCGGTTTAAGTAGTTCTAAGTTCTAGGGGACTGATGACCACAGCAGTTGAGTCCCATAGTGCTCAGAGCCATTTGAACCATTTGAACCCATAGTGCTCAGAGGCATTTGAACCATTTGACTAATGACCCCTTTTCCAGTTAACGTTCCAGAAGTGGCCCTTTTGAGGTCAAAGAAATGCGAACATCACTTGGTTAGCATGATATTCCAGTAAGTGCTGACAGATTTTCATCGTTACGCTTGTGCTCTTCACCGAGTTGTTTTGGAACCCATATCGCACAGACTTTGTGAAAGTCTGATATGCGTGATTTCATATTCACAACCACGACTAATCTGCACATTCTTTGCCACATCATCAGCAGTGTCTCGTCCGTTATTTATAATTAAGTTACGGACTTACACGGTGTTGGCGTCAGTTGTGGCTGTAGTTTTCCTCTTCCTTCACTCTCGTTGGACCACTTTGGAACCCTTCAATCCGCTGGTAAACAATTTGCTGTGACATTACATTATACCCGTATTCTGCTGAAAGTCTTCTATGAATTACCGCTCCTGGTACACCTTCAAACCACTAAAAACGAATTCTTCTATGGTATAAACAGAGAGTAGTACGGCCATCCTTATATCGCAAAAGCACAAAGCGAATGGATGTGATAACGTTGCAACCTGCCACAGACGGAGATAAACTAACTCCGCCTGAACAGGCCATGAAGGCCCAACGGTACCGACCGGCCACCGTGTCATCCTCAGCCCTCACTGGATGCGGATATGGAGGGGCACGTGACCAGCATGCCGCTCTCCCGGCCGTATGACAGTTTACGAGACCGGAGCCGCTACTTTCTCGATCAAGTAACTTCTCAGTTTGCCTCACAAGGGCTGAGTGCAATCCGCTTGCCAACAGCGCTTGGCAGACTGGCTGGTCACCCATCCAAGTGCTAGCCCAACCCGACAGCGCTTAACTTCGGTGGTCTGACGGAAACCGGTGTTACCACAGCGGCAAGGCCGTTGGCACAGGCAAATACAACGATGCCATCTAGAGGCTGTTGAGCACACAAAACCGTAGAGCCAACCAGAGCAAGACAATTAGCGTAAAACTGCAGATACTTATCGATTTACCTACGTAGATACAAAAGTGGGAAACGAGAATGAAATTGATCAGACAAAATCTAAAAACAATGCGATTTTTTTCTGTTGGCTCAGTCTCCTAGTCGTTCATACTTTTCTTTTGATAATCTAGTGTTAACTGCCGTCAAATTTTGAACTGCTAAATTTAAACCACCTCTATGGCTTATTGGCTTTGATGGGCTCGAGGATTAAAAATTTTCTGTTACCTTGGAAGTGTGCAGTCTTCCCAAGATCGGAAACTCATCTGCGCAGCGTAAGGTAAATCAGCAGAGCTATAACTTAGACCAAGAGCCTTGGTTGTCCTCCTTTTGAAGTGCCGAAAAATACATCAAATTTTTTCTGAGGTCGATGTGCTAATTTATTTCCCGTTTTCGCACAATACGAAAGAAGATTTTACTCTTCAACTACTACTCTTCACTATAAGGGAATGGCCACACTTGAAAGTTTACGGTTTACTTCCCACCTAACTTGCCAGCAAGACGATATAATATCTACTGTCGGAAAGTCGACCGACACACGAGGCAAAAGAGTATTCATCCTAGAAGACCTTGTGCTAATACGTCTAACACTGACTCTAGCTATGATAATGTCCTCGGTTCTGCGAGAAAGAGAGTCCACATGTTTCTCCAGGCATCACATATCCAGCTAAAGTCACTCATGGTTGGTTATATCCCATATAGCTACCAATTAGCAGAGATGTTGATGGCTACGTTTTACCTGCTGCTCCAAATAACGGCGCTAATTTTGTATGAGATTAAGATTGGACGACTTATTTGGCATGTCGAGGTCCTAGAAGTTATCTGAGTGTTCATCATACCATGGACGTGTGCATCCAACCCATGAACATTGCTATTGTCATTTTGGAAGACAGGAGCGTCCACAAATTACTCATGAAGATGTACATACAAGAAAGGCGAACACTTAGGTCACCGAGAATTTTGAAATAACCATCCTCGGTTACGTCTACAGTAACCTTGAATGAGTGGGCCGAAGTCATGGAACGAAAAATACCCTTAAAATATTGTAAGTAGGCTGTTTAGGTTTTTATGTTGGTAACGCCACGTAGCGCTCTGTACGAAAATCACTGAGTATGCTGTGTGCAGTCTGTGGGTGGTTTGCATTGTTGTAATATTTGCTATTGTAGTGTTGGGCAGTTGGCTGTTAATAGCGCGTAGCGTTGCGCAGTTGGAGGTGAGCCGCCAGCAGTGGTGGATGTGGGGAGATAGATGGCAGAATTTTGAGAGCGGACGATCTGGACGTGTGTCCATCAGAAAGAGTAAATTTGTAATATTGTATATCTGGAACTGATATATATATATGATGACTTTTGAATATTATTAAGGTAAATACATTGTTTGTTCTCTATCAAAATCTTTCATTTGCTAACTATGCCTATCAGTAGTTAGTGCCTTCAGTAGTTAGAATCTTTAATTTAGCTGGCAGTATTGGCGCTCGCTGTATTGCAGTAGTTCGAGTAACGAAGATTTTTGAGAGGTAAGTGATTCATGAAAGGTATAGGTTATTGTTAGTCAGGGCCATTCTTTTGTAGGGACTATTGAAAGTCAGATTGCGTTGCGCTAAAAATATTGTGTGTCAGTTTAGTGATGATCAGAGTAAGTAAAGAGAGAAATGTCTGACTACGTTCAGTGCTGCTCAGCTGTTTGAAAATCAAATAACGTAAGAGGTTTATCAGCACAGTAATTCATTAATTTTTGTAAGGGGATGTTTCAATATCACAGAGCCATGTACGGCTTGAGTTACCCCCCCCCCCCCCCCCACACACACACACACAAACACACACACACACACACTGCAGGTTAAACGCGTTATTGGTGGGCCATCACATCAGACGACTGCTCGCATCACTTAAAAAGTGTCAGAATTACAACTCGTCAGACCGCACTACGCGCCTGTCATCTACTGTCTGGTTTTTACGTTATTTGCCCCATTTAAGACGTGCAACGTTCTGTCCCGCTGTGGGCAGTGGTCTTTTAGAAAGTACCTGACCTCAAATGTCCATTGCTTGAAGTTCTATTAGCAGTATTCGCGTGGGAAATGCTCGAAATGGACCTGCATTCGCCGACAGGATCAATTCCTGTCGGGTTCGAAAGTGAATGGCAAGACAGTAAACGCGAACAACACCAAAGCCTTTTGATTGCAGTTCTACCTATCACAGACAACTCTAATCATTTCAATACCGGTCGATGGTGTGTTCATTTACGAAGTTACGTTGATACCCGACCATTTCTCCTGTGTGCCTCAGCGATTTTTTTTTTTTTCAAGCAATGCAAATTTCGCCTTTTTACATGACATACGGTGTCTGATAACCCGGCTTTCACCGTTAAGTACTGGTCTAAGCGAAGTGGCTTGTCGCCTATTGTGAACACACCTGCGCACGATGACAGCGACGTACCTTTTGCTACGGCGGTTGCAGTCGGGCGCTCACCCTGGCCGGGGCAGTCCGGCGCGGCGTGCGCGTCGCCGGCGAGCAGGAGCGCGCCGTCGGCGGGCAGCAGCAGCTCTCCGGAGCGCGGCAGCAGCAGCTCGGCCACGGCGGTGTCGCCCTCCGGCAGGCGCACGGCCGCCGACAGCCAGCCGGGCAGCACGGCGCGGTCCCGCGAGCAGGGCACGCGCCCGCCCTCCCAGTTGGCCGCGTTCGCCCAGTCCGTGTTGCGCAGCCACGTCTTCGTCGCCGACACCGGCGCCGCCACCACCATCACTACCACCAGCAAGCCTGTGGACAGACAATTTAAAACATGGGCGGGATACGCTATTAATTAGGAGTAAAAGGTTACGACATCTGTACTTCACTTTGCTACAGTACATGACATCTGCGTAATACGCTAGTACAGGACAGTAGTCAAGAACGCACAACACACTCGGAACTAAAAATGCTTCACAGCATTCGTGTCGGATGCGCCTTCGTCACTGGCAACAAACATTTTAATAACCGCAGCGCGTCAGCAATCGTCGGTTAATACACTCCTGGAAATTGAAATAAGAACACCGTGAATTCATTGTCCCAGGAAGGGGAAACTTTATTGACACATTCCTGGGGTCAGATACATCACATGATCACACTGACAGAACCACAGGCACATAGACACAGGCAACAGAGCATGCACAATGTCGGCACTAGTACAGTGTATATCCACCTTTCGCAGCAATGCAGGCTGCTATTCTCCCATGGAGACGATCGTAGAGATGCTGGATGTAGTCCTGTGGAACGGCTTGCCATGCTATTTCCACCTGGCGCCTCAGTTGGACCAGCATTCGTACTGGACGTGCAGACCGCGTGAGACGACGCTTCATCCAGTCCCAAACATGCTCAATGGGGGACAGATCCGGAGATCTTGCTGGCCAGGGTAGTTGACTTACACCTTCTAGAGCACGTTGGGTGGCACGGGATACATGCGGACGTGCATTGTCCTGTTGGAACAGCAAGTTCCCTTGCCGGTCTAGGAATGGTAGAACGATGGGTTCGATGACGGTTTGGATGTACCGTGCACTATTCAGTGTCCCCTCGACGATCACCAGTGGTGTACGGCCAGTGTAGGAGATCGCTCCCCACACCATGATGCCGGGTGTTGGCCCTGTGTGCCTCGGTCGTATGCAGTCCTGATTGTGGCGCTCACCTGCACGGCGCCAAACACGCATACGACCATCATTGGCACCAAGGCAGAAGCGACTCTCATCGCTGAAGACGACACGTCTCCATTCGTCCCTCCATTCACGCCTGTCGCGACACCACTGGAGGCGGGCTGCACGATGTTGGGGCGTGAGTGGAAGACGGCCTAACGGTGTGCGGGACCGTAGCCCAGCTTCATGGAGATGGTTGCGAATGGTCCTCGCCGATACCCCAGGAGCAACAGTGTCCCTAATTTGCTGGGAAGTGGCGGTGCGGTCCCCTACGGCACTGCGTAGGATCCTACGGTCTTGGCGTGTATCCGTGCGTCGCTGCGGTCCGGTCCCAGGTCGACGGGCACGTGCACCTTCCGCCGACCACTGGCGACAACATCGATGTACTGTGGAGACCTCACGCCCCACGTGTTGAGCAATTCGGCGATACGTCCACCCGGCCTCCCGCATGCCCACTATACGCCCTCGCTCAAAGTCCGTCAACTGCACATACGGTTCACGTCCACGCTGTCGCAGCATGCTACCAGTGTTAAAGACTGCGATGGAGCTCCGTATGCCACGGCAAACTGGCTGACACTGACGGCGGCGGTGCACAAATGCTGCGCAGCTAGCGCCATTCGACGGCCAACACCGCGGTTCCTGGTGTGTCCGCTGTGCCGTGCGTGTGATCATTGCTTGTACAGCCCTCTCGCAGTGTCCGGAGCAAGTATGGTGGGTCTGACACACCGGTGTCAATGTGTTCTTTTTTCCATTTCCAGGAGTGTATATTAAAAAACTAAAAACCCGCCTCGATTGCGAAAAAAGCACCTAGTGTTAAGTGTTAACCCAGGTTTCGGCGTAGATAACTACACCTTCTTCAGAACAACAATAAAACCCACAAGTGCCTAAGAAGACCTATGTCAATGATTAAAAGAACACCATAGCTATACATTTATAAACGAAAAAGGAAGGAAAACACAAACAGCACATATGTACCAAGTCAAAACCACTACTTAATGGTGTACGCTCCACCTCACACCGGCCTATGTTCGATGGGCCATGACCCGCCATAAACTGCAGCTACAAACGGTTGCTCACTTACAGGCTATTGCACCATTTTCTGTCCCAATGCCGAAGTTATAATCGTTTGAGTTTTAATGTACGTTTGCCATCTGAGTTTTCAGATATTTTAGCAGATACAGCACGAGCTGTAGATCGCGTTTCACTCTTTATTCGTCGTAGTAATACGGCGAAGAAAATTCCACTTTCAACCGTTTGAGTAACCTCCTCAAAAGGGAAGTGATCATTTTTAGCTATCCGTTTGCTCCATTCGATTAGACTCTGAGTATTATCGACTTCAAATTCATTCGTTAATTGACCATTTTAAGTTATAACATGGGCGCTTATGACCTCAGCTGTTTTGCTCCCTGAAGCAACAACAAACACAGCGTTCTCCTTTAAACCGTGGCACTGGTTGCGGAGTGAAAAGACTGTGCACTCGACGACCCATCATTTTAACCTTTACTGAAGAAACGAATACATTCCAGTGCCGACTTACACCCTTACCGACCGGAGATATTAGTGACTCATGGTTGGCCCCGCAACATCTGTGCTGGAACACACAGTTAATATCGATGCACTGAGATACACTTTACTGTCCTTCTCGCTTTTCTCAGCTTTAACATAACTTAGTTTGAAATATCAATTTTCTTTTCATCGTGTCTGAACGCAGTACCACCAGAATTATTAGTCTGACTGGATTCGTATGTGGTTGTTGTCTTATTGCATTCACTGGATCATGTTCTGTATTCCTTGCCACGCTTCGGTGGTGATGGTTTCATTATCTCAATATATGGTTCTATGTGTCTTAGAAGTAACAGTCAGTGGTGGTGGTGGTTAGTGTTTAACGTCCCGTCGACAACGAGGTCATTAGAGACGGAGCGCAGGCTCGGGTTAGGGAAGGATTGGGAAGGAAATCGGCCGTGCCCTTTCAAAGGAACCATCCCGGAATTTGCCTGAAACGATTTAGGGAAATCACGGAAAACCTAAATCAGGATGGCCGGAGACGGGATTGAACCGTCGTCCTCCCGAATGCGAGTCCAGTGTGCTAACCACTGCGCCACCTCGCTCGGTAACAGTCAGTGTCACTTGTTAGTGAGATGTAGAACGCTTTCAGTTTTTGAACTGTCTGTGTGAAATTGTAATTTGACTGTTTTTCAATGATAATTTTTTTTAAATATTTAAATACTGTCCAAATAATAGAATGTATTTCGTGGAAGATACTATTTATTTCTGTACATTTTGTTAAAATTTGGAAGAGAGCTGCACTAGGGAGGGCAAAGACAATATTTGTTGTTCAGCAAAGGAACGTGATGTGACCAGAAGTAGAACAACAAATGCTAACTGATATTCCCAGGAAGCGAGCACAAAACAAACATTTTATTAATGTCACTGTAAATACTGTTAATCACAACGCAAAAATTACTTTGGATGCAAAGTCCACACAACTTAATATTGATTCACTCAAGAAATTAATCTTCTTACTATGCGTTTTCAGGAGAAATACAGAGTTCATTTGAAACGTCAAATCTGAATAATAGTTAATGAACCACTATTCAACTACGTTCAGTAGATAGTTAATCACTGAGGTTATGTCCAACTGAGGAGTTACTCCCTGAGATGCTAAGTCGAATTTGTAATTGACTGTCCATCAGAGGGAGAGTCCAACTAGCCAGTGGTCACAGGTGACAGCGACGGCATTACACATTTAGATATCTTGGCTGCTCATTGGAGTGGAGTCTCCTGGACTGCGCTGCACACATAATTAGTTAACTGCGTGACAGGCGGCTCCTGAGAAAAAGGGTACTTGTTCTGTCTTCCCATGGGCGTACACTGCCAAAGAAGAAATAATCCGTACTGCATTGCATGCAGACGCCTTGGTTGGTAATACTGGCACCGCGCGTTTTGCGCAGAACCTTCCACAGGCCTTCCGGTAAACACGTTGTTGTTTACTGCTGGTGGAATGTGGCTGGTATTGTTATTTACTAGTGGTCTACATTGACCGGGACTATTATTATGGCTGTTTACGCCTGCTGGTGCGGCAAGCCATCAGTACTAGGTGTGCTGCAGTGTAGCTGACACCCTGCGACACCGCGGTCAGCAGCCTACAAAGTCTGTGAGCAACCGGGGTATGTAATGGCAGCGTTCAGCAGAAGAGACGTGGCTTGCCGTCAATCAAGTGTCAGCACGGCGAGAGGATGGTTGAACCCGTTTAAAGCCGTGCAGTATTAGGCACAAAACTTCACCAGAGAGAAGAAATACCTGTCTGCCACTAAAATTACTAAACCTACTTCGGAAATATACACTGAAGAGCCATATAAACTGGTACACCTACCCATTATCGTGAAGGGCTCCCGCGAGCAAGCAGAAGTGCCGCAGCACGACGTGGCATGGACTCGACTAATGTCTGAAGTAGTGCTGGAAGGAACTGACACCACGAATCTTGCAGGGCTGTCCATAATTCGTAAGAGTACGGGGGTGGATATCTCTTCTGAACAGCACATTGCAAGCCATCCCAGATATGCTCAAAAATGTTAATGTCTGGGGAATTCGGTGGCCAGCGTAAAAGTTTACTCAGAAGAGTGTTCTTCAAGCCACTCTGTAGTAATTCTGAACGTGTGGCTTGTCGGATTGCACTGCTGGAATTGCCCAAGACCATCGGAATGCACAATGGACAATAATGGATGCAGGTGATCAGACAGGTTGCTTACGTGCGTGTTATCTGTCAGAGTCGTAACAAGACGTATCAGGGGTCCCACATTACTCCAACTGTTCACGCCCTATACCATTGCAGAGCCTCCACCAGCCTGAACAGTCCCCTGCTCACATGTGGGGTCCATTGATTCGTGAGGTTGTATCCATACCCGTACTCGTCCATCCGCTCGATACAACCTGAAATGAGACTCGTCCGACCAGGCAACACGTTTCCAGTCATCAACAGTCCAATGTCGGTGTTGACAGGCCCAGGCGAGGCGTAAAGCTTTGTAGCTTTGTGTCGAGCAGTCATATAGGGAACGTGAGAGGGCCTTCGGCTCCAAAAACCCCTATCGACGATGTTTCGTTGAACAGTTCGCACGTTGACACTTGTTGATGGCCCAGCACTGAATTCTGCAACAATTTGCGGAAGGGTTGCACTTCTGTCACGTTGAACGATTCTCTTCAGTCGTCGTTGGTCCCGTTCTTGCAGTATCTTTTTACGGCCGCAGCGATGTCGGAGATTTAATGTTTTACTTGACCCTTGATATTCACGGTACAGGCCCGCATCTCGTGGTCGTGCGGTAGCGTTCTCGCTTCCCACGCCCGGGTTCCCGGGTTCGATTCCCGGCGGGGTCAGGGATTTTCTCTGCCTCGTGATGGCTGGGTGTTGTGTGATGTCCTTAGGTTAGTTAGGTTTAAGTAGTTCTAAGTTCTAGGGGACTGATGACCATAGATGTTAAGTCCCATAGTGCTCAGAGCCATTCACGGTACACTCGGGAAATGGTCGTATGGAAAAATCCCCACTTCATCGCTACCTCGGAGATGCTGTGTCCCATCGTGGTGCGCCGACTCTAACACCAAGCTCAAACTCACTTAAATCTTGATACCCTGCCATTGTAGCAGCAGTAACCGATCTAACAATTGCGCCAGACACTTTTCGTCTTATATAGGCGTTGCCGTCCGCAGAGGCCTGTTCCGCCTGTTTACATATCTCTGTGTTTGAATACGGATATCTATACCAGTTTCTTTGGCCTTCAGTGTATACGACCAGCTGTACAGATTAAGTGCAAGAGCCATTCTAAAGTGCAGCTCTCAACATTTCTTGAACAATGTGAATTTTTAAAATAAAATGTTGTGAGTAATAAAAGAATAAATCAGGATTTTTATGACTGTGTTAACCGTCATGATAAAATTTGATGTGTGGTGAAATATTAGAACTATGACTGAAATAACTAACTGTTACGTTACAATGAAATGATTTTGAATAGCTTAATTTAAGCTCGTTAATACTATTTGACAATGCAATCCATTTTAGAGATACCATGTTTTCGCTTCTTGAAATAGATTAGATAGCATTTTGGATTTAAAACTTACCACAGTCATTTCACAATATTGTACTGGCTGCATAAAATATTCATTATTATGTTATTTGCAGAACTTGCAATGTTACTTTCGTGCATGCTTAGTAATAATGTAATGTGCATGAGTATAAGTGCGATTGTTTGTCTGTGGCTGTGTATTTGTTAAGTAAAATTTGTGTTCAAAAGTCACATTATAAATCATAGACCACACCTCCATTAACCTTGTTAATATCTTTTTACTCCATTCTACTTTTTTAATTTCAATAATGTACACATAGAAGTTCAGACGTCACACTAAGTGTGCTCGAAATTTTTTTGTAGTAACACGACGTTGTGTACACGATTCACCTCAGGGCAATAGTCTTTACTAATAGTAGTGTTTAAATAGCAAAACGCGACGGCCGCGTTACAAGTTCCGGAAATTCGAGCCGAGCCTGTTACCCTCGCACGGCTACAGCGTGGAGCAGCTGTGACGGAACTTTCCGAAGCAGCAAAGGAGTTGCAGGGTGCGCCATTAACACTGACCGAACGGAGCTACCTGGGGTAGTAGGTTGCGAGAGGAAATTCAGAGGCGGCCTATTACATTTATACAGCACTGAAATTTTAGTAGCAAGAATATATGCATGTTTTATGATTGCTGTCCAAATCGAGGTAAATGGCGAAAACGCAGTGTTCTGGTGGTTTATCATATCCTATTATAGGATGAGTCAAAGAAGACTTTACCATTTTGGGTTGGGTTGGTTCGTTTGGAGGAAGAGACCAAACAGCGAGGTCACCGGTCTCATCGGATTAGGGAAAGACGGGAAAAGGAAGTCGGCCGTGCCCTTTCAAAGGAACCATTCCGGCATTTTCCTGGAGCGATTTAAGGAAATCACGGAAAACCTAACTCAGGATGGCCGGACGCGGGATCGAACCGTTGTACTCCTGAATGCGAATCCAGTTTGCTAACCACTGCGCCACCTCGCTCGGCACCATTTTGGAATGGTACAGAAATTTATTCAGATAACTTCATTTTGTAGGAGACAACCTCAAGTTTGATTCACATAATGCATCAGCACCCCATTCCATCACTAGGAACGCCAACGCAGCGCACGGTAAAAATGGCCACTTTCACTGGTGCGGATCGTGGTCGCTGTGTGTTTTGGGTTCAGCAATGAATCGACATTTCATATCGGTGCATGGTGAACACACACAGCTGCAGAAACTGAAGCGGCTAAAATGCACATGCAGTCTCGAAACACGTTTATGACGGCCCCAAATTCGATGTGTTTTCCGCCCTTGGCAAATTGAAAGTGTACGACCCTTTCCTCTTCATGGAGTAAACTGTCGCTGGGATTGTGTATCTACCCATATGTTTGAAAATGACCGAGATGGGACCGTTTACTACGAGCAGGATGGTGTACCACCTGATTTCTCCGCTGAAGTATAACAGACACAGTCCCTTTGACTGTTCAAAAGTGTCACTAAACCCGCTCAAAGATGTAAACAACCATGCATGAACAGCGCCTATTAGATGGAGGGGGTCCGACAGCCGATCAGTTCCAGTCATTCCACCACGAAGGAGATACACGGCTCTTGTTGGCTGTAGTTCAATCATGCCTAGGCGGTCAATACCACTGTTCGATCGCGTCCGCATTGTTACCTTGTGCCAGGAAGGGCTCTCAACAAGGAAAGTGTCCAGGCGTCTCGGAGTGAACCAATGCGATATTGTTCGGACATGGAGGAGGTACAGAGAGACAGGAACTGTCGATGACATGCCTCGCTCAGGCCGCCCAAGGGCTATTACTGCAGTGGATGACCGCTACCTGCGGATTATGGTTTGGAGAAACCCTGACAGCAACGCCACCATGTTGAGCAGTGCTTTTCGTGCAGCCACAGGACGTTGTGACGCCTCAAACTGTGCGCAATAGGCTGCAAGATGCGCAACTTCACTCCCGACGTCCACGGCGAGGTCCATCTTCACAACCACGATACCATGCAGCGTAGTGCAGATGGGCCCAACAACATGCCTAATGGACCACTCAGGATTGGCATCACGTTCTCTTCACCGATGAGTGTCGTATATGCCTTCAACCAGACAATCGTCGGAGACGTGTTTGGAGGCAACCCGGTCAGGCTGAACGCCGTAGACGCACTGTCCAACGAGTGCAGCAAGGTGGAGGTTCCCTGCTGTTTTGGGGTGGCATTATGTGGGGCCGACGTACGCCGCTGGTGGTCATGGAAGGCGCCGTAACGGCTGTGCGATACGTGAATGCCATCCTCCGAGCGATAGTCCAACCATACCGGCAGCATATTGGCGAGGCATTCGTCGTCATGGACGACAATTCGCGACCCCGTCGTGCACATCTTGTGAATGACTTCCTTCAAGATAACGTGTGGATAGAATGCCACGACGAATACAGGCATGCATCAATGCAAGAGGACGTGCTACTAGGTATTAGAGGTACTGGTGTTTACAGCAATCTGGACCACCACTTGTGAAGGTCTCGCTGTATGGTGGTACAACACGCAATGTGTGGTTTTCATGAGCAATAAAAAGGACGGAAATGATGTTTATGTTGATCTCTGTTCCAATTTCTGAACAGTTTCCGGAACTCCCGGAAGCGAGGTGATGATGCAAACCTTTTTTTGGTGTGTGTATACGCGCTTTTGGAACGGTTGAAGAATATATTCGACGTAGTTCTACTTTATTAAACCACATTTTAAGTATTACAAATTCGCACAAGAATTTTACTTACATGTTCTGTTCCACTATGATCTGACGGTTGTTCGTTTGAATTAAGGTTGGTGATGATCTAACTCAGTCAGAGTTGGTTTTACTTTCCTGTCTTACGTTCGTACAACTAGTTTTGAAATCAGCGACGATGCACCTTCATTTTGTGTTTGTCTAAAAGTTTTCAACATATTTAACTAAATGTTCCGTGGATGTTTTACGCTTAACCATATGCCGATGTGCCCATTCACTCCCATCGAATGCCGTAGTGTTAAGTTTCCGGTGTCCATCACTGCGCAAAACGTATACCATGCGTCCCTTACTGATTTTACTGTTTGGAGCAGTCCAATGGAATGCGTCGCTAAATTTGTTCTATCCAGAGAACCGAATATATGAGTGTAAAATACATTGCATTTTACTTTTTAATGCAAGCCATATTAATTCGTTTTTGATATAGAGACAGTAGGCACAAGTCACTGCCCCCAACGGCGGACAACTGTCAGTTCTTTTTAACACTAACTCGAACGGTGATAAATATCTGGAAACCACTACCGTACCTTTCTCCTTAGTTACAAGAAGACTATGAACACCCTAGTCAGTTACTAGCAGAAAAAAGGGGGGGGGGCGAGAAAGTAGGGTCCGCAGCTCGTGGTCGTGCGGTAGCGTTCTCGCTTCCCACGCCCGGGTTCCCGGGTTCGATTCCCGGCGGGGTCAGGGATTTTCTCTGCCTCGTGATGACTGGGTGTTGTGTGATGTCCTTAGGTTAGTTAGGTTTAAGTAGTTCTAAGTTCTAGGGGACTGATGACCATAGATGTTAAGTCCCATAGTGCTCAGAGCCATTTGAACCATTTTTTGAGAAAGTAGGAGTCGGTAGGAAGAAGTAGTAGTACACTAAAGTGCCAAAGAAACTGGTACAGGCATGCGGATTGAAATGCTGAGAAGATACGTAAACAAGCAGAATACGACGCTGCGGTCTGCAACGCCTATATAAGACGAAAGGTGCCTGGCGCAGTTATTAGATCGGTTACTGCTGCTGCAGTGGCAGGTTATCAAGATTTAAGTGAGTTTGAACGTGATGTTACAGTCGGCGTCGGCGCACAAGAGATGGGACACAGCATCCAAGAAGTAGCGGTGAAGTGGGGATTTTCCCATACGACCATTTCACGAGTGTACCGTGAGTAATTTGCAGTCGAGCAGCCGACCCGAGCGGACCGCTGCT
Source organism: Schistocerca nitens (assembly GCF_023898315.1). Lineage (NCBI taxonomy): Eukaryota > Metazoa > Arthropoda > Insecta > Orthoptera > Acrididae > Schistocerca > Schistocerca nitens. The sequence goes on from NC_064618.1 coordinate 732,012,405, forward strand.
CTCTGCACCTGGCGTAGCTGCCCGCTGATAGCTCTCCGGAGTGGTCTGTAACAAGCTGCAACAGGCGTAGCTGCCGGTGACGCTCTTCTGAGTGCCGCGAATCAGCGCAAGCCGCTTAACGCTTCCGAACGCTAAGCGGCAAGAGCTTCGGCTCAGCTCTCCACAACCTCGGTTGCAAACCCCCCAGCGGGACTCTCCCGTTCTTTGGTAGGGTTTTGTCAGTGTCAGGGGCCCTTTCACGTCGGATAACCCCGCGCACTGTACCCGCGCTCTCTTGCGCCGCGCATTGCACTTCGCGCAGACAGGTACACAATATACTGCACTCTCGCCGAAAAAACGAAAGTTGTCGTATCGAAAAGAGCAAAATTGTCGTACACCCCTCCCTTTAACCTATCCAAATAAAACGTCCCTATGCAGGAAAGATGTCCGATGCTTCCTGCATATCCCCCCCCAGAAACCGGCAGCAAAGCTGCAGCACAACAAACATAAACATAGCCAAAGCCTTGCAGACAAACAAAAATTATGCGAATCGAAATGTAGTGTGAGGAGGGCTATGCGAGAGGCGTTCAATGAATTCGAAAGTAAAGTTCTATGTACAGACTTGGCACAAAATCCTAAGAAATTTTGGTCTTATGTCAAAGCAGTAGGTGGATCAAAACAAAATGTCCAGACACTCTGTGACCAAAATGGTACTGAAACAGATGATGACAGACTAAAGGCCGAAATACTAAATATCTTTTCCCAAAGCTGTTTCACAGAGGAAGACTGCACTGTAGTTCCTTCTCTAGATTGTCGCACAGATGACAGAATGGTAGATATCGAAATAGACGAGGGAGGGATAGAGAAACAATTAAAATCGCTCAAAAGAGGAAAGGCCGCTGGGCCTGATGGGATACCAGTTCGATTTTACACAGAGTACGCGAAGGACCTTGCCCCCCCTTCTTGCAGCGGTGTACCGTAGGTCTCTAGAAAAGCGTAGCGTTCCAAAGGATTGGAAAAGGGCACAGGTCATCCCCGTTTTCAAGAAGGGACGTCGAACAGATGTGCAGAACTATTGACCTATATCTCTAACGTCGATCAGTTGTAGAATTTTGGAACACGTATTATGTTCAAGTATAATGACTTTTCTGGAGACTAGAAATCTACTCTGTAGGAATCAGCATGGGTTTCGAAAAAAACGATGGTGTGAAACCCAGCTCGCGCTATTCGTCCACGAGACTCAGAGAGCCATAGACACGGGTTCCCAGGTAGATGCCGTGTTTCTTGACTTCCGCAAGTCGTTGGATACAGTTCCCCACAGTCGTTTAATGAACAAAGTAAGAGCATATCGACTATCAGACCAATTGTGTGATTGGATTGAAGAGTTCCTAGATAACAGAACGCAGCATGTCATTCTCAATGGAGAGAAGTCTTCCGAAGTAAGAGTGATTTCAGGTGTGCCGCAGGGGAGTGTCGTAGGACCGTTGCTATTCACAACATACATAAATGACCTTGTGGATGACATCGGAAGTTCACTGAGGCTTTTTGCGGATGATGCTGTGGTACATCGAGAGGTTGTAACAATGGAAAATTGTACTGAAATGCAGGAGGATCTGCAGCGAATTGACACATGTTGCAGGGAATGGCAATTGAATCTCAATGTAGACAAGTGTAATGTGCTGCGAATACATAGAAAGAAAGATCCCTTATCATTTAGCAGTTAATTCCATAAATTATCTGGGAGTACGCATTAGGAGTGATTATAACTGGAATGATCATATAAAGTTGATCGTCGGTAAAGCAGATGCCAGACTGATTCATTGGAAGAATCCTAAGGAAATGCAATCCGAAAACAAAGGAAGTAGGTTACAGCACGCTTGTTCACCCACGCTTGAATACTGCTCAGCAGTGTGGAATCCGTACCAGATAGGGCTGATAGAAGAGATAGAGAAGATCCAACGGAGAGCAGCGCGCTTCGTTACAGGATCATTTAGTAATCGTGAAAGCGTTACGGAGATGATAGATAAACTCCAGTGGAAGACTCTTCAGGAGAGACGCTCAGTAGCTCGGTACGGGCTTTTGTTGAAGTTTTGAGAACATACCTTCACCGAGGAGTCAAGCAGTATACTGCTCCCTCCTACGTATATCTCGCGAAGAGATCATGAGGATAAAATCAGAGAGATTAGAGCCCACACAGAGGCATACCGACAATCCTTCTTTCCACGAACAATACGAGACTGGAATAGAAGGGAGAACCGATAGAGGTACTCAAGGTACCCTCCGCCACACAGCCTCAGGTGGCATGCGGAATATGGATGTAGCTGTAGATGTAGCACAAGAGGCGGGAGTGCCGACTGTTCCCGCCAGCATCTCCGTGCCACTCTCCGCGTTCCAAGGAGCAGTTGCCTCGAAGGACCAGCAGATCGCCGATCAGCAAGAGCTGAGCGAGATGCTAATGGGGGGTGAACACACACGAACACAGACACAAGCGCCTGCCGCAAACACGAGAGATGTGCCCTCGCTCTCACCTCCGGCGGGTCAGGCACCGACCGAACCAGAGACAGAGCAGACAGAAGACACTAATAAATCCGAAGACGGACCGTGGCAGCAGGTCGGTCCACGACGCAAACCGCTCCAAAGCACACAAACAAGTGAGTCCACAAACTCGGCGATTGCTGTTGCCAACTCCAACTACATCGCTGAATTGCAACACCAGCAACACAGGGAACAATACGAACAACCCTGCGACTGCAGCACACATAAATACACAAGCAGCTACGCAGAGTCGGAAAAAGTCCTCGGCTGGCTTCCCACCAGTACTACGCAGACCTTAGTCTCCTAAACAAAGAATTTAATAAGAAACACAAACCAACAACATTCTACTCCAAATCCACCGGGGACCACGCCGCGCTGTACGTGCCGAACAAATCAGACTACACGAATCTGCTGGACTTCCCTAAAGAAAGAAATTTAGAACATTTCACGTATAGAACAGTCCTGGAAGAAGCACAGCAGTACGAGATCAAGGGGATAGATTCACGAACCCCCATCGAGACAGTACAGAGGAACTCACGGCCCTCGGATGGGAGTGCAATGACAGCGATACCATCTCACAACTACATGGCGGAGTTGGTCGACACGGCCATGTCCCGCGACTTTCACAGGGGCTTCAATGTAGGAATCTACAACACGCCGCGCACCCCTCAACAATGCCACAACTGTCAGCGCTTTGCTCACACATTAAGATTAAATTGCCATTCCCTGCACCATGTGTCAATTCGCTGCAGATCCTCCTGCATTTCAGTACAATTTTCCATTGTTACAACCTCTCGATATACCACAGCATCATGCGGTCTCGCTCCCCGCTGCCGCAACGCTGGTGGCCACACAACACAACATTGCGAACTCCCCAACACAGCACCACGCAAATGCGCCAATTGTGGTACGGCCCATCCGGCCAACTACAGGGGGCGTATTGTGTACAAAGAAGCCCTGAGGCGCAAAATAGCAAAACTCACAAAAACTACCGCCTTCACAATTACGAAACCGCCCTCTCGCCCAGTAAGGGGTGGAATATCCTTTGCTAAAGTGATCGCTGGCAGCCCAGCAGCGCAGGGTGGTCAGAGTAACCTCAGGGCACAGCACGCACACAACAAATATCCCCAGCAACAGACACACAACCAATACACACAACACCCAGCACCACACTCGCACCAGATATACCACACAAAACAAATAACAACAACACCCTACCCCTTGAGATCGCGGACTGCAGCCCACCACAGACTACAGAAGACGCCAGAGAAGGACAAGGAGAAACAACAGGAACAGGAGAGACACGACCACACCACAACAAGCACACAGTCAACAGGACAGCAATACGCACGAACGCAATTCGAACACCAACATAAGGACCCACGCAACACACCCACTCACCACAGAGACCACTCAGGCGCCCACAGCCGTCACTCAAACAGCTGACACAGAAGCCAGCCGGCCCGCATCTCGTGGTCGTGCGGTAGCGTTCTCGCTTCCCACGCCCGGGTTCCCGGGTTCGATTCCCGGCGGGATCAGGGATTTTCTCTGCCTCGTGATGGCTGGGTGTTGTGTGCTGTCCTTAGGTTAGTTAGGTTTAAGTAGTTCTAGGGGACTTATGACCACAGCAGTTGAGTCCCATAGTGCTCAGAGCCATTTGAACCATTTTTGAACCAGAAGCCAGCCCACACCAGACGTCAACACAAGCAACGGCGGCCGCCAACACAAGCAACAACCCACAGGCCGACACATCCAACATTACCTCAACAGTCCCAAGGATAATGGAGACATTATTCCCAGGACTCACGACCACCGAAGTAGTCATGAAGATTATGGGGTGTGTCTCACAACTCTTCATGCAGTTCATGTTGGAATCGCTCAACTGGACTAGCATACAAGCCATTATCACGCCACTATTTACTCCAATACAGAGATAATACGCCACACCAGCCCTGAAACGCTGACGCCAACACAAATTCACAGATCCTGTTTTGGAATTCCAACGGGATTGCAAACAAAAGAGCAGAAATGGTTGCGTTCATGGAGCGAAAGGGTATCCGAATCGCCCTAGTGAACAAACACTGCTTACGCATCGCAAACAGCTAAACATCCCAGGCTATTGCGTTTATCGTACCAACCGAGCGGATGGCAGGAAGGGAGCCGGCACGGCAATCATCATACACAGAGACATAGAACACACGAACTTTGAGCTCCCTGCGCTTGAGGGATTAGAGGCCACGACCGTCGGGGTCAAGATCAACGGAGCCAACACCGCACTGGTATCGCTGTACAATCCTCCTAGAAACATAGTAACGCGATATCAGCACAGTTCTCAACATAGCACCGCGGGCAATCGCCACTGGTGATCTAAACCCTAAACGCGAAACACCCCGACTGGAACTCACGAATACGTACCTCCAACGGCAAGAAACTATACGAGCACGCACTAGGCCGAAGCTACATTATACTTGGGCCGCACGTCCCCACGTTCGTTCCTACACAGGCCCGACACAGGCCGGACGTGCTAGACACAGCCCTCATCAAAGGCATCACACGCACTCTCAACCTCATGGTTGAAAACGATCTGGACTCACATGTCTGTAATACTGCACACAGAAGAAACACTGCAGGACACAAAACCACGCAGGATACTGAACTACAAGCGCGCGAATTGGGCACTGTTCAAGGAAACGGTTGATAGTCATATTCCGGACACCCACAAAATTAACAACACGCAACAAATTGACGAGGATGTGAAGGCTCTTACTACTGCCGTCCAAGACGCAAAGACTGACGCCATTCCATATACAACACCAAAACAACACTCGACGGCCCTGCCCCGTGAAATCCTGGGCCTTATCTCAACGAGGAACCGCCTCAGGAGATACTGGCAGCGTACCAGGCGCCCGGTCTTTAAACTGCACGTCAACAGACTCCAGGGTATAATACGGGACAAAATCCAAACATTTCGAAACGAACAATGGGGACAGAAACTCGCAGGGCTAGATACCCCACGCTCTGGAATGTGGAAGCTAGCCAGACACTTCACCAGGGAGAAACATTACATTCGCACTCTACAAAGACCAGACGGCTCAGCTTACTCCGCGACGGAGAAGGCAGAGCTTATGGCCACAACACTTGCAGCGTCTTTCATGCCGAATCTGGCTCCTTCATATCCAGAATTCACACTTGAAGTGGACCAGGAGGTTACGTGACTTGTATCCCAGCCCACGCGCGACGAAATTAGACACACTAGTACAAATGAAATTACATGGGTTATCAAGCATACCAAAGCTAGGAAAGCGCGTGAGCCTGATGGCATTCAGAACCGTGTCCTGCAGGGGTTCACGGAGGGAGCCGCAGAATACCTTGCACACATAACGAATGCCATCCTAAAACACCAACACTTCCCTGACTTTTGGAAGGGGCCAAGGTCCTGATGTTCAGGAAGCCAGGGAAAGGCCACTCCCTCTCACAGAATTACCGACCCATCAGTCTACTATACACGCTTAGAAAGATTGTTGAGAAGGTAATACTAAAACGCATCACTAGGCACTGCATCGCCAATGACGTCCTATGACAGGAGCAATTCGGCTTTAGGAATCACCACTCAACAAAACAATAGCTCCTCAGTATAGTCGAACATATAACACACGGCTGCAACACGAAGAAAACCACAGGGGCCGTGCTCCTGGACATCGAAAAAGCTTTCGACCGTCTTTGACACAATGGCCTTACACGCAGACCAAGCGAAGCTGGTTTCTCGGACGGACTCGAATGTCTCATATACTAATATCTCACGCAAAGATGTTTCAACACTGACGTGCAGGGCAAACAATCAACACAACACGGTATCGAAAGTCAAGTACCCCAGAGAAGCATCATGGGGCCCATCTTTTTCAGTCTGCACATTAACGACTTCCCAGCAACACAGAACACGACGTTAGCCATCTACGGGGATGACACAGCCATCCTTGCGCAAGATTGGAAACCGTCGAACATTAATTCACGAATACAAAAAATGGTTCAAATGGCTCTGAGCACTATGGGACTTAACTTCTGAGGTCATCAGTCCCCTAGACTTAGAACTACATAAACCTAACTAACCTAAGGACATCACACACATCCATGCCCGAGGCAGGATTCGAACCTGCGACGGTAGCGGTCTAGCGGTTCCAGACTGAAGCGCCTAGAACCGCTCGGCCACACCGGCCGGCTTCACGAATACAGACGGCAGTCAGAATTGCCGAGCCTTGGTTGGAACGATGGCGTATTAAAGTAAACGTCGACAAGTGCGAAGCAGTTCTGTTCACACGCAGACCGAAACTACTGCGCAAACATCAACACTGTAGACAGATAACACTATATACACGCCCATTATGTTTCCGAGGGAAAGTCAGATATTTAGCTGGACCGGAAACTTACATGTGAGGGCCACATCGAATACGTTGCCAACAGATCGCACGCGAGGCTCAAACTACTCTACCCAATGCTCAACAGGGAAAGCACACTGAATAAGAGGGTGTCGAGGTCCATATACACGACACTGATTCGATCTCTGATGACGTACGCAGCTCCCGCCTGGGGATATGCAGCTTCTACACGCCTGCGCCGCCTGCAGATCATACAGAACAAAGTGCTACGCATCATTAGCAACGCTCCACGTCACACACACACCGTGGATCTACACGATGAATACCGCCTTGAAACCCTCAAGGAAGAATCCATAGCCGGCCGAAGTGGCCGTGCGGTTAAAGGCGCTGCAATCTGGAACCGCAAGACCGCTACGGTCGCAGGTTCGAATCCTGCCTCGGGCATGGATGTTTGTGATGTCCTTAGGTTAGTTAGGTTTAACTAGTTCTAAGTTCTAGGGGACTAATGACCTCAGCAGTTGCGTCCCATAGTGCTCAGAGCCATTTGAACCATTTAGCCAAGAATCCATAAAACACCCCACATGACTATACAGGAACTCGAGACACTCGAACAATCAAACTGCCTATTGGCTTCTGTCTCGGGATCTTCGGCAGACGTTCGTCTGCTGATTTTACTGTTTCGCTAGCACGTGTGGCTGGCGTTGTCAAAGACATATAGTCTGCAGCCGCGAGCTCGGCCCCAGTTCACCACCGGCAATAGAGGGTGAAGCTTTGACAATGCCAGCCACTCGTGCTGGAGAAGCGTCAGTAAAATCATCAGACGAACGTCGGCCGAAGAACCCTAGACAGAAGTCAATAAGCGGTTTGTCAACAGGTGGACACGAAAGCCTCAACAATTTTGTACTCGAACAATCCTTTCATCCTTACTCTGGGAAACTATGATCACAAACATAGGTGAGAGCATAAGCGGCCAGACACTACTAGCTAGGGCATAACCACATATGGCAAGCTAACATACACCAACAAGCGACAAACGTCGGAAAGCCGCTGCATATCAGCAACGTTGACTGGATGTGCCAGCTGCTATTAAAACTGACCAACAGGCTACAGCAGGGAAACCGACGAACTCGCCCACTGACGCACGAACAAATCGCCACCATCACCCTACACTGTGCATCTGGTATATGACCTATCGGACACAAAACGATGATGAACCTAACTGTTACAGGTATGCTGACGCTGACCGAGAGATCAACACCGGCACCCAAAGTCGAAGTTTGGTCATGGTGATTTCTCCTTCCTGAATCAATAAAGTTATTATCACGGGTAGTTTTAGTGTATTGAATACTATTAACTATGACGCTCAGATAACAGTTTAAAAATGAAGGTGGCTAGCACATGTTAGTGCGTAAATTAGTGAAATTAAATTTGATTAGGCGTTACCTTCAATTTTAAGAGGCAGTGATGCTATGGACGAGGAATAAAAAGAAACTACATATTCAGGGATCGACTTACTACTGAGAAAATGTCAGGATCCGTGTCAAGACAAAAAAATAATAACCGTTGTACCGCTGTGGCTTATTAAGGTTTGAAATCAATATAGTAGTCATACGAACAGCCGTATCTAGAGGGAGTGTAGCAAAAATAGTACAGGAGAAGAAATATGATACATACGCTCGAGGGCCATACTGAAAGTCATGAACAACCGTTTGTTACAACAGCAAATTCCAATAATGTAATGAAAATGGCAACTTTAACATAATCTGCAGGCTTGACACCGTGTGTTGACGCATTCTACACTGCATATATACGTCACGAGTCATTGTAGGGTGCACCAATAGTATAGATTTTCTCTCCTAATCCAGTTGCGTACTGAGCGTGGAAAAAAGACTGCGCATACTCGTCTTTAGGTGCGCTAACCTCTTTCATCTTATATACTTCCCGTAAACTTACACAACAGGATTTCGCGAGAACTATGTTGTTTTTCTACAAAGGATTCCCGTATAAGTTTCCCGAACAATTCAGTTACACACTTGTGTGATCTACACCGACCTGTTAGGATCTAGCATCGTAGTTCAAAATTCTTTCGACGTGAGTTGTCATTCCTTGTAACGCCATAAATGTCTATGGCGTAACGACAGGCCACATTTTCAAAATGACAGACAGCAAGGTTTCTTTTGGACAGCGTGCAGTCGTCGAATACCTTGTGAAGGAGGAGATTCATCTCAGTGTTTATCGTGCATGTAGAGATGTGGTCGTTGGCCAACTGTACTGTTGGGAGACCGGTGACCACCTCCACTGTGGAAACTCGAGCACTCAAGGTAAGCTTTACGTAGATCGCCTTCGAACTGCCTCCACGGTGCACAAGGGAAAGGTCGACGAGCTCATTAGGAAAGACATACGTGTTACTGTGAATTAAATTTTTTATAGTGGGAATATTGTAAGTTTGTTGCCCGCAGAACTGATCGTCGATCTATTCCCAATGGCAAAAAAACAATTAACAATGCGCTGTTGTAGTTCCTCGATAAACGTTATGACATACGTAAAAGTAAAAGTGGTATGACATGGTTGGCTGGGTAATCCCAAGCTCTGCCACTTAATTGGAAAGATTTTTCCTTTCCTTCGCGAAGTGTAAAAATTGAGTTTTAAGGGTATCTGATAAATGTAAATGACTATAATGGAAGCGTCTGTAGTGTAGTGTCACGTTTGCGTTACATGATTGCTACTCCTCTCGAATAGTACCAAGGAGGTCGCCAAGCTTAAGTCGCCATCCAACGGACGGATCACCATCAGCAGCGTAATATGCCGTCGCTCCACGAGACACTGCAAAGAGGTTTGGAATTTAATCCAGGGCTTGCTGCCAAGTCTGGTGATCGGGAACTTTACGCCACCACCACTCCTCTGCTTGGCCGGAAAGGTAAAGGGAAAGCTGCCAACAACGCGTGGCGTACCGAGACGGTTACCCATCCAACTACCGGCCATGCCCATAGGAATGGGAAAAACCGACCGGTAAAAAACCGATACCGGTATTTTAGTTCCGATTAAATGTTATTTTTCGATATTCGTTTGATCTCAACTGTAACAGGATTTTTTTTCATTTTTTACCTACAACCAGTTTAAAAAAATCAGTAGATCAATTTGCTATTGCAGCAGTACTATAATGTTTTAAATAAAACGTTTCTTTTTTAAAATGGGCAATATTTATTTGTAAAGTTGTATTTGCTTTGGAATATTAAACTGTTGCAGAAAATAGGAAAAGCGATCAGTGTAGTTTTTATAACAACGCCGACAGTTAGCAACTACAGCATTGCTGAGACAATATGTATGTACTGCCGGGTAGCGTCGCCTATTAGACGCTAGACTGCACATGCAGAGTGCAAAACTTCCCCGCACCTGGTCTATACGGTAGTTTCTCGTTGTCCTGAGATATCTGTTGTTTGCGGAATGGAATCATTCCTAGTTTTGGATTATTTTACTACATGAACCAACAATAAAGCACAATACACTTGCTTCAAAAATTTAAAAACAAGGAGGAGGCACAAGAAATTTGCGACATCAGGAGAAAATATCCACAAGTTCCATGAAAGAGAAACCAACTTTGATCGATGTACCTATAATTCTACTGACGTGCTATAAACATGGTATAATAACTGAAGTCTTAATTTTGTGACTTCTTCAGAGTGAAACACCGATACCATAAAAAATTGGTGATGCGCGAAGGTCATCAGCTTGTGACCTTTCCCTCTCGCCGTCGCCGCGCCCGTCTTCTTCACGTTCGCCGACAGTGCTGCAGAAACTAAGACCGATTTCTACCACAGCCTAAATCCCATACTGATCGAGAGCTCCTATTCCTTCACCTTCTTAGAATTTTTCAGTCTTTGATCGAAGACAACGTTTATTACTGGAAATAACGGCAGCAAAAAATCGAAAATCGGTTATTTCGGAAACCATTATTTTGAACGGTTTTAATAGTCAGGTTAAAATACGGACGGAAAAAAATGGTTGTTTCAGCGATAGCGGCCAGCTTATCTTCGCTGGTTTGACGAGAACAGTGTGTTCAACGAACCAAGGCCGTAGGCATCGCGACATATGTTTAAGAACATTTATTCCGTTATGCGAATCGCAAAATAGGGACCACTTTCGATAACTTTTGCAAATTACTCATTTTCCCATAAGGTTTCGTTACTTTTGGAAGACGCTGTATAAAACTTCCTGGCAGATTAAAACTGTGTGCCGGAGCGAGACTCGAACTCTGGACCTTTGCCTTTCGCGGGAAAGTGCTCTACCATCTGAGCTACCCAAGCACGACTCACGCCCCGTCCTCGCAGCTTTACTTCTGACAGTACCTCGTCTCCTACTTTCCAAGCCTTACAGAAAGTTTCCTGCGAACCTTGCAGAACTAGCACTGCTGAAAGAAAGGATACTGCGGAGACGTCTATGCTATAAACAAGCCGTTATATCATTCATATCGAGTGTTGATCTTAAATTAAGTTTTGTTGTTGCACTATTAATCAGCATGACTTCTTAACAGCAGGTTCCAGACGTTTTCTGACCTGCATTTGTCACATCGCATATATCGCATGCATTTTCCATTGTGTGAACAAAATACGTGTGTTTTCGGTGTGTAGTGTTGCCAACCGAAAACACACGTACGTTGATCACAAAATGAAAAGTGCGATGTGACAAATGTAGGTGAAAGAGCGCCAGAAATCAGCCAGCTGGAGAATGGAAACCAACCAATACATCTACAGGACCACTCACATGAGTTAACAGCACTGGAAATCGTAAGTAACACCGAGCGATGGGCAACAAACTGCCATTACTTAGTTGCATAGACGGCATATACCTCCACAAATCTAGAGCGACTAAGGGAAAGACGGGAAACAGAAAAAAATGACCACCAATTTTCGTAATTCTAGCTTCAAAATTGCCTTAGCAGCGATATGTGTTCAAAAAACCTTTTACCCTCTCACCCGCTGAGCGGTGGAATTTAGAAACATCCCTTCTTAACGACGCCTACAGTATGAGATAAACACCCTCACCGAATATGAAGTTTCTGTCCTTAGCCACTTGCGCTGGGCGGTGACGAGTCAGTCAGTCAACACATTCCCTTTTACGAGTACATTTAGAAATAAATGGCCTTATCTTTTGATTGCAGTGACTCAGAAGCTTAATTTGTTTATACCGTCAAGGAACCGTAGAACTTTGTATTTGATATAAATATCTCTAGCCGCTCCTGAGAGAAAGAGGTCTCAACAGACGGACAGACAGGCAGACACACCTTCAACAAAGCAATCCTATCAGGGACCCGTTTTTACCGACTGAGGTGCGAACCCCTAAAAACGACAGGAACATCTGTCGAGTAAGATTCTGTGCACGGTTTGCTGGAGATTTCTCAGTGACTGGTGTGTAACGCTCGCTCCTGCCACCCACGCTCACTCACCGGCGGTCCCCGGCAGCGGAGCTCGCCGTGTTGTCGCCATGCCGGATGCAGACTGCAGACTGGCCGTTACGGTTGGCCCCCAAACCGACGGCGCCAGATGTGGCCTGCGGTGTCCGGTGTCACACGTCACCGTACCACTCAACTCACTGCACGATTACACAGCTGCACTTCTCCCTGTTCGCCCTACACGTCTTTAATCTTCTAACCACAAAACAATACAATTATACTTATATTGATATAGTGTCTATTCTTTCGGACACCAAGAAAAATTGCAAATGATAAACGGGTATTCGTTGGACAAATATACACTGCTGGCCACCGTAAATGCAACACCAAGAAAGACAAGAGGTAGCACAACAAGATTTATTTTGTAGATAACATGATGACCAAGTATCAAATGATTACGTTTACAGACGTCTGTGACATGTGGTTCCTGCCAGAATCAGTAGCCAGAGTAGCCGCCATTGTTGGAGATCACCGCTGCCACACGTCTCGGCATTGAGTCAAAGAGACGTTGGATGTGTTCCTGGGGTACAGCAGCCCAAGCAGCTTCCACAGCTGCTAAAGATCATCTGGTGTGGCAGCTGGGGATGTAATCTGGGTCACTCGTTGAGCAACCATGGACCACATGTTTTCTATCGGCGAAAGATCCGGAGAGCGAGCCGGCCAGGGAAGCGATTCAATCTGGTTATTGACGAAGAACCTTTGGACAATGCGTGCCACGTGTGGTCGCGCATTATCCTGTTGAAATATGGCTGTGGCCGAGCCCTGAAGGTAAGGAAGGACAACTGGCTCCAGCACCTCGGATATGTAGCGCCGGCTGTTTAAAGTACCGGCAATGCGTACTAGAGGCGTGCGAGAGTAATATCCAATACCGCCCCATACCATAATACCCGGTGCAAGACCAGTGTGGCGGTGCATAATGCAGCTGTCCAGCATCCTCTCTCCGCGGTGTCTCCACACTCGAATCCGACCATCGTGGTGCTGCAGACAGAAGCGTGCCTCGTCAGTAAAGACAACGTCATTCCATTCTGCCGTCCACATCCGTCTGTCATCACACCATTGGCGACGGAGACGTCTGTGGTTCTGCGTCAGTGGTAGACGAAGCAATGGACGTCTTGCGGACAGACCACTCTGCTGTAAACGGCGTAGCATGGTACGCGCAGACACTGGATGATGCGTTACAGACGCAATGTGCTGTGCTATGGTTCGGGATGTCACTGAGCGATCCGTCTCTGCCATGCGCACAATTTGCCTATCAGCACGTGCAGTGGTGCACCGAGGTGAATGCGATCGACCACGTCGGTCCGTCGTACCCTCCTGCATCCAACGGTCACATATCCGCATTACAGTTGTTTGGTTTCGTCCAACACGACTAGCGATTTCTCTGTATGATAATCCACAATCTCGGTAAGCCACTATCCTTCCTCTGTGTAACTCGGATACTTGATCAAACGATGTTCGCTGTTGTCTACGAGGCATAACTGATCGTCTTGTGAAACAACCACAAGGTAAACACACGTGCCGAACGTACACTCGTCGAAATCGCCAAGCCTTAAATGGCGCTATGAGGTGGCGCCACAGGCGCGCGTGATGTGCGTCTGCGCTGAAATTCTAATCAGTTGCATATCTCATCGATGCAAACCCATGGTGTAAATTTCACTTGATTCGGATGCTTCCTTCAGGGTGTTGCATTTACGGTGGCCAGCAGTGTATTATACTAGAATTGACATATGATTACCTTTTCACGCAATTTGGGTGCATAGATCCTGAGAAATCAGTACCCAGAACAACCAACTCTGGCCGTAATAACGGCCTTGATACGCCTGGGCATTGAGTCAAACAGAGCTTGGATAGCGTGTACAGGTACAGCTACCCATGCAGCTTCAACACAATACCACAGTTCATCAAGAGTAGTGACTGGCGTATTGTTCAGCCACTATTGACCAGACGTTTTCAACTGGTGAGAGATCTGAAGAATGTGCTAGCCAGGGCAGCAGTCGAACATTTTCTGTATCCAGAAAGGACCGTACAGGACCTGCAACATGCGGTCGTGCATTATGCTGCTGAAATGTAGGGTTTCGCAGGGATCGAATGAAGGGTAGAGCCACGGGTCGTAACACATCTGAAATGTAACGTCCACTGTTCAAAGTGCCGTCAATGCGAACAAGAGGTGACCCAGATGTGTAACCAATGGCACCCCATTCCATCACGCCGGGTGATACGCCAGTATGGGGATGACGAATACACGCTTCCAATGTGCGTTCACCGCGACGTCGCCAAACACGGATGCGACCATCATCATAAACAGAATCTGGATTCATTCGAAAAAATGACGTTTTGCCATTCGTGCACCCGGGTTCGTCGTTGAGTACACCATTGCAGGCGCTCCTGTCTGTGATGCAGCGTCAAGGATAACCGCAGCCATGGTCTCCGAGCTGATAATCCATGCTGCTGCAGACGCCGTAGAACTGCTCGTGCAGATGGTTGTTTTCTTGCAAACGCCCCCATCTGATGACTCAGGGATCGAGACGTGGCTGCACGATCCGTTACAGCCATGAGGATAAGATGCCTGTCATCTCGACTGCTAGTGATACGAGGCCGTTGGGATCCAGCACGGCGTTCCGTATTACCCTCCTGAACCCACTGATTCCATATGCTGCTAACAGTCACTGGATCTCGACCAACGCGAGCAGCAGTGTCGCGATACGATAAACCGTATATTCTAGAATATTTCTTCTTTTACTTCGCTATCTGTAGTTTGCAAGGTGCAAAGATAGGTGAACTGAATCACTGTTTCGATTTACTCTGCATCTGCTTTAGTTTGCCGCGAGACAATTAAGAATTTTGTGTTACTGTTAATAATTTGTAGACCTATATCATATAAGCTTTTGCACAATATTGTGGTGGATTTCTTGTTTATTTTCTCCTAAGATTACGATATTATCTGCAATTTCCAGTATGTTCAAACTGTGCTCTTGTTTTGTTTCAAGTTGCGATGATTTTATTTTCCTGATGATCTGCTCCGCAATGGGGTCCAAGAGTGATGATAGCAAAACAGGTCCTTGTTTGGTTGCGGAAGTAACATGATACATTTTGCGACAGACTGTTTTGTATTTTAACTCTAAGGTTTGAATTTTGAATGCACATTTTTACTAGCTGTATAAATTTGATGAGATGCTACGTTATTTCATAGTCATCCAAAGATGGTTTCAGTTAATACTATCATATGCTTCCTTAATGTCTATGAAAAGCACGTCCATATTCGAAGCACATTCGAATTTATTTTCATATAGGACTCGTAAAATAAAAATATTGCTCACTGTCTATTTATTTCTTCTAAAACCAGCATGTTCAAATGGTTGAAATGGCTCTGAGCACTATGCGACTCAACTTCTGCGGTCATGAGTCGCCTAGAACTTAGAACTAATTAAACCTAACTAACCTAAGGACATCACACACATCCATGCCCGAGGCAGGATTCGAACCTGCGACCGTAGCGGCCGCGCGGTTCCAGACTGTAGCGCCTTTAACCGCTTGGCCACCACGGCCGGCCCAGCATGTTCATCATCAATTGAGAGTGTTATGTTTATGGAGGGTGTAATGCGGCATCCAATAATTTCAGTTCCAAGCTGAAAGGCGTAATGTTATTGTATCATTAGTTTTATATGTCTTGTTTGCAAAATACTAAAGAAAATTATTTACGGAACAATGGAAAACTGGTGTAGCCACCTTCGGGGGAGACCAGTTTCACTTTCGGAGAACTGCAGGAACACATGAGTCAATACTAACACTGCAACGTATCTTAATAGGTTGATAAAGGTGGGATTATGGCATTTATAGAGTTAGATAAAGAGTTTGAAAACGTTGGTTGGAATACGGCTTTCGAAATTCTTAACGCAGCTGAGATAAAATACAGAGAGGGAAATGTTTTTATTACTTGAACGAAAACCAGACTGTAGCTATAACCGTGAAATGGCACGAAAGGAAATCAGTAGCTAAGGAGAGAGTAAGACAGGATTATAGTATGTTCCTCGTGTTATTCAATCTCTACACTGAGAATGCAATAAAGAAAAGCAAGTAGAAATTTGGAAACGGGATTAAAGTTCAGGAAAAATAACTGAAAGATCTGAGAACTCCGCCATAGCCAGTCCCAAGCCCGGTTGAAAAAGGAAAATGGGGAGGAGTAACACCTCGTAAAAAAACCCTCAACGGCAGTGAAGACGGAGATGAAGATCATCGATACGGCGGAACTGGCGGAAGAGGCAGCCTTGCTTTTTTGGGATATTATAAAAGCTATCGTCCAAGGTTATTTGGACAAAGGGCACGACGGTTCCACAGGTTAGTGGCGGTACCCCTACAGCGTCTGTTCCACATGTTAATGGCGGCTGATCTATAAAACTCAGAAGTGTAACCCTGAGCTTAACCAGGCTTAAATCTCAATTTCAGTCACAAACCCAGTCCAAATAAATCAACATGGACACAGCACCTTCAAAGACAAATTACCCCAGTGGGTAATGCGGCTGAAAACCCGCAAGTGGTCTATTCGGATTCTGGAGAGACCATAGAAGTGTGCTTGGAGGTAAATCGGAGTGCCTCAAAACCCCTTAATAATAAAATCAAACCAAAATCGAGAATTTGGCTAATGACATTTAATGTAAATTCTCTCTTAAAAATGAGAAAGCTAAAAAACATCCTGGACAAATCTGGAGAACGTAAAATCAAAATTATCGCATTTCAGGAATCACGATATACAGATGAAAATCCTTTTGATTCAGAAGGATACAGGATATACAAAGGAAAACCTGGAAAACGAGCCATAGCAAACTGTCCACAATTTGGAACTGGATTTATAGTAGATAAATCAACACTTGATTCAGTCACGACTTTCAAATCTTACTCGGGTCGGCTCTCCACGATGACAATAAAATCAGCTAATAAAATATACACTCTAATCAACGGACATGCACCAACTAACATCACTAACAAAAACAAAGTAGAAGAAGTAGAAGAATTCTGGAACCAATTAGATAATATTCTCCAAAAAATTTCAAATAACCCCGTCAAAATCCTTATGGGCCATTTCAATGCAAAAATTGGTAAAGAAAAGAAATATCGATATTGGGTTGGTAAATGGGCAGGACATACATAGACCAACCGGAATGGCATGCGACTCATCGAAATCTGCAAAAACAACGATCTATTTTTCAAATTGACATTTTTCAAGAAAAGAGCCTCGAAAACCAAAACTTGGATCTTACCTAATCCATTACTAGGTGGATATCAGTTGGATCATGTAATGATCTCCCGCATAAATACAGTAGAAATCATAAAACTTAAGTCCTTAACGGGCTAGACCTAGATTACCCAATGAAATTCTCCCTAGATGTCATTCCAGAAAAAAGAAAATTCACTAAGAAATCTCCACACCGTATATATGATGTACAAAAGATAAATGGTAATGAACAATTTACAAAAGAAACACAAAATTTAAAACCACAAAATTGGCAACAGCTGCAAGCAGGACTTTTAAAAGCAGCTAAAACTGTAGCACCGCAAACAAGAACACGTAAACACCCATGGTGGACAGATGAGTGTGACCAACTGATAAATGTCAGACAACAGGCATGGCAAAATTGGTTGTGCAACAAAAATCAAAAGACCCTGGAAGATCTCAAAGACACCAGGAAAGCAGTCACAAGAGCAATACAAACAGTCTGTAAACAACATGAAGACACAAAATTGCGAGACATGGAAGATGATTTCAAGAAAAACAACTCCCGAAATTTCTACAGAGTATTCAAACAAAAATTAACAAAGTACTCTCCTCGATAACTCCAATTCAGAAATGAACATGGAGAAATTGCCCATATCAACACCGAAAACTGTGAAATTCTTGCACAATCCTTCTCTAAATTACTGAATTGTGGAAAGCCTGTAGAAACATTTGAGTTCCGTCATACACAACGAAACCCAGACTCAAAGCCACCAAGTTTAAAGGAGATTAAAGAGATAATTCAGTCACTGACAAATAAGAAAGCATCAGGAGAAGACCAAATCACCGCAGAATTATGGAAAAATGCAGGAGAAAATCGTATTGCAAAACTCAACGAAATTGTAGATCAAATCTGGAAAACTGAAAAAAATCCCCACAGATTGGAAGACAGCAATCATACATACATCCTCTGTACAAAAAAGGATGTAAAAAAGACCCCAACAACTATCGTGGAATCTCTTTATTGCCAATAACATACAACATTCTGTCTAAAGCCCTACTAAACCGAGCAGAACCTCAGCTGGATTCAAAAGTAGGTGAATACCAAAGTGGATTCAGAACAGGTCGATCATGCGTAGAACAAATCATTAACTTGAAAAATTCGATGAAGTATTTGCATAGTACTTCAAACAAAAGTTATGTCATCACGTTTGTTGACTTTAAAAAAGCGTATGACGGTATAGACCGAGAATCCCTTTTGCAAGTGTCAGCAGAACTTGGACTAGATCAAAAGACGGCAAACATCATAAAAGAAACACTCACCGAGACCAAATCCAAAGTAAAATTTATGGGAGAATTGAGCACAGAATTTGAAATAGACAAAGGAGTACGACAAGGGGATGGACTGTCCCCAGTGCTCTTCAATTGCGCTCTTGAAAAAGTTGTTCGAGAATGGGGAAAAGAAGGTGTACCAGCACACAGACTGGGATCAAAACGTAAGGGCATAGAATTAGACTGTTTAGCATTTGCTGACGACATGGCACTGATAACCCAAGACATTACCGATGCACAGAAACAGCTAGAATTATTACAAGAGCAGGCAGCAAAAATAGGATTAGAAATTTCATTTGAAAAAACAAAATTTATGACTGACATCAAAGATCTACCTTCTGATCTCAAAATTGGTAATAACTACATTTCTCGAGTAAAAGAATTTAAATATTTAGCTGAATGGATTGCAGAAAACTGTAATAAAAGAAATCTGTCAGATCAAGAGTCCAGAAAATGGAGGCGGCGTTTCAATTAACAAAAAACGTTTACAACAAAAAGAGTCTCTCGTCGAACTGCAAAATACGACATTACACAACGGTAATTAAACCCGAAGCTCTCTACGCATCTGAGACACTAAATCTTCAACACAGAACACTAAAAGGGGAATTAGAAGTGAAAGAACGTAAAATAATGAGGAAAATCTTAGGACCAAGAATTATAGATGGTGTGCATTATACAAAACCCAATGCAGAAATATATAAAAATATCTCAAAAATAACAGACCCAATGCGCATGAGAAGAATTCAATTCAGGGGGCATTTAGAAAGAATGGACTTAAATAGGTTAACGCACAAAATCTATACATTTTTAAAGAACAAAACTACAAGACCGAACTGGTACAAACAGACGGAAAAAGACCGAAGGGAATTAGGGTTTCCAAATCTACATGACAGAAATTAAATCAGAAAAATCACAAACACTCGGGGTTTTGAGGAAGAAGAGAGAAAAACTAACCGACTAACCGACATACGTGGTCTGCGTAAACGAAAACTAGCCCATTCGTTGCGTATGAAGAAATACTGGGCGAAAAGGAAGGCCAACAAATGTTGATTACGCGTGGTCCTAAGTGATCCATCCGCGAAGAAGAAGAAGAAGAAGAAGAAAGATCTGAGGTTTTTCAGTGACATTGTAATTCTGCCAAAGGACTTTGAAAAGCAGTTGAATGGAATGGACAGTGTTTTGAAAAGAGATTGTAAGACAGATACCAATAAAAGTAAATTTGGGAACTAGATTCGGAAATAAGACACTGAAAGTAGTGATTGAGTTGTACTGTTAAGGGAGAAAAATAGCTGACGCTGGCCGCAATGCAGTGGATACATGCTATGCTTGTCGGGTTAGCAGCCGGATCCAAAATTCAAATTGAAATGATATTTCGGCGCTTCAAGAAACCGCCGCCTTCAGCTGAGAGACGCCAGAGCCACTGCACGTGTCTCAGGTAGCACACGGCGGGTGCGTCAGAAACCTCAGAGCCGCCCCTTAGCAGGGACGGAGGTGAATGTTGGCAGAAGTGACACACCAAAATCAAGAAAACTGCCACTAAGTGTGTTGGGAACCACATCACAAGCGTTGTGACAGGATACGCGTTAAAAGGGGTTCCGCGCCTTTCTTAATGCAAACCCCTCGTCTGAGTTGAAAATCTAATCTCTGTCCCCTCCCTAAGGACACCGTCCCAACACCGGGACATGTCAGCAGCTGCCTATGATTCCTTATACTTCATCCAGTGCTCGGTGACGTTCCGTGAGGCGACGATGTCCCACGCATGCACCATGTGCCCCACAAGCTGTCTGGCCTACGTAATCTTTGCCACAGGAACACGGCATTTCATACACGTCTGGATTCCTTAGTTCCAAATTATCATTAATAGAGCCAAGGAGGCCTCTAGTCTTGGACGGGTGACTGAAAAAAGTCTTCATGTTCATTCTTTTTAAAATTCTCCCGGTTTTGCAGACACGTTCGTAGTATAAGAAAGGAATGCAACTATTTCACATCCATCTTCCTGTACTTCCTGCGATGGTTCAAATTCCAAGACGAGGCAAATCTACTTATCGGAAGAGCCATTCTGTTTGAATACAGACTTCAGATGTTAAATTTTTTTTGGCAAGCGGCCAACGTTAGAAATGGCCTGTGCTTTTCGTGCCAGAGCCCTATGGACATTACTGCAGTTGACAGCTCATTGCTTGTAGACGCCGGCCAGTGCGTGCGGGTTTACAGTAGAAGCTGTGACCTGTTCTCCCATTGCGCCTTTTATAAACAGCACATAGAAGGAAAGGAGTTTTCCATCGCTTTCAACTTCTGTTTATTATGTGACGACGAGCACAAATCCGTATCCGACCGCTATGATACATCGAATACATCCTGAAAATAAAGAACTTTTAGAGTCAATGACGGCGTGCGTTTTTCTTGTTTCTTTTTTTTCCCTTAATTGAGACAACTTACAGTTATATCCAGACTGTATACAACTTGCCTTGTTGTCTCCTGGTGACTTCCTGTGGAAGATGTAGGTCTTCTGTTCTATGGGATCAGTATTAATCCAAGTGTTGCTAGACTAGTTTTGGATTTGCTGTAGTTCAACAAACCAAACTTAGAATAACTGTTTTTTGGTTTAATAACGCTTATACTTTTTATGTAAACGCTCTGAATGGTTTAAGATGCAGATATGGGCACTATAATTTGAGAAAAGCATTTTTTTCATTTCTGGTACATCACGAATGAAGAGTTTATACCCTCGATAGAAGACAATAATATTGCCTTAGCTGGTTACCGGAGAACTTTAATTCACTTCACCCTGACATTAATTTCACAATGGATGAAGTGAGTTAAAGTATTCCAGAAAAAAATTAAGAACATCCACTCCATGTGCCTAGACTATGAATGTGTCACACACATACCTCTAAAAACAGGTATCGAGGCTGCTATTCTCACCACCCATCATCAGAATCTTCCACAAATTAGTTTACAACCATGGGAGATAGCCACTCCGATGGTTAGATTGGAAACCCAATGATTAACTAAAAAGTACATCAAATTCAGCAAATGACAGAAGAGCTTCATCACTTCCAGATCCAATTTTTCGTTAAATAAAATTATTGACTGTTCAATTAGAATGTGCATAAAAAGAGACATAATATCACAGATAAGCAGAGGATATGATAGATCCAGGCCTAATGACGTTAGTCGCTGTATAAACTCCACAGGGTTATAAATGTGGTGATCACATTTTCCAACGAAAGGCCGAAGAACTCCCGCTAAATTCTGTGGCAAGATATGGGTGGGTGCATATAGGCTATTGACGAACTGACAGTGTGACATATTGGAGCCCCTTCTTTGTGGATTTTTCGGCACAACACACAATCTCGATGGAACAGCCGCACCCGATGAATTTTCTTCATCACATTTTCAGGCAACAACAACGACAACAACCTGTTTTACAAAAGCGAGATGGTCTTACTCTTTATCCTATTAATGGGGTCTCTCTGTAATTTTCCGTAATGTGGACCATCAGGTAAAGAATTCATTTTGAGCTTGTCTATTATATAGCAAAATGAAAGAATTAAATTAGTATAGCAAATAGTCACAGTGGCTGATCGCTGGAATAAAAATGGATGAGCCAACCACTCTACGACGCACTAAAATTTCCAGCCTAAAAGCGTTGCTGTGCGCAAATGCATATAGCTACAAATTGGGTCTAAATGGTGACTGATAGCAGATAGTTGCAGCAATGGCTACTAGAAGTGTATCTGCATGATGTCCAGTTACTGAGTGAAAGCCATTTAATAACCATCTATGTCTAAATTTCATCCTCACATATCCGAATAGCAGCTCTAAGTTAGTATTATTAATGAAATTATTGATGAATTAATTATTCAATAATAATAACACTGCTCGTTATTTAAATCTGTTGCCACAAAGAACAAATATGATGGCAGGAGCGGGTGCGGTTGAGAAAGATGCACAAGCTGATGGGACCATGTATGTCGTAAAGTGTTTGTTATTTGCTTTTTTGTGTCTCTTGCGATATTGTGAGAGTTGCCCTTTTTATGCTTATTTAAACGTCGGGTATAGTACGTAGATTTGAAAGGTCGGTGGGTGGCCAATGTTAAAAGACGTGCATGTTTTGAGGAATATTACTCACACGTTTCGAGTGATGAATTTAAATAGTGTTTAAAAATTACGTATCTGTGAAACGCTAGAGAGAATTCTTGGGCTACGAGGCTGTATAAGTAGCGGGAAACCAGCGCGCGTCGTCAGCCGGGCACTCTGGGTCACTCTTGGTGGTCAGTTTTACGGTAGCAGCCAGCAGTAGTCAGTCTGTGCGACGCATATCTGACGTGCGAAAGCCGCGATAGTAGTAGTTAATAAAAACATCATAGTAATACAGATCACCCCGTTGTGCTTTGAACACATCGTGTGGCGGTTTTGCGTATCATCAACATGGACAAATGTAATGAATATGGATGATATGATACTCTATGATATACTGCAGTTTGAATTCACTCTGATATATAGCAGTTGCATTGATTTGATTTTGTAAATGATACTGACAATATTATACACATGTATAATACAATATTCATACTATAACTTCTCCCAGATAATTATTTTGTTCAAATTGCACAAGAATTCCACCTTACGTAGTGTAATAATGTTGACTGTAAGTTGTTTTCATATCAACTAAAATTACAGTTCGTATATCAGAGCTTTTATAAATTTTGTCTTCGATGGATTTAATTATTCTTAGCAAATTGATCATAAAAAGGAGTCACAGAATACCACCCGCACACAACACTGACGTATGCTACCAGAAATATTTTTCTCTGGGATTCGTGCGTATTTTAATTTTGGCCTCATACATCAGCAATGAAATCTTGTTCAACAATAAATACCATCAGCACTGTTCTTATACGATGCAGTCTGATTCGATTAATTTATTTTTTTTATTTTTATTTTTATTTTTTTTTTATATATATAAATAGAGTTCAGTACCACCGGTGCACATTTATTTCTTACACATCGGAATATTGTTTGCAGTTTCAAGTAATTTAAATTTGCCGCTGAGATAAAAGTTAAGATGGCGGCCAACAAAAGATAGAGGATTTCTTTTTTAATTAAGATTTTCCTTTGCTCAATAAATAATTAATCATTTTGATGCCACCAAAAAAATTATTAATACTGTTTTGCAAATTAGTTTAACACAAACCCTTGATATTTCGACCAGAAGTACAGACGAAGTTCCTATATAAACGCAACTAACAATGGCTGCGCTTCTTGCAGCTATGATACAACAATTAATACAAAATTATAATTAAAAGAGGAAGTGATTTTTCAATAATTAATCATAAATAGTTTTAACTCATTTGGCTCTATTTGTTTTTTACCAGCAAATGAACATAAAACTACAATAATTTTATGTTAAATGTTTTTCATTCAACAGACCTCAAATCGATTCGCGTCTTGCGTCGGTGACGTACATTAGAAGAAGACGACAAAAGTGTACAAAGCAATAGAAAAGAATGACATAGATTCACAAAGAGTGTGAGACAAATATTGTCTCTGTTTTACATAATTATCATCTTTTTAAGAAATAATTACATAATTGAATGAATATTATTGGTTTACGTAGTTTTCCACACGTTCATATTCCACTCGTCACATAATAAGTATATACAGGGTGTTACAAAAAGGTACGGCCAAACTTTCAGGAAATATTCCTCACACACAAATAAAGAAAAGATGTTATGTGGACATGTGTCCGGAAACGCTTGATTTCCATGTTAGAGCTCATTTTAGTTTCGTCAATATGTACTGTACTTCCTCGATTCACCGCCATGATTTCATAAGGGATACTCTACCTATCCTCCTATAACATATGCTTTTACAAGTACGACACAACATGTGGTTCATGCACGATGGAGCTCTTGCACATTTCAGTCGAAGTGTTCGTACGCTTCTCAACAACAGATTCGGTGACCGATGGATTGGTAGAGGCGGACCAATTCCATGGCCTCCACGCTCTCCTGACCTCAACCCTCTTGACTTTCATTTATGGGGCATTTGAAAGCTCTTGTCTTCGCAACCCCGGTACCAAATGTAGAGACCCTTCGTGCTCGTATTGTGAACGGCTGTGATACAATACGCCATTCTCCAGGGCTGCATCAGCGCATCAGGGATTCCATGCGACGGAGGGTGGCTGCTTGTATCCTCGCTAACGGAGGATATTTTGAACATTTCCTGTAACAAAGTGTTTGAAGTCAAGCTGGTGCGTTCTGTTGCTGTGTGTTTCCATTCCATGATTAATGTGATTTGAAGAGAAGTAATAAAATGAGCTCTAACATGGAAAGTAAGCGTTTCCGGACACATGTCCACATAACATATTTTCTTTCTTTGTGTGTGAGGAATGTTTCCTGAAAGTTTGGCTACCTTTTTGTAACACCCTGTATATATATACAGGGTGAGTAACCTAACATTACCGCTGGATATATTTCGTAAACCACATCAAATACTGACGAATCGATTCCACAGACCGAACGTGAGGAGAGGGGCTAGTGTAATTGGTTAATACAAACCATTAAAAATGCACGGAAGTATGTTTTTAACACAAACCTACGTTTTTTAAATGGAACCCCGTTAGTTTTGTTAGCACATCTGAACATATAAACAAATACGTAATCAGTGCCGTTTGTTGCTTTGTAAAATGTTAATTACATCCGGAGATATTGTAACCTAAAGTTGACGCTTGAGTACCACTCCTCCGCTGTTCGATCGTGTGTATCGGAGAGCACCGAATTACGTAGGGATCCAAAGGGAACGGTGATGGACCTTGGGTACAGAAGAGACTGGAACAGCACATTACGTCTACATGCTAACACCTTTTTATTGGTCTTTTTCACTGACGCACATGTACATTACCATGAGGGGTGAGGTACACGTACACACGTGGTTTCCGTTTTCAATTACGGAGTGGAATAGAGTGTGTCCCGACAGGTCAGGCCAATAGATGTTCAATGTGGTGGCCATCATTTGCTGCACACAATTGCAATCTCTGGCGTAATGAATGTCGTACACGCCGCAGTACATCTGGTGTAATGACGCCGCAGGCTGCCACAATACGTTGTTTCATATCCTCTGGGGTTGTAGGCACATCAGGGTACACATTCTCCTTTAACGTACCCCACAGAAAGAAGCCCAGAGGTGTAAGATCAGGAGAACGGGCTGGCCAATTGATGCGTCCTCCACGTCCTATGAAACGCCCGTCGAACATCCTGTCAAGGGCCAGCCTAGTGTTAATTGCGGTATGTGCAGGTGCACCATCATGCTGATACCACACACGTCGACGCGTTTCCAGTGGGACATTTTCGAGCAACGTTGGCAGATCGTTCTGTAGAAACGCGATGTATGTTGCAGCTGTTTGAGCCCCTGCAATGAAGTGAGGACCAATGAGGTGGTCGCCAATGATTCCGCACCCTACATTTACAGTCCACGGTCGCTGTCGCTCTGCCTGTCTGAGCCAGCGAGGATTGTCCACGGACCAGTAATGCATGTTCCGTAGATTCACTGCCCCGTGGTTTGTGAAACCCGCTTCATCGGTAAACAGGTAGAACTGCAACGCATTCTCTGTTAATGCCCATTGACAGAATTGCACTCGATGATTAAAGTCATCAACATGTAATTGCTGATGTAGCGACACATGAAATGGGTGAAAGCGGTGACGATGCAGTATGCGCATGACACTACTTTGACTCAGTCCACCGGCTCTCGTAATGTCCCGTGTACTCATGTGTGGGTTCATGGCAACAGCAGCTAACACACCAGCTGCACCCGCTTCTCCTGTGACGGGCCTGTTACGTACCCGTTTGCGTGCTACGACCATACCTGTTGCATATAGTTGGCAGTAGATGTTTTGCAATGTGCGGCACGTTGGATGCTCTCTGTCCGGGTACCGTTCTGCATACACCCTGCAGGCTTCAGCTGCATTTCGTCGACACTCGCCATAGATGAGTATCATCTCCGCCTTTTCAGAGTTCGAATACACCATAGTCACAGTTCCTACAACACTACACTATCACAGACGTCTGGTAACACGGTGTACTGCAGTTGGTCTGCGTGCGGAGACGAATGCAGAATAACAATAGCAGCAAGCGCTACATGCGGACACTGCGACAGCTAGACCAAACCACAACAGTGCATTACAGTCACACTCGTAAACACGGTCGTCATCGTAAACATGTCCCTGCAGATGCTGCTCGCCGACCGTGGCCCGTGTTTGTTACAACACGCAACTGAACGTCGGAGGTTTCAAGCGTCATCTTTAGGTTACAATATCTCCGGATGTAATTAACATTTTACAATGCAACAAACGGCACTGATTGCGTATTTGTTTATATGTTCAGATGTGCTAACAAAACTAACGTGGTTCCATTTAAAAAATCGTAGGTTTGTGTTAAAAACCTGGATGTTATAATCGCCAGAGCAGAAATAACAGACGGACAGGATATTTGGCTTTTGTCGTCCATATACGCTCAGTACTCGTATGATATAGAACCTTTCCTAGACAAAATAAAAGACATTGCATGACACTCAGAAAGAAAGGGGCAGCTCATTCTAACCGATATCAACACAAAATTCCCTTTGTGGAACTGAGATAGAATTGACGCCAGAGGACAGCTAGTGCTTGACGTGGTAAATGAATGCAACCTCTCCAAACTGAATAGGAAGGGACAGCCACCTACCTACCGCGGAGAGGCCGGTGCCGTAAGTAACATAGATCTTTCTCTAGGGAACGCAAAATCTCTTCCACTAGTGAACACAAGGAGGGTATTAGATAGAGCCACACACAGCGAGCACAACGCAGTCGTCATAACCACCGACAGATATGTAAATACACATAAGACAGACCATGGACACAGGCATTTACTAGTAGGAAGGGCCGACTGGCAAAAAGTTCGAGATATTGTTGAGGCGTCGTCACTATACATTGTTTAAGGCAGTATAGATTACAAAACTCATGTACTGACATAAGTCCTACAAAGAGCACAGGAAGCAACAATACCACGGGAAAAAATGGGGGTGGGGGTGGGGGGGGGGGGACAGAAACAACTGTGGTCGACAGAACTGGCAAGATTAACGAAGGATTCACAGGACCAAAGAAAGTACTACCAACAGGCAACGACAGTTCCTGAAAGACAGATAAGCCTCGACATGTATAGTGACGCCAAACAGAAATAGCAAAAACAACTAAAGACAACAAGGCAAGATTACTGGATCAATTTCGTCAAATCCAGCTACAGAACGACATCTGGGGACAACCATTCAAGATAGAAACAGAACGACTTAAGACACCGACAGTTCTGCCAACACTGAAACCAGCTGATGGCACAATGACCAGAGGATAGAGAAGCACAGCAGACTATCTCCTGAACAGGCTCCTCCCAGATGACGACCCCACACAAGACGAATGCTGACCTAAGAGAGAGGACAAGGCAACCATACATCAGTGACAGTGTAACCATACCATTCTCACAAGAAGAAGTGGCGACGGCAATCAGCAGGCTTAAAAGCAAAAAAGCACACAGCCCACACAAAATAATTTCAGAAACAGTAACATAAATCACATCTTTCCTTATTAACATATTCAACATGGCAGAATTCCAAACCTCTGGAGAAATGCTAATGTAGTAACAATCAGGATACCACAAGACAAAGAGCCAACAGATCCCAAAGTGCACCGACCTATCTACCTCTTAAAAAACATTCGCCAAGGTACAGGAAAGGCTCCTGTGTGACCGATTACAATCGCGCAGAGGCATCCTCGGCCTAACGCCCCATCTATTAGGCTTCACGAAAGGTAGATCAATAGAAGAAGCCGTCAACTAAGCACTGACAGTAACTAAAAGCATCAGCGAGAAATACTTGGCCGCCATACGAACTGACATAGCAGGGGCTTTTGACAACCTTTGGTGGCCGTCCCTCTTCGCAAGGTTAAGGGAAATGAGGCTGTCAGCTTCCCTCTACAATAGCCTCCTCGACTATTGCAGAGGCAGATTGGCGGAGTGGAGGGCTGGTACACGGAAGGTTGTCAAGAGAATAGCAAAGGGATGTCCACAGGGCTCGATCCGAGGACCAGTGTTTTGGATTATCGCAATTGTGAACACCCTGGACGGTGGCGACAGGGTAAGAGGTGTTGTGGCGCACGCAGATGACCCGCTAATAGTGGTTTCAGCCAACTCGAGAGCAGCATTAGAGACAAAAGACACGCAATTGCTTCAGAAAATTAACAATTGGTGCAAATAAGCAGCCAATAAAACTGTAAATTTACTGCTCGGATGGACACTACAGAGGGACCCAATTCTAAAATTAAATAATACTAGCATACAGAGAAAACAAGCTACACGTTATCTAGGTCTGCATCTTGACGAAAAACAGACTTTCAACTATCATATCAAACTGACAATTGACAAAGCCTCCAAAATTATGCACAAGCTAACAAGACTCAACACAACTCAGTACAAATTACCTATTAAGATGCGAAGGGCCTACTACATTGCGATATTTGAATCCATCGCATGGTTTGTTACAAGTGCTTAGGCTCACAGACTGAATATACACACTAACAAGACAGTTGCAAGACGAGGTCAACGTAGTGTACTCCTGAGAATGAGCGGAGCCTTCAACGCCACATCGCTAGAGGCACTTTGCGTTGCGATGGGAAGCTGACCTACAGAAGTAACAATACGTTATGGAGCTGCACTTTACTGGCATAAGAGTGACAGGCTCGGTAAAGTCACCGAAATTACAGGAACCAACATTATAAACAAAACAAAAATGAAACAATGGTGGATTCAGACATGGCTGAGAGAGTGGACGTATCCGACAAGACTAGCCCAGTACACTCTTTCTTTCCCGACGTACGCGAAAGATTACAACTGAAATATGTCAACCCAAGCCGGAGGATGGTCCATTTCCTGACAAGCCACGGGCCGTACCCGGTACACTTAAACAGCGTGGGACTAACTAACGATGAAATATGCTTTTGCGGAGAAACTGGGACACCAAAACATGGCCGGCCGGAGTGGCAGTGCGGTTCTAGGCGCTACAGTCTGGAGCCGAGCGACCGCAACGGTCGCAGGTTCGAATCCTGCCTCGGGCATGGATGTGTGTGATGTCCTTAGGTTAGTTAGGTTTAAGTAGTTCTAAGTTCTAGGCGGCTGATGACCTCAGATGTTAAAACGCATAGTGCTCAGAGCCATTTGAACCAATCAAAACATGTCACACTGCTACGCAACACGCTAGAACACGTGAGACCTAAACAGAACGGCAGTGACATCGCCAGAATAATATGTAATCCCAACGATCTGAACACAATAAATAGTGTAGCTGATGTTGTACCGAACACACTACATGAAGAACACAAGCGCCAAAACCCCTATGAAAGGAGGCGTAGACAAGCACAACATCACAACAAGGCTCATGCAAGGACGCAAGCACGCCCACAGATTCCGAAACCAGCACACTAAGTAAACATGACTTAACACGTAAGAGACCCAAACCGACAACACATGACACTACACGCCATAACGCAGTCAAAAACAACACAACAGGCATCACAATCATAAAACAAATAACCACCGACACCACATACTAAGACTGCGGTAATAAGGTAACGTCGCTTGGGAGAAGGCTCGAAGAACATTTATTCCGAGGCAACTCCTCCCCAACGACATTCTGCATACAGTTTAAAGAATACTGCACGCAAGCAATAGCGTACTATTCATACTGACAGGTTTCAGATAGATTATATAATGGTACGACAGAAATTTAGGAACCAGGTTTTAAACTGTAAGACATTTCCAGGGGCAGATGTGGACTCTGACCACAATCTATTGGTTATGAACTGTACATTAAAACTGAAGAAACTGCAAAAAGGTGGGAAATTGAAGAGATGGGACCTGGATAAACTGACTAAACCAGAGGTTGTAGAGAGATTCAGGGAGAGCATTAGGGAACGATTGACAAGAACAGGGGAAAGAAATACAGTAGAAGAAGAATGGGTAGCTCTGAGAGATGAAATAGTGAAGGCAGCAGAGGATCAAGTAGGTAAAAAGATGAGGGCTAGTAGAAATCCTTGGGTAACAGAAGAAATACTGAATTTAATTGATGAAAGGAGAAAATATAAAAATGCAGTAAATGAAGCAGGCAAAAAGAAATACAAACGTCTCAAAAATGAGATCGACAGGAAGTGCAAAATGGCTAAGCAGGGATGGCTAGAGGACAAATGTAAGGATGTAGAGGCTTATCTCACTAGGGGCAAGATAGATACTGCCTACAGGAAAATTAAAGAGTCCTTAGGAGAAAAAAGAGCCACTTGTATGAATATCAAGAGCTCAGATGGAAACCCAGTTCAAAGTAAAGAAGGGAAAGCAGAAAGGTGTAAGGAGTATATAGAGGGTCTATACAAGGGCGATGTACTTGAGGACAATATTATGGAAATGGAAGAGGATGTAAATGAAGATGAAATGGGAGATATGATACTGCGTGAATAGTTTGACAGAGCACTGAAAGATCTGAGTCGAAAAAAGGCGCCGGGTGTAGACAACATTCCATTAGAACTATTGACAGCCTTGGGAGAGCCAGTCCTGACAAAACTCTACCACCTGGTGAGCAAGATGTATGAGACAAGCGAAATACCCTCAGACTTCAAGAAGAATGTAATAATTCCAATACCAAAGAAAGCAGGTGTTGACAGATGTGAAAATTACCGAACTATCAGTTTAATAAGTCACGGCTGCAAAATACTAACGCGAATTCTTTACATCCGAATGGAAAAACTGGTAGAAGCCGACCTCGGGGAAGATCAGTTTGGATTCCGCAGAAATATTGGAACACGTGAGGCAATACTGACCCTACGACTTATCTTAGAAGAAAGATTAAGGAAAGGCAAGCCTACGTTCTAGCATTTGTAGACTTAGAGAAAGCTTTTGATAATGTTGACTGGAATACTCTTTTTCAAATTCTAAAGGTGGCAGGGGTAAAATACAGGGAGCGAAATGCTATTTACAATTTTTACAGAAACCAGATGGCAGTTATAAGACTCGAGGGACACGAAAGGGAAGCAGTGGTTGGGAAGGGAGTGAGACAGGGTTGTAGCTTCTCCCCGATGTTATTCAATCTGTATATTGAGCAAGCAGTAAAGGAAACAAAAGAAAAATTCGGAGTAGGTATTAAAATCCATGGAGCAGAAATTAAAAAACCCTGAGGTTCGCCGATGACATTGTAACTCTGTCAGAGACAGCAAACGACTTGGAAGAGCAGTTGAACGGAATGGATAGTGTCTTGAAAGGAGGATATAAGATGAACATCAACAAAAGCAAAACGAGGATAATGGAACGTAGTCGAGTTAACTTGGGTGATGCTGAGGGAATTAGATTAGGAAATGAGACACTTAAAGTAGTAAAGGAGTTTTGCTATTTGGGGAGCAAAATAACTGGTAATGGCAAGGAAAGCGTTTCTGAAGAAGAGAAATTTGTTAACATCGAGTATAGATTTAAGTGTCAGGAAGTCGTTTCTGAAAGTATTTGTATGGAGTGTAGCCATGTATGGAAGTGAAACGTGGACGATAAATAGTTTGGACAAGAAGAGAATAGAAGCTTTTGAAATGTGGTGCTACAGAAGAATGCTGAAGATTAGATGGGTAGATCACATAAGTAATGTGGAGGTATTGAAAAGGATTGGGGAGAAGAGAGGTTTGTGGCACAACTTGACTAGAAGAAGGGATCGGTTGGTAGGACATGTTCTGGGGCATCAATGTATCACCAATTTAGTATTTGGGGGCAGCGTGGAGGGTAAAAATCGTAGAGGGTGACCAAGAGATGAATACACTACGCAGATTCAGAAGGATGTAGGTTGCAGAAGTTACTCAGAGATGAAGAAGGTTGCACAGGATAGAGTAGCGTGGAGAGCTGCATCAAACCAGTCTCAGGACTGAAGACCACAACAACAACATCGATTATTGACCTTAAATTAAGTTTTGTTGTTGCACTATTAATCAGCATGACTTCATAACAGCAGAAGCCAGTAGAAGATGCAGTTCTCGTTAGTACGGACACGCCCAGCTGCGAGTTAATACGTTCAGAAACTCATTTTGTCTGCTGAGCTGAGCGAGCGAGCGAGTTCAGGCCTACTTTCATGATCTATGCGCCGCGGCCTGTCTTTCTCGTGGGCCTCGGATCAGAAGGTATGACGTGAAAAACTGCCGCAATTGCTAGACTTTTAAATTTATTACTCTTTTGCTACTAACTTTATTCGCAACATGTTACGCAGACAGTATCCACACATATCGCTGTACCTACACAAATACGTCATAGCATAACACATAGTTCAAGAGATAAGACGTCATAAACACTGCATCATGTATCAAGTTTCAATACATTTATTCTTTACTCTTAAGACATTGTAGAGTCCAGTCAAATTAAGGAAGTCCCCGACATTTGGCAGCGTGTGGCAACTTTCAATTGTGAAGCGCAAATGTCTGTAGGCGTAAACAGTAGCCGTCTATAGTGCTATGAAGAGGTGTTTACAAAGTCGCAGTGTATAGAGATGTTGCTATAGAAACGTTTAAAATATGGCGTTGTAGAATCGCGAAGCAGCTGCGCCCAGCGTACAGGAACTTTTTGGGATCAATGTCGGGTTCGTCAGCTATTTTCATTATAAAAATCGGCCGCTGAACATTATTTTGCTTATGGACTAAGTTTCTTCTTCATGTTTCAACGTTTTGTAGGCAGAGAGTGCAGTTGACATAGCTAGTCAGATTTGCTGATAAGAACGCATCCGGACGAAGTATTAGTGGACCCCTTAACAGAGCACTTTCATTACATTGGCGAACTTTAGATGGTGCAGTATTGGTACCAGGAGGTCATGTCATGCTCCACTCCTGACAGTAGGGTGGTGTGTATGTGCTAGTCGGTTGTAGGGAATCAGCAAAGTAAGCTAGGACGAGGTGGAAACGTTGCAGAATAACAGAAAGGAACTTCTGTTTTTGGATATGCCTATGATCATACCGTGAATGAAGTTACCCGATTGATTGGTGTACCAGTGCAGTCTGTACAACGCATGTAGAAGGAATGGTGTACGAGTCGCAGTGACGCAACACGGCGTAAGAACAGTGGTTGTAAAAAGAAAAAAAAGTGAGAGGGGCCGGTGACGAGTGTCAATGACGATCGGTTTCAAGCCTGAAAGGATTCCGTGCTGTCAGTGAATGCAGTTTTATGTCAACCAGATTCCGAGGAAACATTGCTAGTGGAACTGAATGTAACAGGCATTTGGAGTGAGGTACTTCGCAAAGGACATTGTTCGCAGTGGCACACAAAACTCTAAGTCCTCAGTGGACCGAACAACAGGAAAGCAAACACTGCTAGACTGGAGGCGTGTAGTGTGATACGACAAGTCACGACTTTGCATCTTTTCAAGTACCGCTAGGCGCCGAGTGCATCGAGACCATTTACCAGAGTGTGTGTAGGTGAAATTACAAGTCGGAGGTTTCTGTGCGTGTGTGTGTGTGTGGGGGGGGGGGGGGGGGTAATTTTTTTTCTTACCTTGACAAATTTCATCCTATTCTTTACATCTCCATCACGGGTATGCTATAGAACTTCCGTCTTACAAGCTGACAACGGCACTGTTGACACAGCTGCACGGATACGTTCCTGCGACGAACGCTCAGACATCCTATCGCACTCGACTGGCCCGCTAAATCACCCGATGTTATCCCACAGAAAAAAATCCGAGACTATTTGGAAAAGCAGGTGAAAAGCGGCAATAGAAATACTAGCAGTCTGGTAGTTGTAAGGGACATAATCGTCACATGTATCTTTTGGTCTCTCTTCCTCGCCGACATGCGAACATTATCAAAGCCAGAGACGGAGTTCAAGCCGGCCGCTGTGGCCGAGCGGCTCTAGGCGCTGCAGTCCGGGACCGCGCTGCTGCTACGGTCTCAGGTTCGAATCCTGCCTCGGGCATGGATGTGTGTGATGTCCTTAGGTTAGTTAGGTTTAAGTAGTTCTAAGTCTACCTCAGATGTTAGGCCCCATAGTGCTTAGAGCCTTTTGAACCATGTTTGAGCGGAGTTCAACGGTACTAGCGTGACGCCTCCTGCGGGTGTGCTCGCCATGTCGAGCTAAGACTGCTATGAGTGGTGCAGCGGACCCGGAAACTGCGCTGGCAACGTTTCGCTAGCACAGTGCCCAGCGCAGCGTCGGCGGCTCCGGCGCGTGCGCACTCGACGCTTATCGTGAGCGACGCGTCTCCGGTTGCGGCGGGCAAGGTGTCGGGTCTCTGCAGCGGCAATGTGAGCGGCAGCTGTACCACAGATGAAAACTTCTGGGGGAAGAAGAGCGCGCTAATACCGTGGTAGTAAATTAGTTAGTGACATGTTCCGTAGATAAGATGAACGATTTTTGCTGTCGAAATTATGTGGAACGAGTCAGTTTACAGGCATTCTATACATGTTTACTTTTAATACTAATGAAAATGTTATTTTTAGCCTATTTATGTAAAACACTTAAAAACTAGGTTATTTTTTAACAGGCTACCAGCTATTAAATGATATTTCCCCTGTGGAACAGAGGGAGTTGTGCAGAAGAAATGGTTTTAGGATGTACACTACTGGCCATTAAAATTGCTACACCACGAACATGACGTGCTACAGACGCGAACTTTAACCGACAGGAAGATGATGCTGTGATATGCGAATGATTAGCTTTTCAGAGCATTCACACAAGGTTGGCACCAGTGGCGACACGTACAATGTACTGACATGAGGAAAGTTTCCAACCGATTTCTCATACACAAACAGCAGTTGACCGGCGTTGCCTGGTGAAACGTTGTTGTGATGCCTCGTGTAAGGAGGAGAAATGCGTACCATCACGATTCCGACTTTGATAAAGGTCGGATTGTAGCTTATCGCGATTGCGGTTTATCGTATCGCGACATTGCTGCTCGCGTTGGTCGAGATCCAATGACTGTTAGCAGAATATAGAATCGTCGGGTTCAGGAGGGTAATACGGAACACCGTGCTGGATCCCAACGGCCTCGTATCACTAGCAGTCGAGATGACAGGCATCTTATCCGCATGGCTGTAACGGATCGCGCAGCCACGTCTCGATCCCTGAGTCAACAGATGGGGACGTTTGCAGCAGCATGGACTATCAGCTCGGAGACCGTGGCTGCGGTTACCCTTGACGCTGCATCACAGACAGGAGCGCCTGCAATGGTGTACTCAACGACGAACCTGGGTGCACGAATGGCAAAACGTCATTTTTTCGGATGAATCCAGGTTCTGTTTACAGCATCATGATGGTCGCATCCGTGTTTGGCGACATCGCGGTGAACGCACATTGGAAGCGTGTATTCGTCATCGCCATACTGGCGTATCACCCGGCGTGATGGTATGGGGTGCCATTGGTTACACGTCTCGGTCACCTCTTGTTCGCATTGACGGCACTTTGAACAATGGACGTTACATTTCAGATGTGTTACGACCTGTGGCTCTACCCTTCATTCGATCCCTGCGAAACCCCACATTTCAGCAGGATAATGCACGACCGCATGTTGCAGGTCCTGTAGAGGCCTTTCTGGATGCGGAAAATGTTCGACTGTTGCCCTGGCAAGCATATTCTCCAGATCTCTCGCCAACTGAAAACGTCTGGTCAATGGTGGCCGAGCAACTGGCTCGTCACAATACACCAGTCACTACTCTTGATGAACTGTGGTATCGTGTTGAAGCTGCATGGGCAGCTGTACCTGTACACGCCATCCAAGCTCTGTTTGACTCAATGCCCAGGCGTATCAAGGCCGTTATTACGGCCAGAGGTGGTTCTTCTGGGTATTGACTTCTCAGGATCTATGCACCCAAATTGCGTGAAACTGTAATCACATGTCATTTCTAGTATAACATAATTGTCCAATGAATACCCGTTTATCATCTACATTTCTTCTTGCTGTAGCAATTGTAATGGCCAGTAGTGTATTTTCAGAAGGTGGAGCTCCACAGCTCGTAAATATTCGAAGAACGTCATCATTACTGCCAAGAACTGCTCAGAAAATTTCTTTATTTTACAACTAGTTTCGGTCCAAGAACCACCATCGGTTCATAAAATCATTTACAACATAATATTAGGTGGTATACAACCAGATAATAAAATCCATGAAGTCGTCACTGCATACTAATACACTGATGGAAAAAAAATCGCGACACCAAGAAGGAGTTGTCGCGACATAAACGAAAGTCGATGGGCGTGCTTTTTACGTGTGAAAGATCATGTGTATTCAAATTTCAAGCACATTTCATAAGATAAATGGCAATAGTAGCCCCACTATGAGATGCAATGAGGTTTGCTTTAACCACACGCTGTAACCGTCGTGAGCGTTAGTTACCTTTTAGACTGACCGTTCTGAGTTGATGTTAGCCAAAGGCGACATAAATGCCATTATCAGCACCTCACTAAGTTTGAAATAAGTCGTATAATACGGCTACAAGAAACTGGATGTTCCTTTAGCAATACTGCAGAAAGACTTGGCAGTAATGCAGTCACTGTACATGACTGCTGGCAACGGTGATCACGAGAATGTACTGTCCAAGAAGATAGGGCCTGGAGGGCCAAGTGGCACTACCGGGAGTGACGACCATCCTGTTTGGCACAGTGACACAATGAACCGTTACAAATCGGTTACTTCAAGAACAGTTCCGAGCCAGACGCCCTGTAGCGTGCATTCCACTGACCTCAAACCATCGCCATTTGCGACTGCAGTGGTGTCAAGCGAGAGCTCATTGGAGGGCACGATGGAGGTCTGCTTTGTTTTCTGATGAAAGCGGGTTCTGCCTCAGTGCCAGTGATGGCAGAGTGTTGGTTAGGAAGAGGCCAGTTGTGGGCCTGCAACCAACCTGTCTACGTGCTAGATACACTGGACCTACTCACAGAGTTATGGTCCGGTTATCCCACCCATCCTGACTGCCAATCTCTACGACAATCTGGCGATTCGACCTGTTGTGCTCCCATTATGAACAGCAGTCCAGGGTGTCTTTGCCAACAAGTTAATTCTCGCCCACACACCGCTGTTGTAACCCAACATGCCCTACAGAGTGTCGACATGTTGCCTTAGTCTGCTAGATCACAAGATCTGTCTCCAGTCGAGCACATATGAGACGTCATCGGACGACAACTCTGGAACTCTACCCCACAAACTGAGATCTGGTACCTGCACAACACAATGAATGCACATTTACATGCCTGCATTCAAAATTCTGGCTGTTACACCGGTTATAGATGTACGAGTATTTCACATTTTCAATGGCTTCTCCCACTTCATTTATCTGTGATCTTGCAATGTTAATCACTTAAATGTGTTACCTAGACAATTGTGTTCCAAAAATTCGATTACTCTACATGAAATGTTTTTTGGTGTTGCGATTTTTTTTTCGCTAGTTTATAAATTACATCATCAGTAATAAACTGTACCAGACAGTACATTCATTCATGCTACATCAAACGTCAGCACTGAATTCTAGTTTTTTAATAATACTGACTTTTAGAAACAGTGTTTCCACAAACACTTTAAATAATGTAACTGGCAAACTAATGCTGCCAGACTCATAAACGATTTGTCAAACTGGAGCTGAACTGTTGATGTAGCATGAATGAGTGGACTTTCTCGCACAGTTTAGACTGACGACGTAATTTATATTGATGTGTGACAACAATGACGAATTCATGTCTTTCATTCTCTGACACGAATGATTTTATGTCGTCTAATACGGTGACGTAAATACTTCTATGAACATTATGAAGTATGTGGACTGAAACTGGTTGTTCAATAAAGAAATTTTATCAGCTGCCCTTGGAGGCAAATCATAAAGTTTTTAGGATATATTTAAAACTTGATTTGCTACATATCAGACATTTTATGTTGTTAGACATTTGGTCAAAAATTTTAATTTACGCCTAATGAGCCACTGATAGTTTTAGTGATCGGTAACAAAGTTCATTTTTTCTTCTAGTGCAGGTATGGACATGATTGTTCTCTTCATCTTATGAAGTATCATTTATGACAAAGTACATTAGCGAATATATCCATCCTGGTCCGGGCTGACTGCTACAGCCATGCAGCAACGCTGGTCATTCACTGCTGGAGTACTGTTTATTCTTCGTGTTTTACTGTACCTGTTAATAGATGTCGATAAAACAAATATCGCACTAGACTAATTTCGGCCCGCTCTATCACATGGGCACGTAAAATTCCGCTTTAAAAATTATTTGTTTGGAACGGGAAACGATGTAATTGTTTATTTTACGCAAACGTCAGTTTTACAATTTGTAAGCGCTCGAGTAAGCCGGTGGCGTAATAAGGCCAGTCAATGAAGAGCAAAATGACGAATGTGGGAAATGATTCGTGCAGTCGCAAATATTTGTATAGTGATGAGAAGGAGTGCCGTGAACAACATGTTAGAAATCCTGACTGGTGGGGGCTGAGTGTGGGAGCGAGCGTTCGTTTCAAGGTCACTTTTGTACGTTTTTCTTGACTTCAAAACTACGGCCTCTAGCGAAGACATATCCCAGTACAAAATTTAACTAAATTAAATTTCCTACAATAAGGTCCTATCCATTTTTTCTATAGGACCAATAGTCTGCACGTGGCGAGCGGGAGATAATGAAAATCTCACAGTGGTTTGTGAAGGCCAGCTATAACATTGCGGGTTGCATAAAACGACCAGGGCAGGGGTAGCTGAATTACTGTGTACACCAGATGTCCCTTCCAAGAGTCGTCAGGCACATTTTCTCTCGTATTTCGGCAGATACTCGCAATTCCGTTTTTGCTGTGTGCAGCTGGAATTGTACCAAACAAATGCTGCTCCATCACGTCTTCCATACGACGCCCAGTGTAGAGAGCGAGACAGTATGAAAGGCTCGCGAGTGGTTTACGAAGGCCAACACTAACATTGCGGTCTGCATAAATCGACAGCTATAGCTGCAGCTGAATCACCGTGTATATTGTGAAGATGCAGTGACACGCAAAATGCCTAATTCCTTGAAGATGACTGAAAGTGAACACCACATATTATTGTTAGTCCTCTCTTTTGTGCAGTCAGTACTTTTGAGTGGAAATATGCAAAATGCATTAGAAAGTTCATTCATTTTGTTAGTTTAAAAGCCCGGCTGGGTGTTGACTAGGGCTGGGAGAATAATGCAGTGACGAAGTAGACCTTCAAAAGCGTGGGCAGTGCCGAGCACAATGGCGGGCGAACACAGATAAAGGATTTGGTTTCCCGGAGATGATCTTCAAAGTAAATGAAGATATCAAATTGTTCTTCTTCACGGCGCTAATTCAATGCAGAATAGCACGTCGCTGTGCGAACTCTAATTTCTTTATGAACACTGTTATTTATAAACAATATTTGAACAAACACTAAATTATACAACTGGCAAAACCAGTGCTGCCATGTGCATAAACGATATGTTAAACTGGAGCTGAACTGTACAGTAAACGCGTACGAACCTAGTTCATCTGGAACTTAACTTGATCCAGAGTAGCAAAGATTTCGATTAACACTATTCAATTAAATTGACCAGAGCTCAAAGTACTGAACAAAATTATCCTATACCTATACCCTTCTCCTAAATATATTCATATTTAAATATGTAAGATATTTATGTGCCAAATTGCAAAACCCCACGTATGTCTGAAATGGTTACCATGACCCAGAAAATTAAGAGCAGGACATACCTTTAAGACCCAAGCTGAAAATACTGTGCGCAAGGGAATGACCAATGCGAATTCATGACCCTAGCTTTGGATTCTAAGGTGGAGGAATGCATACCATTAACAACGATATTAAGTGAAGATGTTAACATAATGAACACATTAATTTATTCAACTAAAACACAAACCGCAACTGACTATGAAGAACTTCAGTAGATATTGCACATCTATTCTGCAAGAATTACGACAAGTGAACCTACTGGTTTTCAGAGATGCTTGAAGGTGAATGAATTTGTGCCATTTAGATGCAACTGACAGGGAAAAAAAATATTCGCGGACTTCTAAGTAGACAAATGCAGTAACTTCAAATGGTTGAAATGGCTCTAAGCACTACGGGACTTAACATCAGTCCCCTAGACTTGGAACTACTTAAACCAACTAACCTAAGGACATCACACACATTCATGCCCTGGGCAGGATTCGAACCTGCGACCGTAGCAGCAGCGCGGTTCCGGACTGAAGCGCCTAGAACCGCTCGGCCACAGCGGCCGGCTCAGTAACTGTTAGCCTGACAGACGGAATTGAGAAACACATGCATCTGCTGAAGCGATGCTGGACTTGAGACATATAACTGCAGTGATCTGACTAAATACGGATCAAGAGTTGTCCTAAGATGCCGGTGCTGCTAATAATTCTCAGCGTAAGTAATCAGCATGAGAGGTGCAGAAGACTGCCGACGTGCCTGTCTCTGGAGCACTGGGCGAGGGCCGTACTACTGCCGAGAGCAACTCTGGCCCTGATCGGCTGCTAAGATGCACACCAGATCTGCCCTCGTCTCCGTCTCCGGACAAACTTCAGATTTTTTAACTGACCTGTACGGCCTACTCTTTCCTTCCCACCTAACGAGACATGACCGCCAAAAGCTGAGTAATAACACTCAAGATAGTCAATGGCTTGATAGCTTCTTCCGCAAATATCCCGCCAAGAAAAACACATCGCCTTAAAACTCCAATGGCTTTCCGATCCAGCCCTCTTTTTTTAAAAAAAAAGAAACAAAAAAAAAAAACTACTGCTTATGCTCTGACTTCCTGATGTCGCAAGCATCGTAATGAAAGAATCCCTGGTCATTTTCATCTTCCTACAGTATTGTCAACACTTGCATCACCACGTTGGCGACTGCTCCTTACATACTACATTAGACTCACTAAATTAGTAAGAGGGCAATCCCAAAAGTAAGGTCTCCTATTTTTTTTTTATAATTACATAGACCTGCTTATTTCTAAAATGGTTTAAATCAGTTTACAGCTTGAACATTTAGTTATTTTTCGACATAATCACCATTTCTGTCGATGCATTTTTGTAGACGCTGTGGCAGTTTTTGTATGCCCATGTCATACCAGCTCGCCGCGATGCTGTTTAGAAAGTTATGAACCTCTTCTTTCACCTCGTCGTCGGAGCTGAATCGCTGGGACCACAATTAACGCTGACAGGTACTGTGAGACTCTGAAAAAACTCAATCGGGCAATTCAGAACCGGGAAAGACGAATGTGTGCACATTCTCCATGCCAACGCTCACCCAAACATCGCTCGGCAAACCGTTGCTCTCCTGCAACAGTTTCAGTGGAACATAAGCACCCACCCACCCTATAGTCCTGACTTCGCGCCCAGAGACTATCACCGGTTCCCTAAGTTAAAAGAACATTTGGCCGGAAAGCGATTCAGCTACGACGACGAGGTGAAAGAAGAGGTTCATAACTTTATGAACAGCATGGTGGCAAGTTGGTATGACATGGGCATACAAAAACTGCCACAAAAATGCATCGACAGAAATGGTGATTATGTCGAAAAATAGCTAAATGTTCAAGATGTAAACTGATGTAAACTATTGTAGAAATAAACAGGTCTATGTATTTATAAAAAAATAGGAGACATTACTTTTGGGATTACCCTCGTACTTCCCCGTAACACGGAATAAAATGTATTTCATTGGTCAGATGACGAAGACAATGTGCCTTGTCATTGATCACAAGGATACTTCACTATCCCAAATTTTGACATTAGCTCCTCACTTGTCTTTATTCTTCAGTCTCCTCATTTATAAATACATGACTATCCTGCATGTCGAACATTCTCCTTATCTTCCCAATAGTGGATCTGGCCAACACCATTGTCTTAGGATGTTGCATACTAATAACTACACAGGGTCCATCATGCAATGGATAGAAGTTTTCAACTACTTTCTCTAGCCACGGTTTGATTTAATTGCTAAGGCCTTCCAACATTTCTAGTTGTGACTTCTTCTAGATTAATTTTTGTCTGTATTAACTGTTTTTCTAATACGTGCACTCTATTTGCTTCAGCATCCTGTATTGATTTTCTATATGTACATGTTCATCTTTGTTTTCACGTTTACTTCCACCATTCTAAACAATCAACTAAGTCCTGTACACGCCTGAATCCTAATTCTACTCTCTTTTCTATTTTTTCTATTCTCCCATTTATCTGAGAACCTAAAGCAAACAATTTATCATCTATTTGAGAAAATACTTCATCCATTTGAGAAAATTTTTCATTCGTTTGTTTAATTTTTAATGCTATGCATGGCCAGGTGTGTGTAAATGCTTTCGCTACACTGAAAGCCATGTTTGTGAATCCCGCCACAATAATTAAAATCCTCACAAAATTGAGATAAGGACAAAAGTTAAGAAGGTGATAACAGTTAACAATATATTGAAGTTGTACCATCAAACCGACTTCAAAAACACACTGTATGAATTTGACAGCACGGTAACAATACACCCCTAAAAATTGCTTTCCTATCTAAATTTAAAACCACGTGTTTTGAATTAGGGAGTCCAATGTCGAGTTCATTCGGGCTATGTCTGCTGTCCATCTATACACCCTGTGTCAGCTGAACCAGAGATAGTTGGCAGCCGCACCAGCTGTATACAGATAGCGTTGCATATCGCCGCTGCATCAGTGTTGAAAGCCACTACACCATGTCCTTGAACATCACAATTTGTTTTTCTCGGATCAGATTAACCCTGTCCTTGAACATCACAATTTGTTTTTCTCGGATCAGATTAATCAGAGCTCCAGAAAATCTCCTTTTTATGTTAATTCGACTGAAAAATATTGCGGAATAATTACTGTAACATTTTACTCTGATGTTGAATGTCTTGATGACTCCTTGTTTATTGTTATAGCTATAAAAAATATCATGCATATATTTTACATGCATACATTACTAATTTTTTCAGATGTGCTTAAAGTTCAAATCAGTATTCATAGAACAACTTTTGATGCAGAAATTAAACATGAATCTGACTTTTGATGCATGTTACAAAATTCATATTGTACATGAAATTTCATACAACTCAGAACCATGGTACTTACTCCTTGGTTGCACTGAATGTAGAAATATTGTTATTGGCACCCTTTGTACTCCCAGAACGAAAACATTTTCCAAAATGCAGTCAAACCGCACTCTGTATGGCGAAAGAAACTGGTAAGGCAAGCGAAACAGACGAAATAATTCCCCAATAAATACGACTAAACGAATTTCTGCTTGTTATAATACAGCGACAGTTTTTACATCACGTATACTTAGCTGTTGGGCGTCTAACTGAAGAACTTCACAGCATCAGGATGGCAACACTTAATAAGGCTTTGCAAATCTTTATATTTTAGCCTGGAAATTGGAAGAATAAAGAACAGAATTGGTCGAGTTAAATAACGTCGAACAGAAGATAACTGCGAAGCTATTGTGGATTAGACAAGAAAGGGATTCTGAAGTAAAAAATACCATTATAAGCAGGTGTGGGCTGTTCAAAGAGCCCATCCATAGGTTGAAAATGACATTTTGTCCTTATGATGCCAGTCTGCATAAGTTGTATAATATTTCAACATATGACACATTCAAGTAAACTGGTCAATATTAGCACTAAAGGGGGTGATACTACATCCTACTCTACACCAATGGCAGCAATACGTGCAAACTCTTACAGTAAAATAAATAATACTACTTAAAACAGAAATATAAACAGTTACTGTACAATTCTATGCAAATGTAATTATGACTACTTAATTAATCAATGTATATAAGAACAATGTGACTAACACAAAAA
Organism: Schistocerca nitens; assembly: GCF_023898315.1. NCBI lineage: Eukaryota > Metazoa > Arthropoda > Insecta > Orthoptera > Acrididae > Schistocerca > Schistocerca nitens. The sequence goes on from NC_064618.1 coordinate 732,057,150, forward strand.
TTCATTCCTTTGAGTCCTTCAATTAATTCTCATTGTTAGTTGGATAGAAGACGTGTTTATTTTATTTGCGCAGTATAAGATAATTACTTCGGCAGCTACAACCTTTCCTCATTTTTCAGGTACGAAATTGATTTGTGATAAAAAAAATCAGTTTTTTTTTTTTTTTAAAGAGAGCCACTCACGGAGCAAGTTTTTAAGAGTATTAAAGGATGTGACATGCTGTTCAGAAAGACCATACTTAATGCACTGAAATAATTGGTAATTAGAAGTTGCATTGTCTGTCAAAAAACGCGTGTGGAGTAAGGCATCTGTATTCAGTCGTATTATTTTTCTTTCTTTTCTTATATATAAGCTATATGCAAACTGAATGAGCTATAAACCAAAGACACCGCCAAAAGTAAATTAACGAGTTGTTTTGCAAGGGCAATGTTTTGATACATTGTTAAATATCTGTATTAAACACAGTAAGAAATTCGCTCTTCAATTTATTAACGCATGTATCTTCACCCTTTTGTTTCGGGAGTGGTAGCTTACGGACGTATGCTTGAATCTGTCGTACCAGCATTGTTAAAAGTGGGTATTTAACCGCTTATTAACAGAATTATAAAAAGTTATTAGAAAAGGAATATTTATTCGCGGGTTTATAAGTTCAACTCCTATCTGTCCATCATTTCACTCGCCGTCGAAATCATGCACCGAGAGTTACGTTGCTGACAAGAATAATAACGCCGTATCTGGAGAAGCGTTCTTGCACCGACTTGTCACATTCAAGATTAACACAGTGAAATTAATGAGGAGGTAATGACTCAGATTTGATAGGCGCCTATTGAACTTGATTTACTTATACTAAAAATATTGTGCTTCGTGTGTTTAAGAAATTATAGACAGATCGACAATTTCATTGGTTGCGGTGATTATTTGGTACCGCACACTACTGGAAGCAGCAGTACGAAATGCAAATTATGTTTATTGACCTTGAATGTCATGATATACAAGGTCTGTTGATATTGGTATCAGTTCAAGTTCACACAAAATTGTGCACAGATTCATAAATTACCTTAAAGGAACTAATGGAACTTTCATTGTATTTATTACATGTCCACGAGATTGGGAAGGATAAAGCCGTTGAAAGAGCAAATTAAAATTAAATTCTTACTGCAAACGAGACGAGTTGGGAATGCTGATTTCTGCGGTAAAGGTAGGAAGCTACTACACTGTTGTGCGTATATGGCCGTGCTTGGCGCCTTCTCTCTGGCAGTAGATAACCACTTTTCCTTCCAATTAATATCCTTTAAGGATAGTGCATTTCTACAAAAAAGACGAAATTTTGTACAAAGTCATTAAAGTGCAAGATAAGTAGTTTAAACTCTATAAGACTGTGTCAGATAATAACCATGTTCATTAGTGAATAAGCAGCTAAACCTACTTTAATTGAAAAGTACCGACAAAGACAAAATTTCGTTCATAATTTTGTTTTCACAATGGAGTCACAGAAAATGATCATTGTTGAAAATTCATTACAAAATGCAATACCAGTATGCCAAGATGTCGGAAATCCGAGCTTGGCAGCAGGTGAAGGTAACGCGCCAACTCTGGAACTGGCCGATGGCTGCCAAAACAACGAGTTTGGCGTCCCACTATCAATAAATGACGACACTAGTAATATGGTTTGTTGGTTGGATGGTTTAAAGGCGGGACAAGAGACCAACTATGAGGTCATTGGTCCCTTATTCCTAATAAAACAATGCCACAAGTGTGAGAATAAAACGGATGAAACATATAACACAAAACGGAAAGAAAGGAAAAGTCACAAGAACGAAGGGAAGGCAACGGACACTAAAAGGAACAAAAGAGGACAAAAAAACAACAGAGAGACGCTAGAAACAGAAGAGAGTAAAACATGAACGCAGATTATAGTGGCTGGCCAACCACGAGAATAAAAAGGGAAAGCCAGCCACTCTGAAATACATTAAAAAAAAAAAAATGATTCAAATGGCTCTGAGCACTATGGGACTCAACTGCTGAGGTCATTAGTCCCCTAGAACTTAGAACTAGTTAAACCTAACTAACCTAAGGACATCACAAACATCCATGCCCGAGGCAGGATTCGAACCTGCGACCGTAGTGGTCTTGCGGTTCCAGACTGCAGCGCCTTTAACCGCACGGCCACTTCGGCCGGCTGCAATACATTAAAACCTCCACCCTAAAAGTACTAGAGTAGAGGACACAGAGGGACAAAGGACATGCGCTAAAAACTACACAGAAGTATAAAACCCACTCTCACGGATAAAACGTAAAACTAAAGCTGCTGTGGACGCATTGTCGCCCAACACCAAGGCAGGGTGCTGGGAAAAGTTAAAAGTCTGCCGCAGAGCAAAAGTGGGCAGTCCAACAAGAGGTGGACGACTGCCATTTGGGAGCCACAGCAACACTGAGGTGGGTCCTCGCGATGGAGTAGGTAACCATGGGTTAGCCACGATGGCCAATGCGGAGCCGGCAGAGGACAACTGATTCCCTGCGAGAGGCCTGCATGGAAGACTTTCAAACATTTATAGTCTCCTTAATGACACGCAGTTTGTTGTGCGTGCTGTTATGCCATTCCATCTCCCGAAGCCGGAAAACCCTGCGGTGTAAGACAGAACGCAGGTCAGCTTCGGAGATGCCTATCTTCAGAAGCGGTTTCCGTGTCGCCTGTTTGGCCAGCCTGTCGGCAAATTCGTTGCCGGGGATTCCGACGTGTCCTGGGGTCCACACAAACACCACAGAACGGCGAGACTTTCCAGGGCATAGATGGATTCCTGAATGGACACTACCAGAGGGTGGCGAGGGTAGCACTGGTCGATAGCTTGTAGGCTGCTCAATGAGTCAGTACACAGGAGAAATGACTCGCCAGGGCATGAGCGGATGTACTCAAGAGCACGAGATATGGCCGCCAGCTCTGCAGTGAAAACACTGCAGTCAACTGGCAAGGAGTGCTGCTCAGTGTGTCCTCCATGAACATATGCGAAGCCTACCTGGCCATCAGCCATTGAGCCGTCGCTGTAAACCACTTCAGAGCCCCGGAACATGTCAAGAATCGAGAGGAAGTGACAGCAGAGAGCGGTGGGGTTAACAGAGTCCTTAGGGCCATGCAAAAGATCCAGGCAAAGCTGCGGCCAAGGCATACACCATGGAGGCGTACGTGAACGGACCACAAGTAGAGGTGGTAAAGGGAAGGAATCCAGTTCGGAGAGAAAGGACCGCACGCGAACCACAATTGTTAGCCCCGATCTGGGCTGCCGATGCGGGAGATGGACTGCCGTGGGCGGGAAAAGGAGACGGTAATTCGGATGCTCAGGGAAACTATGAATGTGTGCTGCGTAACTGGCGAGCAGTTGGGCACATCTGATCTGCAGTGGAGGGACACCAGCCTCCACCAGTACGCTGGTCACCGGACTCGCCCTAAAAGCTCCTGTCGCTAATCGAACCCCACAGTGGTGCACACGGTCGAGTAAATGCAATGGTGAAGGCGTTACCAAACCATAAACCACACTCCCATAGTCAATTCGGGATTGGACAAGGGCTCTGTAGAGCTGCAGCAGTGTACAGCGATATGCACCCCAATTGGTGTTGCTCAGGCAACGGAGGGCATTGAGGTGCTACCAGCACTTCTGCTTAAGCTGACGAAGAGGAGGGAGCCAAGTCAATCGAGCGTCGAAAATCAGTCCTAGGAACTGATATGTCTCCACTACAGTGAGTGGATCGTCATTAAGGTAAATTGCGTGTTCTGGATGAACGGTTCGACGCCGACAGAAGTGCATGACACACGACTTTGCAGCTGAAAACTGGAAGCCGTGGGCTAGAGCCCATTACTGCGCCTTGTGGATGGCTCCCTGGAGGCGCTGCTCAGCAACAACAGTACTGGAGCAGCAGTACGAAATGCAGAAGTCGTCTGCATACAGAGAAGGTGAGACAGAGGGCCCAACAGCTGCTGCTAGACCGTTAATGGCCACTAAAAATAGAGAAACACTCAATACAGAGCCCTGCAGGACTCCATTCTCCTGGATATGGATGGAACTATGAGAGTCGCCAACTTGGACACGGAAGGTACGGAGCGACAGGAAGTTTTGGTTAAAAATCGGGAGTGGTTCCCGGAGAGGCCACTTATACAATGTGGCAAAGATATGATGTCACCAAGTCGTGTCGTATGCTTTACATAAGTCAAAAAAGACGGCAATCAGGTGTTGCCGTCTGGAAAAGGCTGTTCGGATGGCAGACACGATGGACACAAGATTGTCTGTGGTAGAGTGACCCTGGCGGAAGCTGCCCTGACATGAAGCCAACAAGCCACTTGACTCCAGGACCCAACCCAATCGCCGACATACCATACGTTCCAGCAACTTACAAAGAACGTTGGTGAGGCTGATGGGTCGATAGCTATCCACATCAAGTGGGTTTTTACTGGGTTTGAGCATCGGAATGGTGGTGCTCTCCCGCCATTGTTATGGAAAGATGCCATCGCGCCAGATCCGGTTGAAGATGACGAGAAGATGTCGCTTGTAGTCAGATGAGAGATGTTTAATCGTCTGGCTGTGGATGCGATCAGGCACAGGAGCTGTTTCGGGTCAATGTGCAAGGGCACTGAGGAACTCCCACTCTGTATATGGGGCTTTATAGGATTCACTGCAGCGAGTAGTGAACGAAAGGACGTTCGCTTCCAGCCGCTGTTTGAGTGTGCGAAAGGCTGGAGGGTAATTCTTCGATGCAGAGGCTCAAGCAAAGTGCTCAGCAACGTGCTTGGCAATCGCGTTTGCGTCAGTACATAACACGCCATTTATGGTAACACAGGAAACAGCTGTTGGGGCTTGGTACCCGAAAAGACGTTTGATCTTTGCTCAGACTTGGAAGGTGACGTGTGGCACCCAATGGTGGAGACGTATCTCTCCCAACACTCCTCCTTCAGTTTTTTGATAAGGTAGCGAACAGGGCATGGAGCCGTTTAAAGGCTATGAGGTGCTCCAGGGAAGGGTGCCGCTTTATAGCTTGCCGACGCTCCTTAATTGCTTCAGCGACTACCAAGGGACTGCCTTACGCCTCGGGAACCCTAAAGAGCGAGGGATCGCGTTTTATGCCGCAGGAACAATTGTGCTAATCACCTGCTCAACCATCACATCAATGTTACCGTGTGGGGGAGATTCAGTGGTGACAGCAGAGGTGAAAGTTATCCAGTCCGCCTTGTTCAAAGCCCATCTGGGCAGGTATACGTGCGCCTGAGGCCGGGGCAGTGACAGGAAGATGGGAAAGTGGTCACTACCACACAAGTCGTCATGTGCTCTCCAGTGGATAGACGGGAGAAGTTCTGGGCTGCAGACTGATAAATCAATGTCCGAGTAACTACAATGAGCCACACTGAAATGTGTGGCGACCCTAGAATATAAGAGGCAGAGGTCGAATTGCGACAGTAAAGTTTCGACATCTCTGCCTTTGCCAGTAAGCGTGGTACCACCCCACAAGGGGTTATGGGCATTAAAATCTCCCAGAAGTAGGAACGGTTTAGGGAGTTGATCAATCAGTGCAGCTAATACAGTCAGGGGTACTGTACCATCTAGAGGAAGATATACATTGCAGACAGTTATTTCCTGCGTCGTCCTTATTCTGACAGCCACAGCTTCAAGAGGAGTTTGAAGGGTCATATGTTCACTAAAGACCGAGTTTAGGACATAAACGCAAACTCCACCTGACACTCGATTATAGTCGCTAGAGTTCCTGCAATATCCCTTATAGCCGTGGAGGGTAGGGGTCCGCATTGCTGGGAACCATGTTTCCTGGAGCGCAATGTAGATAGCAGGTGTAAAGCTTAACAGTTTCCGTAGCTCAGCCAGGCGGTGGAAAAAACCGCCGCAATTCCACTGGAGGATGACATCGTGAGACTGGGAAGGCATGGAACATTCAATGAGGCAGTTTACGCCTCAGAGTCACCTGCTTCCACCGATTTATTGCCTGAGCAATCTATATCCATTGTGTCTGAGAGTCTGGCGAGATCTAGGTCCTAAGCGGACGCCAAAATCTCCACCCCATCCTCAGAGTTTGTAGGTAGCGGTGGTGTGGGCGCCAACGCAATTTCCTTGGTCTTAGGGGTTTTCTTTTTGGATTTCTCTTGCTGCTCCTTGGGTTTCCCAGGCTGGAAGGAGTTCACTGGCTCAATCTCTGGGACTGAGGATGAGGGTGAAGTCCTACGACCAGCTGCTTTTGGGCTCTTCAACCACTGGCGGGTGTCGTCTTTCCTACTAGAAGAAACCTGGGAAGGGAGTGACCCAAGGGACCCCTTCCTAGCGAGAGAAGCCAAACAAGACCCATGCTTCTCTGGCGTAGAAGTGGGGACGGACGTCCCCGATAGTTGGGGGTTTGTTGCTCCCAAAGTAGATGGTGCAGGAGCAACAGGGGGCGGGCGGGGGAGGGGGGGGGGAATGCCCCCACCATCAAGGAGGCAGGTGTAGTCTTCCAGCTCTGAGAGGTGACCTGGGTTGGCGGAGCTGGTGGTGCCAGAACTGTTGTAGTGGCGGCGTAAGATGATGTCATACGCACAGGATGCAGGTGTTCAAATTTTCTCTTAGCCTCAGTGTAGGTCAGTCTGTCCAGGGTCTTGTAATCCACGATTTTCCTTTCTTTCTGGAGAATCTTGTAGTCAGGCGAGCAAGGCGAATGGTGCTCTCTGCAGTTGACACAGATGGGAGGCGGGGCACACAGAGCATTGAGATATGATGGGCATCCACAGTATTGGCATGTGACACTGGAAGTACAGCAGGAAGACATATGGCCGAACTTCCAGCACTTAAAGCACCGCATCAGGATATAGGGCTTTACATCACACCGGTAGACCATCACCTTGACCTTCTCAGGCAATGTATCACCCTCAAAGGCCAAGATGAAGGCACTGGTGGCAACCTGATTATCCTTTGGACCTCGGTGGACACGCTGGATGAAATGTACACCTCGCTGCTCTAAATTGGCGCGCAGCTCATAGTCGGACTGCAAAAGAAGGTCTCTGTGAAATATGATACCCTGGACCATATTTAAGCTCTTATGGGATGTGATGGTTACAGAAACATCCCCCAGCTTGTCACAAGTGAGTAACTCCTGTAACTGGGCAGAGGAAGCTGTTTTGATCAAGACTGACCCAGATCTCATTTTGGACAAGCCCTCAACCTCCCCGAACTTGTCCTCTAAATGCTCAACAAAAAACTACGGCTTCATTGTCATGAAAGATTCCCCATCAGCTCTCCAACATACAAGGTAGTGGGCGAATAAGATCTGCTGCCATCCTTAGCCTGACATTCCTCCCATGGTGTGGCCAGGGAGGGGAACAATTTGAGGTTGTACTTCTGTGCGTTGAATTGAGCTCATGAACGCTTAGAGACTGCTGGTGTTTCACCACCAGCAAGAGATGATGAACTACACTTCATCGTGTGTCATCTGCCCTGATGCCACCCACTCCGACCAGGGGCCCTCTCCACGGGTGCCACCTAGCCGCAGTAAAGGCCACCTGGCACAATGGAATTGCCTGGAGTCCCGATGCCCCAGGGGGAAGGGTATCTACCCCTTGGCATATGTGGAGAGTTAATGGTGCAGGCATCAGTTGAGCGATCCGTATGTGATCAGGGGGCTACAACCAACATGGTACATGGCAGCCCTACCACAACGGACTGGCTACCTTGCTGGATATCAGGTGCAAAGAAGTTCATGGTCATCGTCAACGCAGAAATCGACACAGCATAGTGCATGGTGGAAAACACACCAAGGAAGGTGTCCTCGCCCAAGAGATGGAGAATGGGCACACTGCAATGCAACGACAAGAAAGTGGGCTAAAGATCTCAATGCACAATGGACATGATGCACCATGTAAGGTGCCTTTCCCCACTGGCTCGCTCTTCGGGAAAATTTTGAAGTATGAAGGTCAAACCCTACAGGGGACCATCACATAAAGGCCGAAATGTGTGAAACTCCTTTTAGTCGCCACGTATGACAGGCAGGAATACCTCGGGCCTATTCTAACACCCGGACCCGCAGGGGGGACCGGTAATATAACCAATTATGATGTCAATTTTATGACGCTTGATGAGGGAATTTCTCTGTTCTTACCAGGAAACATTTTGTCAAATAGTGAAACTGAAGGGCATGACAGCGAAAATTCCTTTGATTACTGGCTCACAACATTGCGAACGCAAGAACAGGAAACAGTTTGTAAAATCAATGTAAATACTAGTGAGTTACACAATTGACACAACTCACGCAACAAATAACACAACAGTTTACAAAACAACAGCAACTTCAGGAAAGTGTAACATAACTTAAAGGGTATGACACAGCAGTTCACAAAACATCAGGAAAGTATAGGACAACGGTTTACACAGCAAGATCAGGCATTTAACGATTTCAAGAATAGTATTAGTCAACAGTTCAGTGAGATGAGAAAAACTATACACACTTCATTATCTGACGAACTATCTGGGAAGTTGACAAGAGCTAGGCAAACAACTGAAACAAGAAATAATTACCAACATATCCCGCAATATAAATATGTTAACGCAAAGAGTATCATCCGTAGGTGATAAACATGTGCAACTTGCAGATGAGTTACAAAGCCTTAGTGAAGCATATTCCCAAATTCCGGAGACGCTATCCCATGTGGATGCGCCGGTGAAAAATGTGATGGACGCACTCAGCGAACTGCAAGACGTGTGCAAAAACTTACCTACAGAAGTACAAAAGTTAAGTCTAAGAGTGGACCAGTTATGTTTCGAGTCGAAATTTGCCAAAAAACAAAGGGATATGTGCAGATATAAAGGAAATAACCAAAAAAGTTGAAGCCGGGATGCTGGATAAGGGCAGCACCCTTGCTGAAAAGATAGTGTCAGAGTGCAAGATTTATGCAGATACAGTAGAAGCAGCTCTAAAAGAGAAAAAAGTCAATTTCTAGCTACAATAGATTCAGGTTTGAAGGAAGCAGAGGAAAGGTTACGAGGCAGTATTCCTAAAACTGCTGACATTCCAAAACAATTGACAGAAAACAAACCCATGCTTTTAGAGAAGTTACATACTTTCACTGCTTACCCACAATACGTGGCTGGCCCATCGAAGAAAAACAGCGACGGTTTCAGAATGCAAAAACAGTTGCCAGCAGCTGTACCTGTCGACCAAGTGCAGTTGCCGTGCGCTAGGTCACAAATGAACATATACACACCTGTCACTGACAATGCGGCGTATTTGTCAACATTACTTGTAGACGAAGGATTACTTAGGCATCAACAATTTCCGTTATTTACCTCTAGAGGGAAAACAACAAGTCTTGTTGTCTGGAGCATTTTGAAATGTTTTACCTCGTACCTGGACCGAAGCCAAAAAAAATAGATTTGTTATTGGATACACACAGGGTGATGTTCTGCTATGGGCTACGGACATGGCAGAACGTTGCCACTACTATAAACAGTTTGAGAGAGCCTTTTTGGATATATAGTGGTCTGAGACCATACAAGAGAGGCTCAGACGTTAAGTGTTCAACCCAAGTCCATTCAATAGCAAACATGGAAGCTTAAGGGGCTATTTCGAAAAATATTTGAATAAAACCAGATACTGGTATCTCATGTAGAAGTGCTGAAAATTTTAAAGAGCCGTTTACCTGCCCAGGAAAAACTCCTTACCATTCCGGAACACGACACCAAATAGTTTCTACCTGTACTGGACTCAATAGGTTTGATATACGAAGAGAGACCAGTGCAACCCAAGCCTGTTAATATGCAGATAGTACCATAGGGATTCACGGACTAACAAGTGAACAACGTATTCATAGTACAACATGGATGGCAATCCACACAGGCCTATGGTAACGGTACGGTAATTGCAATGGCAAAAGCAAAAGCAGTAAATTCAAGGGTGGATGTAAAAGAAATGGGCAAAAATTTGACAACAACAACTACAATGGGCAAGTAGCATATCGCCAGCCTGTACAATATGTACAGACACAAGCTACCGGCAATAATCAGCCGATTGCTTGGCAAATACACGACAATACCAGACAGCCGAATAATCCACAGACAGTGGAATTTGGCCGGCAAAGTAATGCACATATGCAAAGGCAAAGAGAATCTGAGTTGAGAACCTCTCAGGATACTAACTGGCGTAATCAAACACCAACAGTCCATATAGTAGAAGTTACGCCTAACCCAGAGATCGACGCCACCATGACGTTCTGTGACCTGGGAGGAGAGTGGGGGCACGAGCTTTATCAACACGAGCTTCATCAGATATGATCAACGTAGTGACGTAAAAGATGACCTGTATCAAAGTAATGAGGATACTTAGGAAAACTTCACTGAGGACAAGATACAAGTTACTATTAAAGCCAAAATATTTTACTTAGACGTATCCATTGTGCTTGACACAGGTACTATGACTAATTTGATATCAAAGGGATTCTTTCAAGAACAGGAGAAATGTGGGCGTACACCCAGACTACCGGTGCAAAATTGCAAGGTACAAACTGCAACTGGTCAGAAATTGAAAGGAGTCAAAATACAAGCTTTAATTCCCGTCCAATAAGGGCTGTTTTCTGTACGACACAATTTTTTGATTAGTACAGAAATTAATAGTTGACTGTTCAATCGATATGGATACATTTAGGACAGTCCAAGAACAAATTGATATTGGCAAGGGTCAAAGTCATTTCACAGTAAATAACCAATTATTTGCAGCAAACCTAATCAGGGGAAGTACTGACAGATATAAAAACTGAAGTTACGACTTTGAGGTTCAATTGGTGAATCCCATGGTCATATTTATCAGCACATACAACAATGAACAGTTGGCAGCAGAAGAGGTAAACGTCGACACAATAAACATGAAGGTAAGTGAATCAAAATGCTTGTCTCAAGAACAGCAAGAGGAACTTAGGGAACTGATACTTGCTCGTATATGTGTATTTGAAAAAAAGACTAGGTTTTATTAAGAATTTTGTGTACAAAATGGAAGTTTATCCTCATGAAACTTTTTGTTCTACTTCATACCCTGTACCATAGACATAGAGGGAAACAGTAAGAAAAGATATTAACAGGATGCTTGAATGAGGCACAATGCAATCACCATTTTCCCTTTATTGTAGTCGTATATGGCTGTGAGTAGGCCAGAGGACACGGTGAGCTTGGTCCTTGACACATGTAACATTAATAAGATTTTTGTATCAGTACAAACATGTCCAGACAATTTAGAGGAACAGCTTATGAAATTACATGATGCTAAATTTCTTATTATAATCGATCTCCGGTCCTCTTATTGGCAAATAAAACTACATGAAGAAAGTCAGAAATATACTGCCTTTGTATGTGGGGGCAGGAGCTTCAAATTTCAAGTATTACCGTTTGATTGAACATAAAGTGCAGGTGTATTTATCTCTGCTCTGGACAAAGTGCTAGGACCCGAACTTTTCAGTAAGGTAACAGTATATGTGGAGGAGCTTTTAGATGCCACTTGGGTAGAAGACTTAAGCTTAGTTGAACAAGTATTGAACCACTATTCCGAAGATGGAGTTACAGCAAATCTCAAGAAATCTTAATTTTGTACAACAAAAGGTAAAATTTTTAGGACACATAATCTCTTCAGAAGGCATACTGCCAGATCCTACAAAACTTGATGCCATTAGGAACTGTCCTTTTCCTCAAACCAAGAGGCAGTTAAAGGCATACTTAGGCCGAGTCTCATTTTTTCCAGGAAATTTACCCCTAACCAACTTATGAACAGTGATGCTTTACTCAATCTTCTGTGTGATGTAAACCTGTGTAAATGTATATTTCAGGAACACACTTTTAAATCTTATACTTCCATTATGTGCAGAGGCTTCTAGAATGCAAATGGAAAAGGAATTCAGTGTAGAGGTTGCCAAATATATTGTCATTTGAGCAGAGCACTTTATTGTGGCCATCATCTTGATTCATCCTGAGAGAAAAAGCCAGAAATGATTACGCAAAGATTCTAAGATTCTTTGATGATTACCAAATTTTAATGGATACTCTTAAGACAAGAAGATTCAGCTCAATGTTCATCATCAGAGTTCAAACCATGAATCTGTTGAGTAATACATGAATTGTCTTCATAAAAAAGGCAATACTTTCACATAAATGAAAGCCACTTATTAGGAACTTCAATATATTTCAAAATTTTAATTTAAACTATATTTTAAATTTATTTAATAAATATTTCAACTTTACAAAGATATTAAAACAAATGTGAGTAAAGAACATTGTTCATTTACTGAAACTTAACACTGATGAATAGGTACTAACGCGTGTATAATGACAGTGAAACATAATACCTAAAAAATTAAAACCAAAATAACAAATTTGGATTAGTGAAATGTCTAGGACAGATTTTAATCTACACAATAAAATTTTTCTCGCAATAAATAATGAGAATTAAGTCTTATTTACATATCATATAACATTATTTATTTTTTACACAGAAAACACTATAAAATTACTAAGTACGGCAATTTTATGTATGGGATATACACTCTCTGTACAAATTTCAAATAATATTTTTATTTTTTATACATCTGAAAATAATTCTGTCATTAATGAGGTGTAGTATTTTTAAAAAATGTGTTGTTGTACTTAAAACTTTATTTTTTCATGGGCATTAACTACTTTGATAGTACAATCTTCACATGATGAACAATTTTGTAATTGAAAATCCACAAGATTTTTATGTGGCATTCACTGTGTCCTAACAAGTGAAGTACCTAGACGAAACCACAATTTTGCAAGAAATGTGTAAATGAAAACTCACTATACTTCTAACTGATAGGATAACAGTACTAACAGAAAACAGACCATAATAAGTGTTGGTAGAGCACAACTGTCGAATATATAACATTAACTATTACTAATGATAATGAGTAGAGCGGGATGAAGAGGTCTGGTCTCCCAATATCATAACTTTTATCAAAATGCAGAAACTTACACTGTTTTATATACAATTCTTATTATAAAAATTCATAATGGGCAATGCATGCCATCTGAGAATGTTGACTATGGAATGCTTGTGGATTCATAGTTTGGAGACTACATTTCTCATGGCCTATTATAAGTTCTCAATTTTCTTTGACTCCTCCTCATTTTATTTGCATCTTCAGGACTCCAATTATTGTTTTTATTGACTGGTTGCTTTTGCGTTTCACATGCTTTTCGTTTTGCACCATCTGGAGGGTCAACTTCTTCCTCCTCTTCCATTTGTATATTGGTTGGCTCAGCTTCCTTTTGTGCTTTTTTCATCTCAGTGTGAGCTTCCTTTAGAACGTCCACCGTCTTCTCAAAAACTCTGCAATTTTGAAACCACAGAAGATAACATAAATACTAAGTTGCTTTGTTCAAAGAGAACATAGTGTTTTGTGGTACACATCTAAGAAAGAATAAGTGATACTCTTAGTTTATGATCATGGTAATAGTTTGGAACTCTCTTATTTATTAACACATAAGATGGACTAAACACAACTTGTCTGGTAGATGTAGTTGGTAGTGATCAAAGAAAACACAACACTGTCTAGTAGATGCAGTTAGTAGTGACCAAAGAAGTCAGTAGGCATCAAGAACAGTCTATTTTAATTTACCTACTCCCACCAATCACCTATTTAAACATCTTCTTAGAGTTCTCGTTTTATCAGAGTCACAATAGCTTTGAAGCCAGTGTAAAGGAAACTGTGTAAGCCATGGTTTGCGTCACAAAAAAAAAAGATAAGAAACAAAATGTGAACCAAAGGAACAGTTATGCGACAAACAAGAGCCTTAGGTTCGTCCTCCTGCCAGAAATGATTTCTGTAAGAGTAGTGTCGTATCTCTTTCTGGACATGAAATAAGTGGCTTTAACAACATCATGTCACAAGTTTTGCAGCCCAAAAAGGAAAATTATGAATTTAATCTAATGTATACTTTACTGCTAACTTGTATGAAAACAGAACATTGAGCTGACTCAAAGATGCAACTACAATATGAATCTATTAGCACACCACATCACTGAAATACTTTGAAAGCCTCTTATTTATTGATGAGTAAGATGCACTAAACACAATGTTACCTGGTAGCCAAAATTCGAAGTGACCAAAGAAGTCAACAGCCTTCAAAATCAGTCTGTTTGATTTTAGTTACTCTCATCAGCCATCCAGTCAAGTGTCTTCTTAGACTTCTTGGTTAAATAAAGTCACAACCGCTATGAGCCCAATGAAAAGAAAACTGTGTAAAACAAGTTTTGTGTTATGAAAAGAAGATAACAAACAAAATGTGAACCGGGGAACTATTATGCTTTCGGCAGGATCCTTAGGCTGCTCATTCTGGCAGAAGAGATGACTGTAAGAGTAGTGCTCTCTCTCTCTCTCTCTCTCTCTCTCTCTCTCTCTCTCTCTCTCTCTCTCTCTGTGTGTGTGTGTGTGTGTGTGTGTGTGTGTGTGTGTGTGTGTGTACAAGAATGAAGTGGGCTTTAACAACATCAAGGTGACAGTTTTGCTGTCAATCAAAACTATTCTGGAGCTTTGTCTGAAAACATAAAATGGTAAGTAGACTCTGACTCAAACAGCAGACCATAAACAAATACTTCTTGGCTGTACAAAATTTTGGAATTCAACCACCACTGACTATAACGAGTAGGTTTTGTTGCACAATTTTGCTCTCAAACCTCAGGATATTTATTATAAGCAGAAACTTGCAATGAAGTACTTACAACTCATTTTACAAAAATTCAAAATGCACAATGAGTTCCTTCAAGGACTATAACGTTTCCAGTGTTTCACATTATTTTTGTTTCACACTAACTGGAGACTCAAGTTCTCACTCGTCTTCCATTTGTATATAAGTTCCATAGTCTTCTCGACAGCTTCACAATTTAAAAATACACAAGGTAACAGAAATACTAGGTTGTTGTGGTAGAAGGGAACACAGTGTTTAGTGCTTTACAGCTAAGAAAAGATTTACCTTAGTTTATGATCACTCAGATAGTTTGAAAGACTCTTATTTATTAACATGCAAGATGCACTAAACACAATGTCACCTGCCATCGAAAGGTCAATCTATTTGATGTTGGCTACTCTCATCAACCACCTAGTCAAGTGTCTCCTTAGGCATCTTTGTTTAACAAAGCCACAATGGCTCTGAGCACAATGACAAGAAAACTGTGTAAACCATGATTTGTGTTGCAAAAAGAAGATAACAAACAAAATGTGAACCAAAGGAGCTGTCACGCCATCAGCAGCTGTTATGCCATCTGCCAATTCTTACAGAAGAGATGTCTATAACACTAGTGCCATCCTCTCTCCCCTTCCTCCACCTTCTCTTCTCACTCTCTCTCTGCGCATGAAAGAAGAAGTGGCTTTAACAACTTCAATTTGATAGTCGGGCAACAGAAATTTTAAATTAAAGCTCAAGTATATAAACACTATTGCTAAAATGTATGAAAACAGATCACAGTAAGTTGACTCAGAGATACAACTGCAACAGGAATCAAATAGAAAACTAGATAACAATATTTATTGGCAGTAGCAATTGAATTGTCAATTGTTGAAATCAAATTAGCGAAAATGTTCAATTTTCATTTTTTCACTGAATACTACATTTAAGTCTATAGCCAATCGTTTGGAATTAAAATGAGACGTGTCATGGTACTTGAAATGATAGAAATGGGGTTGCATTTTACGCTGTTTGTTGTTGACACCAAATATGTCACTGAGTTCTTTTGTTTCAATAAATATTGCTCATACCGACACGGAAACTGTTTAGTTGCAATACTACACTCTGTTGATATACTTGCCTTCTTCCTTTCTTGTGGCACAAACAGTCATTGTTAGTGTTGACTGTCTTTCATTTGAATGGCAGCTGAAATATTACTATGGCTCCATAAAAGAAGAATAGCAGTGCAGAATATAACAGAAATAAGTTAAAGACAGCGCATACTAAATAACTACATATCAAAATTACAAAGAAAATTATGTTCCTGGGAAAGCAGTCACAGAATTATGCAGGTAAATTTAATCTTACTTGGAACAATAGTATGAAAATGCGAGATATGTAAAAAGCTATAATATTGGTTTTTATCTGCAACACGAGTCCTTTATTAACAATTTTCTTTCAACTGCAGACTGAAAAATTTATGGTTATGTTGACGTAAATCATCAAAATGATATTTTGGCAAAATTTCTCTGTCATCGCCCTACCAGAGATGCCGAGGACTTACACCTGCAGCAGCTTACTGAAGCAAAGGAAGTAAATAAGAGGCATCCTCGGAAATTTGATCCAGAATGTGGTGACAAGAGTAGATATGCAATGTTTCTTTACCATGTAAAGCACGGAAGTGTAAGAAAACAGATTTGCAAGAAAGTGTTCTCGGATGTACGTCCAGTGACGAAATTGTGTCTATTTCATACCTGTACATTAATAAAGTGAATATCACCTGTTGATAAAAGTGGGAAAAATCTGAACAATAAAAACACACCAGATTAGACCATTGCACAAATTCATGAGCAATATAGAATCTTCCCCCACAAAAACTCACATTATTCACAAAAGAAGGTAACATATTTAAACTCTGAATTAAACATATGGATCATGCACAATATGTTCAATGGGAAATATGCAGATTGTAGAGTATGATGTTTATCATTATTATTAGGACAACTTTAATTACTCCATGTCTATTGTAAATGTCAAGAGATCGAACTCAAATTTAAAAGGCCACATTTAAATAAAACAGCCAAGCTTGCCGCCAGAGTGAAATTAACTTTCCTTAAGTACCATAGTTCTAAATTTTACAACTCACTTCGGGATGCTAACAAAAGATGCCAATCCACTGATTATGTGGGAGCAATAGTTTTTGATTTTATGCAAAACTTGCCACGTCTGCATACCCCAATCCAACAGATATTCTCCCTGTGTCAACTGTGGGTGTACTGTTCCAGCACACATGATATTAAAACCCAGGACATTCTACCGTGTACTTGTATCAACAGAGTTTAGCAAAGAAAGTTGCTAACAAAGTAATGCCTATATATTTTATTACATAATAAATGACCTCAGCAAAAATATAGCCAAACAACTACAAATATAGCCAAACTACATTTGTACTACAAACATTATATATATATTTCCCCCATGTAATCACAATGTAAGAGGAAAATAAAAACTCATGATCACACTTAAACCCCCCATGAATGCATGTAACTAACAGCAACCATAAAAGGAATGTGACTGTAAAATTAATTAATTGACAGGAAATACTAGATTTTGACAACTGGTGGCTCAAATATGTTAGAAAAAATGCTGATTCTTATAAGATAAGAGAATGGAATAAAAAAAATCTTGTTTGCGCCCAGTACCTTCAAAAATATACACTGATGGAAAAAAATCGCAACACTGAACAATAATTAATGTAGAGCAATGGACTTTCAGGAATACATTAGTGTAGGTAACATATTTAAGTGATTGAACTGCAAGACCACAGATTAATGGAAGTGCAAGATAAGCTATTATAAATGTGAAACACTGGTATGTTTATAACCGGTGTAAGTGCCAGAATGTTTGATGCAAGTATGGAAACGCACATACATTGTTTTGTACAGGTGTTGGATGTCAGTTTATGAGACGAAGTTCCATGCATGTTGTACTTGGTCAGTCAATAACGCTATTTGTGGATGATGATGTTGTTGTACAAAGACATCCACTATGCACTCAATTGGAGACAGATCTGGTGACTGAGCGGGTCAAGGCAACATGTTGATACTCTGTACAGCATGTTGCGTTACAACAGACATGGACAGTTTACGTTCTCTCCCTGTTACCTTGAAGTTAAATTATTTTGAATGAATAATATCCGGTTACTTGAATGGAAACTTTTGGGCTAGATAAGTTGCTTCCGCAGTTTTTTAAACACAGTTATCTCCCACACTCCCAGGTATAACTTTAATTCCTTTTTGAACCCCTGGAATGTCAGTACAACAGGTCAAATCACCAGAGTGATGTACAAATTTGCAGTCAGGGTGTGCGGGACAAGCACGAGATTGCTCCTGCTGTCACATGAAATCACACTTCAGACCATAGCTCCACGTGCAGGTGCAGGTCCAGTGTCCAGCATGCACTGGTTGACTGCAGGTCCTCAAGCATCCTTTTCCTAACCAACATATGACCATCACTGGTTCCAAGGCAGCAGAACCAGCTTTCATCAGAAAACACAACATCCTGCCCTCCAATGAGCTCTAACTTGACACCAATGACGTTGAAAATGGTGGTGGTTTGGGGTTAGAAGAATGCACACTACAGTGCATCTGGCATGGAGCTATTCTGGTTGTAACAAATTTGTAACAATTCATTGTGTCACTGTAGTGCCAAATGCTGCTCAAACTGCAGCTGCAGATGCAGTATGATGTGCCAGAGCCCCATGTCGAACACGATGGTCATCCCCCTTGGCAGTGTGACGTGTTGCATGGTCATCCAGAGCCCAGTCTTCTTACGATCGTACATTCTCGTGACCACCATTGACAGTACACATGTACAACAGCTATATTTTTGACAAGTCTTTCTGCAGTATCACACAAGGAATATCCAGCTGCTCGTAGTCCTCTTACACAACCTCATTCAAACTCAGTGAAGTGTTGATAGTGGCATGTTTATCGCCTTAAAGACACTCTTGGCTAACATCAACTCACCACATCCTTCTCAAAGGTAACTAACACTCATGACCGTTATGGTGTGTATTTAAGGCAAATGTGATTTGCATCTTCATAACGGTGCTACTTGTGTCAGTCTTATGCGACTAATGTGAAATCTGAATAGACATCATGTTTCAGATGTCTACAAGTCTATGTCATAACAATTCCTTCTTTGTGTTGCGAATTTTTTTCTGTCATTGTATGGTACAAACCGTTCTATCTGTATAATACCTGCAGAAAGGAGAGGTGGATGGGCTACTGTATGTTGATGGCATGGCATACATTCTGTTTAAGAAAAAGGCACATGCCCATCATACCAGGATTAATGGACAGTATTCCAATGACCTACCCAATTTACCAAATACCTATTTTCACAATGAAGATGAAGATGGAAGATGTAAAAAAGTCGTTGAAAATAAATGTGCCTGCTGCAGTGAGATCACTCCATGAAGAATTACTTTCGGCCAGTGGTGGCTAAGTCATACCTAAAGCACAGTTAATTATTATTGTTGTTAAAAGTAGTTTACGCTGTTTTGTTACATCATGAAGAAAGAAGGGCTAGTTTTGCAAGGTTCGCAGGAGAGCTTCTGTAAAGTTTGGAAAGTAGGAGACGAGGTACTGGCAGAAGTAAAGCTGTGAGGACAGGTCGTGAGTCGTGCTTGGGTAGCTCAGATGGTAGAGCACTTGCCCGTGAAAGGCAAAGGTCCCGAGTTCGAGTCTCAGTCCGGCACACAGTTTTAATCTGCCAGGAAGTTTCATATCAGTGCACACTCCGCTGCAGAGTGAAAATCTCATTCTGGAAGTATTTGTATTGTTTGTCAGTTGTTGAAACCAAATAAGTCAATAAACTTTGAAAACAATAAAAATCAAAATGATGTACACTAAACTACTTCTCATTCAATATGGCAACCAACAATTCTCACCTTCTTTTACGAGTGCTCGATTTTCTGCCACTATGGCTAGTTCCATTTGCATCTTCAGGTGTTTTACTGACTGGTGGATTTGGTGTTTCACATTCCTTTTGCTTCACACTATCTGGTAGCTCCACTTCTTGTTCATCTTCTGTTTGTCTATTTCCTGGCTCAGCTTCCTTCCGTGGGTTTGTAATATCAGTGATAGTTTGCTTTATGACTTCCACCGACTTCTTCAAAACACTAAAATTTTAAATATATGCAAGATAACATAAAAACTAAGTAGTTTTTCCAAAAGAAATCACAGTAATTAGAGAGCTTACACTGAAGAAAGAACAAGTGTCACTTTCAGTTAATGATTATTGAAATAATTGGAAACTAGCGACTGGTCCCAATATCACACATACAGCACTAAGTACGTATTGCTACAGGGCTTCACTCGCATATTGGTAATAGAAGGTATAAACAAACTTTCTTTGTCAATCAGTCAATATATTAGTGAAAATTCTATCAAAATCCTTACAGCTGTTTCTGAGATGTGTTTTTACATACAGATAGAAAAATGCAGTGGTGGCTTTCTTTCTTCATAGTTCAGCCAATTTGCACAAAATATTTATAAATTATACACCAAAGCCTTCTTTGTGAATGTTTATCTATTAGGAAAACCATGTCAAAATCTAAAAGGTTAGCCTTCACATATGGACAGAAAAATGAGGCAGGGAATTTTTTAAAGTTAGTGAAACCCCTATTTAACTTTTTTGTGCGGTCCAGACAGAAAAAACGCAATACTGAGGAAAATGCAGGATTGAAGTTAAACTTTAAAACTCCAAAATATGAGCAAGAACATATGTGATTGGCACATAAGATTAAAAACTGTAATCCTCTCCAATAAATTGTATGTATAAAAACTGCAAATCCCATGCCACTTTCCTTGACGTTGACCTCCATCTGTCCAATGGCCAGCTTCACACGTCCGTCCACATCAAACCCACCAACAAGCAACAGTACCTCCATTATGACAGCTGCCACCCATTCCACATCAAACGGTCCCTTCCCTACAGCCTAGGTCTTCGTGGCAAATGAATCTGCTCCAGTCCGGAATCCCTGAATCATTACACCAACAACCTGAAAACAGCTTTCGCATCCCGCAACTACCCTCCCGACCTGGTACAGAAGCAAATAACCAGAGCCACTTCCTCATCCCCTCAAACCCAGATCCTCCCACAGAAGAACCCCAAAAGTGCCCCACTTGTGACAGGGGACTTTCCGGGACTGGATCAGACTCTGAATGTGGCTCTCCAGCAGGGATACGACTTCCTCAAATCCTGCCCTGAAATGAGATCCATCCTTCATGAAATCCTCCCCACTCCACCAAGAGTGTCTTTCCACCGTCCACCTAACCTTCGTAACCTCTTAGTTCATCCCCATGAAATCCCCAAACCACCTTCCCTACCCTCTGGCTCCTACCCTTGTAACCGCCCCCAGTGTAAAACCTGTCCCATGCACCCTCCCACCACCACCTACTCCAGTCCTGTAACCCGGAAGGTGTACACGATCAAAGGCAGAGCCACGTGTGAAAGCACCCACGTGATTTACCAACTGACCTGCCTACACTGTGAAGCTTTCTATGTGGGAATGACCAGCAACAAACTGTCCATTCGCATGAATGGATACAGGAAGACAGTGTTTGTTGGTAATGAGGATCACCCTGTGGCTAAACATGCCTTGGTGCACGGCCAGCACATCTTGGCACAGTGTTACACCGTCCGGGTTATCTGGATACTTCCCACTAACACCAACCTGTCAGAACTCCGGTGATGGGAACTTGCCCTTCAGTATATCCTCTCTTCTCGTTATCCGCCAGGCCTCAACCTCCGCCAATTTCAAGTTGCCGCTGCTCATACCTCACCTGTCTTTCAACAACATCTTTGCCTCTGTACTTCCGCCTCGACTGACATCTCTGCCCAAACTCTTTGCCTTTACAAATGTCTGCTTGTGTCTGTGTATGTGTGGATGGATATGTGTGTGTGTGTGCGAGTGTATACCTGTCCTTTTTCCCCCTAAGGTAAGTCTTTCCGCTCCCAGGATTGGAATGACTCCTTACCCTCACTCCTTACCCTCTCCCTTAAAACCCACATCCTTTCGTCTTTCCCTCTCCTTCCCTCTTTCCTGATGAAGCAACCATTGGTTGCGAAAGCTGGAATTTTGTGTGTATGTTTTGTGTTTGTGTGTCTATCAACCTGCCAGCGCTTTCGTTTGGTAAGTCACATCATCTTTGTTTTTAGATATATTTTTCCCACGTGGAATGTTTCCCCTCTATATATATATATATATATATATATATATATATATATATATATATATATATATGGTTATAATAGAGGGAAACATTCCACAGGCTCTGAGAGAACTACAGAAAGTAAAATTAATGTGCACTAGTGAAGTTTCCCCTCTATATATATATATATATATATATATATATATATATATATATATATATATATATATGGTTATAATAGAGGGAAACATTCCACGTAGGAAAAATATATCTAAAAACAAAGATGATGATGAGGACAGCAACAAAGGTGAGCATACCATTGCACAACTGTTCACTGAACACATCCTGTTAATTGTGATGCTGTACATAGCAAATGGAGTAACCTACATTGGCGGCAGTCGGTAGAGGCACAATGCGTTCTGGTTTCTGTTGACAGGCTCTGAGAGAACTACAGAAAGTAAAATTAATGTGCACTAGTGAAGTTTCCCCTCTATATATATATATATATATATATATATATATATATATATATATATATATATATATATATATATATATATATGGTTATAATAGAGGGAAACATTCCACGTAGGAAAAATATATCTAAAAACAAAGATGATGTGACTTACCAAATGAAAGTGCTGGCAGGTCGACAGACACACAAACAAACACAAACATACACACAGAATTCAAGCTTTCGCAACAAACTGTTGCCTCATCAGGAAAGAGGGAAGGACGAAAGGATGTGGGTTTTAGGGGAGAGGGTAAGGAGTCATTCCAATCCCAGGAGCGGAACCCTCTCCCCTAAAACCCACATCCTTTCGTCTTTCCCTCTCCTTCCCTCTTTCCTGATGAGGCAACAGTTTGTTGCGAAAGCTTGAATTTTGTGTGTGTGTTTTTGTTTGTTTGTGTGTCTATCGACCTGCCAGCGCTTTCGTTCGGTAAGTCACATCATCTTTGTTTTTAGGTATATTTTTCCCACGTGGAATGTTTCCCTCTATTTTATTTTTATATATATATATATATAGAAAGAAACATTCCACATGGGAAAAATATATTAAAAACAAAGATTCCATGACTTAGCAAACGGGAAAGCGCTGGTAGATAGACACAATAAAACAACACAAATACACACACAAAATTTCAAGCTTTCGCAACCAACGGTTGTTTGTGTTGTTTTATTGTGTCTATCTACCAGCGCTTTCCCGTTTGGTAAGTCATGGAATCTTTGTTTTCTCAGGTCTTGTTTATCAAATATTTCTTCGAGCTTGTATCATTGCTGCATTGTTAATGGACTTTTAATGATAAGGGTGATGTGTTTGTGATACATTTTCATTGTGCCACTGCTTTGAAACAACATACTGTGGCACATACTACTAAGTAAATGAATAATGCACACAGTTAACACAGAGGTTGCTCACACCGCTCACACAGACTCACAAAAGTCAATAGTTGAAAGCCCACTAGTGACGTGACTGAAAAATTAATGTGAAGTCTACTCGACCCGTGATCTAAGCGGAGCATTCTGCAATATTGACAATACATGCCATTTGCACTTCAAACTCTTTGCCTGCTGTAGTGTAAACACAGCATGTTTTGTGAAAGCTCGCGTATACACACAATTTTTCCTTCACATTTGGTACTTCTTTACACAAATAATGTGAAATAAAGTTAAGCCTGCTGTGTTTCTCTGTTCCAGCAATCTGCTACATTTATAACAACCTGTCAGCCATTACAATGCTTTAAACACGACTGAGGACAGCAACAAAGGTGAGCATACCATTGCACAACTGTTCACTGAACACATCCTGTTAATTGTGATGCTGTACATAGCAAATGGAGTAACCTACATTGGCGGCAGTCGGTAGAGGCACAATGCGTTCTGGTTTCTGTTGACAGGCTCTGAGAGAACTACAGAAAGTAAAATTAATGTGCACTAGTGAAGGGCATACAAACTATGACTGTGTAAATTAAACCTAAGTGGAAGCCATGCTAAGCACTGATCACAGCAGCCGTACTTTGGAATAAGCTGTTGCTGTTTATCATTCTATATGCTCGAAGCCACTGCATTAGCATGACGTCAACATGCTATACAGCTATTGGTTGCAAATGGAAAATAAACATCCGGTCATGTTACCAACATCTGAGATGTTTTAATCCAGCATTTTTCACCATATTTCACAATTTTCAGTTTATTTAACCACATAGGCTATAAAGTTTTGTTATTTTCAAGGTGAACATAAAATGAAAGAACCCTCAAAACTGCATTTGTGGCAGTAGTGTGTTGGAAAATGGCTCACTATCTTGTATGTCATTATCAAAAGTGATAGTCTTTTCAGTTATGTATCCTACTGTATTACTACTGGCAAAATCCACTTTTTTTCTTGGTAGGTCCATTATATGAAGTAAAATTTTGCAATTTTTTCTTGTTTGTTTATGGATTTGTTACATGGTTTTGTCAGCTGATATTATGAGTGTTGGTGGAATTGCTAGCTACGAGGAGAACAACAAAATTCTTGCACAGACTTTGATTTATACCTTTTGTGCCTGTGTACACTTCATAATCTAGTATTATGGAATGTCAAATGTTCCGCAGGCTAAGGTCTGTAAACTTACTACATAGTGAGCTAAACAAAGTGGTTTGTGCTAATACAGAGTGGTGGTAGGGATAAGCACTGAGGGATTGGGAAAAGAATCTCATGTGGGGCTAAAAACATATTTCTTACTCAGAATAGCTCGGGTACACTATTCTACTGCTATAAATTACACAAAATGTCAGCAGCCAGAGATCATAAATGTGCGGTGAAGCTAAACATTGCAAGTTGTGTTGGCAATGTCGCTCGTGGCTTACATCAGCATTTCCTCTGCCACGTCTCCCCTTTCTGCAAAAGCCTTAACTCCACCACCACCCGTTGTGTGAACTGTCAGTCTTTTGTGCCACTTATAACTCATTCAGTCACATCAAATGTCAATAGGAAGAAAAAGGACTGAGGTCAAATGAAACATCGAGTAAGAACCTACAATAGAGGTAAACCTTAATAGGAAAAAACGTAAAATCAGGGAATTTTTAGCATTGATCTTATGGGTTTTTCACAGGGGCTATAATTTATGGCACAGAATGGCAAAAAACCTAAAATCAGAGAATGTAAACTCAAACTTACGATGCAAGATTTACTAAAGACAATGTTGCCTGCTCGTTGAAATTTGTAGTGATAAAAGAAATTAACAGCCATCAATGTCAATTATTTCTACAGATTTAGTGACTCCCAACAGTGTTCTAGTAAGAAAATTCTTAGACTTTCTGGTGTAACAAAGTGATAATGGCTCTGACACCAGTGTATAGAAAAATGTGTAAAATGTCTATGTTTCGTGAAAAGACTGCAACAACGAAACAAAATGTGAAACAGCACACCTCTTACAACATTAGCAGGACCTTTGAATTGTTCCTCCCATCACAAAAGATGGCCATGAAAGTAGTGCCGCCCCCCCCCCCCCCCCCCGCCCCTCTGTCTGTGTGAAACAAGCGATTTTAACAACATCAAGGTGGGAGATTTGCAACTTCACAACAAATTTGTAAATGGATGTTCATGTTATGTATACTCTGTAGTGCTGCAGCTCTTTTTTGGCCCTACTGGGGAAACAGCAGTTCTGCAGCAGCTGTGTTGAAAGCTCTGAGCAGCTGACATGTTCTGAGGCACTGGTATGTCAATTTCACCAACAGGTCCATCTACCCGTCACAAGGTGGGCCAGGCCGCACCTCGCAATCCTGGCAGTGAAGCAGAAATGCAGTGCAGCTGTGGGAGGGGTCAAGGGGTTACTACATTGTTGTGTCACTGAAGCATCAATTTGTATGTTATTGGCAGCACTGCACCTGCATAACAAACATGCCCTTGACTAGTACAAACAGCCATTGATTTTAGCAGAGATATGAGCATTCTGGCAGCACCCACCACAATGCAGGGATTATGCTAGTCACCACCAGATTATGGGTCAACAAGCAGTTGCCAGACAATCTCCCAGTACCAAGTCCACCACCTGGTGACTTAGCAATGTGCAGTGGATAAGATGCCTCCAGGCTCTCTAAAGCCGTAGCTAAACTTCTGCCTTGGAGGGCAGCAGTTTTTGCCTGGTGTGGAAGGGCCAGCTTCACATCAACAAACGGACGAGCGCTCCACCACCTGCCATCGCCACCCACAGGGATGATCAGGTCTTCTGGGTCCTGGTGGCCCTCTCAAGAATTCTGACCATCGGCAGTTGCCACATAATGTCAAACTGTGCTAAGCGAACTAAATAAGTGTCACCATTGCTGGGCACTGACATCACATTCAGCAATACTGTTGGCAGCCTGCTTCCATAGCTGTCAGCACGGCCTCTACACCTGAGAGGGTTGTCTGTAGTATCACAGCACTATGAATATTGTAGCAAATGCTGAATACAAGTGTTTTATCCTCCAGCTGTCTTGTGCTATATGAACCACCAGAGTTTGGCTAGTGCTTATTTCAATACCATTGTTATGCATGTGTCTTTTTGGTACGGTTATCATGTCTGACAAAATGCGAAATAAAAGCACTGGACCCAGGATTCAGGATCCAGACATCAAGAAAGAAAGCCAGACAAGGAACTGGACAGTTGTGACAGTTCAGTAACAGCGAACAATTCGGGTACAATGCTGAGTGCTCTGCTTGCTGGAAACCAGCTCCACACATGAAGTCTCAACTGACAAGTAATTGTAATCAGACTATAATAATTGTTGTTTTTTAAGCAATTAAGACATATTGGGCAGTTAAAAATGAGAGCGAAAGTTTGACGTAATGATGTGTGGAAGGATGAATGAGTACAGATGGTCAATAAACCAATGTAGAGTAACCGTAAAGCCTCTGAAATTTGCAGTTCTAGCTATGTAATGTTAAGAAGGAAACAGTAAATAATATGTGTTCTAGCCATGTAAATGAAATCTTTTGTTGTAGACCGGTCACAGGAGATACCCAGGGCTGAGTTTTCCCTCAGTTGGTAGCCATGTTGTACCATGCCTATTTTTTGGGCACTATTGAGAAAATAGCAGCTTTGCTAAGTCTGTGTTGAAAGCAATGGACAGCTGACGGGTGATGAGTAACTGCCATGCTGATTTCATCAACAGGCCTGTTTCCCCACCAGAAGGTGGGCCAGGTTCCGCCCTGTGATCCTGGTGACATAGCAGAAGTGCAGCGCAGCTGTGGGCTGGCCTGGGTGTTACTATAACATTTAGCTACGTAGGTGTTGATTCATACATGGTTAGAAGCATTGCATCAGTGTAACAAATGTCCTACTAACCCACATAAATACTCATTGGTTTTAGCAGTGATATGAGCAGTCTGGCAGCACCCACTACAATGCGAGGGCCATGCCAGTGATAACCAGGTTATGGATCAAAAAGCAGGCAATGCTGGTCTGGTCCGACACATCTACCAGACCAGATCCCAGAAGTAACAAGGAACCCATTGAGTGTGAGGTTGCAACTTCAATCTCTAGTAAGGCTTATTTGAAAGTGTTGTGTTAACAATTATGACAGGAATAACATTAACTGCTAGTAATTCACCATCTGTATCAAGAGGGTGACACTCCACAAAATGGACACTGTCAGTATTCAAGAAATGTTCAAAACAAACCATTAATTTGCACCACAAACACTGAATGAAAAATGACATACCAAGTGATCACAATGGTTCGGTCTATCAAGATTGAAGGTGGACTCCTTGGAAGTTAAAAACTGTGCAGGACACTCAGCTAGCTATACACTCTTTCAGAATGCATATCGAATCATACTGATGTAACAGAGTGATGCGAACTGATGGGATGTGATGGCATGCAACTGAAAGCGAAAAAGTCTGTCGAGGAGCTTATCATGAAACTGGCTACCCTTTAAGGTGCAGTTGCAGATGGTGTGATAAACTATAGGCACATAAAAAAAAACTATGGGCACATAAAAAAATCCAGAATCTGAATTTGTCTAGTGGTTTCAGGTTGTGAGAACTGTAATCTCACACACTTTTCAGGAGGGATAGTTTGCTCTAAAGGAGTATGACTTTTGTACACAGACTAGGAATCAAGCAAAAGCAATTTATTTAGCCAGTTATTCCCCAACAGCAGTGATCACACCACAGTTGTAATTCTCTTATGTCATTTTACCCACTCTTGCTTGCTGTGATGTAAATATTCCCTACTGACCTTGCAAGATCATGCACACGCAAAAGAATCATAGGGGGCAAAGCACAATGAACTTCTCGTCACAGAACAATAAATACCTTTCCAGCCAATTTACCATCCAGATTAGTAGTTGGCATAATTGTCTATGAACGTGTTAAGGCACTGATGTTAGTTGATCTCAATACAACTCTGTTGGTACCTTTAATTTGCAGGGTTCCTTTCATATGCATTCCCCCTTCAAATCCTGATTGGTTGGAGTTGAACTGAACAATGGAGTAAGTTTGTTTATATCATGTATATATATTTTTGGGCCAGTTCCACAGTTTGTTGTACATCGTCAAATTGATGCTTTATTTGAAATTTCATTATTTTAGGTCTATCATTCCTGTAGCACTGTTTGAAGTTATGCAACCACCCACTGCCTCCCTTGGAATCGCAGTAATCTATATCACATGTAATTTAATGTGCATAACTTAGTAGGTCACTATCATGTACATCCTATAAATTACCTCGAGCATGCTTGAAATGCACAAACACTAGTTTTTCTAACAAGTGCACCTTGTCCTGCCTTGAATATCTCCGTAGTTTTTCTTATGTACTACGAGGTCATATTTCCGTGGACTTATTCGAAATCTGTTCATTATTGTTTTTTACTATGCTTTGGATGATCATCCATGTACATAATTACGTTTAGTACCCACTCCTAGGACAATGATTGTCTTGAACTATGTTTCACCAGAGACAGGATTTCTGGCTTCCTAACTGAGAAGGATGATGAACGACATGGCTCACCACCTGTTTCAGTATCACTTTCATTTGTTAAGCACATGTCATAATCTTTGAACTCCTCAGGTAAATTTTCCGTACAGTCTAGTCTATACAACACCACACATTCCACTATCTCATCTTGCAGAAACGCTAATATTTCATTTGCCACTTCTTTCTCGCACTGAGAAATTCCTCGGGCTTTTTTCTGGCAAAATGTCAACTGCAGCAACTGTTGTTGTAGATATAACACAATGTTTGCTTTGTTTATCGTTGCCATTGCTCAGCTCTTTATCAACATCACTAGCACTGTTATGAGTTACTTGTCAACTAAACAGTTCAACTAAGCCCTGTAGCCTCATGCTGTGCTCACCATTGGATACCTGCAGTCTCACCCCTGTTGCCATTAGCAGTCAATATTGTGGTTGCATGGTAGACAATATATGAAGCGTATAAATCTCTTGACTTTTTATGACACCACACTCAAGGGCTTCCTTTAAGTCCATTACCTGGGAACTACTGCTTTGCGATGGGTAAGCCATTTCCTGGCTCTTTTATAGCAGCAGCTGAACTTCTGTCTAGCAGGCCAGTGGTTCATCTCCAGGGAGATGTGGCTGCCCGCATATCAACATAGGGTGACTGCTCCAGCATCTGTCATTATTCCCCACTGGGTCGATCTCTTCTATCAGATCATGGCTGTCACCATAAGAATTCTAGCAGTCATACCAACTGGCACTTACCGCTTGATGCCACATTGCGCAAAATGGGGCACTGGTTGCTAAATGGGCAAAACACAGGTGTAACACAACAATGCAGTGCCTACATATAAATTTTTTCCTGCCTTATTAACAATGTACATTTAAATGAAGAGTATAAATATGTGGAGTGAGTGATGTATATATGTTTTAGTAATTTCCTGTGTGCAAAATAACCAATGAAAGAGAATGTAAAGAATTGTAGTAGGTTCACTGACCAATTCAGGGAGTATTGTTATGTAAACCAAAGTGATTACTGTTATTGTCTTACTGCTTATCTGCAACTCAGCATCTATATGGTGAGTAGCAACTTCTCTTTTCATAATACTGTTACATCCCATCCTAGATTTTCCATTGATTGATTATCAAATTGAGTAATAGCTTAAATCAAAATGAACAAAGAAGTCTTTTTTTTTACTTGCTAATTAAGTGCTGATTATTGACAAATAATTTGACAAAGTAGTACAGTTAACAATATTTCATGTTCACACAATTTTGTGTGAGAAGTAATTTATGTAACAAAAGTTGGTTTTTTGACTTGCTAATTATGCGCTGATAATTGACAAATAATTTGGCAAAGCTACATATTTAACAATATTTCATGTTCAGACAATTTTGTACGAGAAATAATTTATGTATCAATAAATCAACATAGCGAACTCCATAATAAAAAACAACGTTTTCCTTTTGCAAAACAGTATAACAGCAGAAACATCACAGTGAGAAATGCAGTTCAGCTGTTACGTAACTCGTAGTGTATAGAACTAATAATTAATTTCATGAAGTGGTTGCAAGTTAGCTTTTGTCCATAACTGAACTTTTACTGAGTGATCATTGTGTTTTGATAATGAATGCGAGTCAGTGTCTTTGCGACTGTCCACACTTGACAACTTGCTACAATAGTAATGTGATTTAATTTGAAAGTCAAGAGTACTAATTGATTTCGCTCACATTCAGTGAGATGTCGATCGTTCATTTACACTAAATTCCAAACAGAATCAGAATTAATTCACCAAAATTTCACTAGTTAGTTTCATATTATTTTACACACTTTTTTTTTTATTTCTCTCAATCGTTGTGGCGCAAAGTAAACTGCACAATAACGATCAAGTTATGACAGCAGACAACTTCTTCCAAGTAATACTTTCACTTTGGATTTGTTGCCTTATCCCAAACTAACATCAAAATATTAGCAACACGGTAATTTTTTAATTAGTCTACTGCCGAGAGAGGATGGAGGTTTTATACAGTCAGCATCACTAGGTGTGGATGTCACAGCCAGCTGTGCTGCCAGCAGCCAGCTTCTGCAGCTGTCAGCAAGGCCTCTATGTGGCATTCCATAGCATCACAGCTCTATGAATGTTGTAGCAAAATACTGCTGTTATTTCATCCATGGCTATAAGGCTGGGGTCCAAAGCTGTGAACGTCTGTGTTCTGTGTTGAATGAAAATGTTTTATGTTCCAGCTGTGTTTTCCTAGCCACCACCACAATCTCCACCCTCTGCTGCACCTCAACCTCTACAACATATTGATGCCTCACCCTCAGGACATTACAACTCTTGCTGTCTTGTATGAAAACTATACAAACTGGACATGTCTCATTGACTCATATATATATATATATATATATATATATATATATATATATATATATATATATATATATATATATATATATATATAGCTGGCAGGTCGATAGACACACAAACAAACACAAATATACACACAAAATTCAAGCTTTCGCAACAAACTGTTGCCTCATCAGGAAAGAGGGAAGGAGAGGGAAAGACGAAAGGATGTGGGTTTTAAGGGAGAGGGTAAGGAGTCATTCCAATCCCGGGAGCGGAAAGACTTACCTTAGGGGGAAAAAAGGACAAGTATACACTCGCACACACACACATATCCATCCACACATACAGACACAAGCAGACATATTTAAAGACCAGTCTTTAAATATGTCTGCTTGTGTCTGTATGTGTGGATGGATATGTGTGTGTGTGCGAGTGTATACTTGTCCTTTTTTCCCCCTAACATCATAGCAAACTAGATACATACTAGCTGGTTGTACACAACTGCAAGATTACCATAACTGATAATGAGTATTTTGAACTCAAACCTCATAACCTTTATTATCAAGCAGAGACTTACACTAGGTTACCTTGAATTTATTTTCTGAAAATTCAAAATATGCAACGAGTGCCTTACAAAGATGTAAACTACAGAATGCTTCCTAACGAATAATATGGCAATCAATATTTCTCACCGTCTTTTACGAGTACTCGATTTTCTTTCATTACTGCTGGTTCTATTTGCATCTCCAGGTGTTTTATTGGCTGGAGCCTTTGGTGTTTCACATTCATCTGGAGACTCAACTTCTTCCTCTTCCATTTGTATATTTGTTGGTTCAGCAGCCTGCTCAACTTCCTTTTGTGCATTTGTCACCTCCTTTTCCTTCAGAACTTCCACTCTCTCCTCAAAAACTCTGCATTTTAAAAGAACACAAGATAACATAAATACTACATTGTTTTGCAAAAGAACTGAGTGTTATGTGTGTTTACACATAAGAAAGAGGATGTGACACTTAGTTAACAATCACTAACAGAATTAGAAATACCCTTATTTATTAGCCTGTAAGATGCACTAAGCACAATGTCGTCGCGTAGCTGAAGTTTGTAGTACTAAAGAAATCAATAGCCATCAATGTGAGTCTGTTTCTACAGATTTTATCTAATCCCATAAACAACCTAGTCAAGTGTCTTCTCAGACAACTTGGTTTAACAATGTCACTGCGCTGTAAACCCAGTGCAAAGAGAGCTGTCAACCATGTTTTATGTTACAAAAAGAAGGTAACAAATAAAATGTGAACCAAAGCAACTGTTACGCCATCAGCAGAATCCTTGAGCTGCTCATTCTGCCAGAAAAGATGGCTATGACAATAGTGTCCCCTCCCCAACCTCTCTCTCTGTGTAAATAGAATCTGATGTATGTAAACCCTATTACTGAATTGTATGAAAACAGAACACTGTAAGTTGTGTCAGAGGTTCAACTAGATTATGAATCTAATAGCACACCAGAAAACAAATACTTCTTGGCAGTAAAAAATTTGGAAAATAACGAGTAGGGACCACACTTCAGAATGAGATTTTCACTCTGCAGCAGAGTGTGCTCTGATATGAAACTTCCTGGCAGATTATAACTGTGTGCTGGACCGAGACTCGAACTCAGGACCTTTGCCTTTCACGGGCAAGTGTTCTACCATCTGAGCTACCCAAGCACAACTCACGCCCCGTCCTCACAGCTTTACTTCTGCCAGTACCTCGTCTTCTACTTTCCAAACTTTACAGAAGATCTCCTGCGAACATTGCAGAACCAGCATTCCTTTCTTTCAGGAGTGCTATTTCTGCAAGGTTCGCTTCTGTAAATTTTGGAAAGTAGGAGACGGGTTACTGACAAAAGTAAAGCTGTGAGCATGGGGCGTGTGTCGTACTTGGGTAGCTCAGATGGTAGAGCACTTGCCTGCAAAAGGCAAAGGTCCCGAGATCGTGTCTCGGTCCGGCACACAGTTTTAATCTGCCAGGAAATTTCAGGGACTACAGTGACTTATTTTTTGAAGAATTTTGCTTCCAAACCTCACCACTTACATTGAAGTATGTACAGTCCATGTCCTGAAAATTAAAAATGAACAATGAGTTCCTTCAAAGGATTTAATTTACAGAAAGTGTTGAAATGAATAATATGGAAACCAACAATTCTCACCGTCTTTTACGAGAGCTCGATTTTCTTCTACTACTGCTAGTTTCATTTGTATCATCAGGTGTTTTACTGACTGGCGGACCTGATATTTCACATTCCTTTTGTTTCAAACTATCTTGCGGTTCAACTTGTACTTTGTCCTCCACCTGCCTATTTCTTGGCTCGGCTTCCTTTTTTCGAGGATCTGTAGTCTCAGTGCTCGTTTGCTTTATGACTTCCCTTGTCTTCTTCAGAACACTGAAATTGTAAATATATGCAAGATAACATACAAATTAAGTGGTTTTTCCAGAAGACCACAGTATACAGCGAGCTTACATCTAAAATAGAATAAGTGTCACTTTTGGTTAATGATCACTGAATAGCTGGAAACTAGCAATTTGTCCCGGTATCGCACAGATAGCACTAAGTACCTACAGCCAGAGGACTTGGCTGACATATCAGTAATATAATACACACACAAACTTTCCTCATCAATCAGTTTACCTATTAGTGAAAATTCTATTAAAATTCTTACTGTTGCTCTTGAGCTTTGTCTTTACATACAGACAAAAACACATAATGTTGGCTTTAATTCATCCTAATTAGCCAGCTGCACAGAATATTTAGGAATTACACACCAGATACTGCCTCGTGACAGTTTATCTGTTAGTGGAAACTGTACTAAATTCCCTACAGCAGTACCTGAAATTAGATTTTGCATAACAGACAGAAAAATGTGGCAGTGGTTTTTAATTTAGTTATGTGTACGCACATGAAATTGTAGCTCTATTTTTGCTAGAAGATTAGAAATACAAATTTAAAAGGTTGTCATGCTATGTGCCTGAAGACAAAGCCTTAGTGTGCTGAAACTGACTGACTGAGGAAACAAAAAGGAGTGATGGGACAGTTTTTTGTATGGATTGTTTGCTTTTGCAAAAGCTTCAACTCTATTTTTTTTCAGAATGGCCTTTCCTTGCTTTCTTCTTTTCGTTGTATTTAAGCTTCCAACAAATGATTGCTTATGTTGAGAAGCAGTAGCATTTTCCCATCACTGAACAGAATGCTTCTCCAATTTAAGGTGTTTGTTAACATTATTTTTCTTTTCACCCCAATTTGATAATTACAAAATCAGCAGATTATTGATTTCAATCTTTTGTGGCCATTCACACTTGTGCAACCCATACTTTACAACACTAAGAATATAGCCACCAGAGTACTTTGTGTAGAAGTAGAACCAAGGATAGTTCTATTCGCACATTAAGGAAGGACTTTCGACAAGGTCAAAAGATGTTGACAGGTTGGGTTTTCTTGTCGTTATAATGCAGAATGAGGACACTACAAATTGGCAGTCAGTTGCTATGGTAAATAAACGAGAATTATGACCAGCCGAGGAGAAAGTAATAGGGATCATCAATCCCCTCAGGCACTGTGTGTGTTGTGTTCAAACTCCTTGAGGGCCAGGATTAGTCTTTTCACTCATTTGAAATTAAGAAAGGAAAGCACCCAGTACTGGCTACTGCAAAGTTGCTTGTATAGATTAGCATAGTACAATGGACCTGGCCACACTCACCGCACCACTGTGAGAAGTAATTTATGTAACAAAAAGTTAGTTTCTTCGACTTTTTAGTTAAGTGCTCATTACTGACAAATACACTGAAGATCCAAACAAACTGGTACACATACCTAATATCGTATAAGGCCCCCGCGAGCACACAGAAGTGCTGCAGCACAACATGGCATGGACTCGACTAATGTTTGAAGTAATGCTGGAGGGAATTCACACCACAAATCATGCAAGTTTCTCCATAAATAAATAAGAGTATGAGGGGGTGGGATCTCTTCTGAACAGCACATTGTGAGGCATCCCAGATATGCTCAATAATGTTCATGTCTGAGGAGTTGAGTGGCCAGCGGAAATGTTTAAACTCAGAGGAGTGTTCCTGGAGTGACTTTGTAGCAATTCTATCCTGCTGGAATTGCCCAAGACCATCAGAATGCAGAATGGACATGAATGGATGCAGGTGAACAGACAGGATGCTTTCGTATTTGTCACCTGTGACAGTTGTGTCTAGACGTATCAAGGGTCCCATATCACTCCAACTGCACACACCCCACACCATTACAGAGCCTCCACCAGCTTGAACAGTCCCCTGCTGAAATGCAGGGTCCACGGATTCATGAAGCTGTTTCCGTACCCACAAAAGTCCATCTGCTCAATACAATCTGAAACAAGACTCGTCCGACCAGGCAACATGTTTCAAATCATCAACAGTCCAATGTCGGTACTGACTGGACCAGGTGAGGCATAAAGCTTTTTGTCATGCAGTCATCAAGGGTACACAAGTGGTCCTTCAGTTCCGAAATCCTATACTGATGATGTTTTGTTGAATGGTTCACACGCTGACACTTCTTGGAGATCAACCATTGAAATCTGCAGCAATCTGTGGAAGGATTGCACTTCTGTCACACTGAACGATTCTCTTCAGTCATCGGTGGTCCCGTTCTTCCACGACCTTTTTCCAGTTGCGGCGATGTCGTTGATTTGACGTTTTACCGGATTCCTGATATTCATGGTACACCTGAGAAATGGTCATGTGGGAAAATCCCCACTTCATCACTACATTGATATTGCTGTGTCCCATCGTCAGCTAGAACACCATGTTCAAACTCACATAAATCTTGATAACCTGCCAATGTAGCAGCAGTAACTCATCTATCAACTGCGCCAGACACTTGTTGCCTTATATAGTCACTGCTGAGCACAGCACCATATTCTGTCTGTTTACATTTCTCTATATTTGAATACTCATGCCTATACCAGTTTCTTTGGCACTTCATTGTAATTTGACAAAGGAGTACAGTTAACAATATTTCATGTTCTAACACAAAATTGTGTGAACTAATTTATTAATTTATGTAACAAAAAGTTAGTTTTTTGTACTTGCTAATCAAGTGCTGATTATTGCCAAGTAATTAGGCAAAGCAATATATTTAACAATACTTCATCTTCAGACAATTTTGTACAAGAAGTAATTTACGTAACAATACGTCAATGTAGCAAACACCGTAACTGCATTAACAAGCCAGTTATTATTGTACAACATTCAATTTAAATACTAAAACTAATCTTTTCGAAAAGTTTTCCTTTTGCAAAACAGCTTAATAGCAGTAGCATCACAGTGAAAAATGCAGTTCAGTTGTTAAGTAACTGATAGTGTAAACGAGTAATTAATTCCGTGAAGTGCTTTTGTCCATGACTGAAATTTTTCTGAGTGATCACTGTGTTTTGATAATAAGTGCAAGTCAGTGCCTCTGCGAATGTTCACGCCTGCCAACTTGCTACGATAGTAACATGAATTATTTTCAAAGTCAAGAGTTCTAATTGATTTCACTCACACCAAGTGGGCTGCTGATCATTCCTTTACACTAATTTCCAAACAGAGTAAAAATTAATTCATTATTTCAGATCAAAATTTCACTAGACAGTTTCCGTATTACTTTGCACATATTTTATTTCTGCTGATAATTGTTGCGCAAAGTAAATCACATGATAACAATCAAGTTATGACAGCAGCTGACTTCTTCCAGGTAATTCTTTCACTTTGGATTTGATGCCTTATCCCAAACTAAAATCAAACCATTATCAACACAGTAATTTTTTAATTAGTCCACCACCCAGAGAGAAAGGAGTGTGTTATACAGTCAGCATCACTAGGCATGGATGTCACAGCCAGCTGTGCTGCCAGCAGCCAGCTTCTGCAGCTGTCAGCAAGGCCTCTATGTGGTATTCCATAGCATCACAGCTCTATGAATGTTGTAGCAAAATACTGCTGTTATTTCATTCATGGCTATAAGGCTGGGGTCCAAAGCTGTGAACGTCTGTGTTCTGTGTTGAATGAAAATGTTTTATGTTCCAGCTGTGTTTTCCTAGCCACCACCACAATCTCCACCCTCTGCTGCACCTCAACCTCTACAACATATTGATGCTTCACCCTCTAGACATTACAACTCTGTTGCAGTCTTGTATGAAAACTATACAGACTGAACATGACTGGTTGACTCATATATATATATATATATATATATATATATATATATATATATATATATATATATATATATATATATATATATATAGCGCTGGCAGGTCGATAGACACACAAACAAACACAAATATACACACAAAATTCAAGCTTTCGCAACAAACTGTTGCCTCATCAGGAAAGAGGGAAGGAGAGGGAAAGACGAAAGGATGTGGGTTTTAAGGGAGAGGGTAAGGAGTCATTCCAATCCCAGGAGCTCCTGGGATTGGAATGACTCCTTACCCTCTCCCTTAAAACCCACATCCTTTCGTCTTTCCCTCTCCTTCCCTCTTTCCTGATGAGGCAACAGTTTGTTGCGAAAGCTTGAATTTTGTGTGTATATTTGTGTTTGTTTGTGTGTCTATCGACCTGCCAGCGCTTTTGTTTGGTAAGTCTCATCATCTTTCTTTTTAGATATATTTTTTCCACGTGGAATGTTTCCCTCTGTTATATATATATATATATATATATATATATATATATATATATAATTACAATGAAAACATCATAGCAAACTAGATACATACTAGCTGGTTGTACACAACTGCAGGATTACCATAACTGATAATGAGTATTTTGAACTCAAACCTCATAACCTTTATTATCAAGCAAAGACTTACACTACGTTACCTCGAATTTATTTTCCGAAAATTCACAATATGCAACGAGTGCCTTACAAAGATCTAAACTACAGAATGCTTCCTGATGAATAATATGGCAACAAATATTTCTCACCGTCTTTTACGAGTACTCGATTTTCTTTCATTACTGCTGGTTCTATTTGCATCTCCAGGTGTTTTATTGGCTGGAGCCTTTGGTGTTTCACATTCATCTGGAGACTCAACTTCATCCTCTTCCATTTGTATATTTGTTGGTTCAGCAGCCTGCTCAACTTCCTTTTGTGCATTTGTCATCTCCTTTTCCTTCAGAACTTCCACTGTCTCCTCAAAAACTCTGCATTTTAAAAGTACACAAGATAACATAAATACTACATTATTTTGCTAGAGGAGAATACAGCGTTGTGTGTGTTTGCAAATAAGAAAGAGGATGTGACACTTAGGTAACAATCACTGAAAGAGTTCGAAATTCCCTCATTTATTAACATATAAGATGCACTAAGCACAATATTGCCTCATAGCTGAAATTTGTAGTGCCAAAGAAGTAAACAGCCATCAATGTTAGTCTGTTTCATCTAATCCTATAAACCACCTAGTCAAGTGTCTTCTCAAACATCTTGGTTAAACAATGTCACAATAGCTATGAATCCAGTGCAAAGAAATCTGTGTCAACCATGTTTAATGTTACAAAAAGAAGGTAACAAACAAAATGTGAACCAACAGAACTGTTATGCCATCAGCAGAACTCTTGAGCTGCTCATTCTGAAAGAGTAGATGTCAATGATAGTAGTGTCCCCATTCCCAACCCTCTCTCTCTGTGGGAAAAAATTTTAATGACATCAGGGTTATATTTTTGCAAACAACAAAAGAAAATTTTAAATTGAAGCTGATGTATTTCAAACGCTATTAGTGAGTTGTATGAAAACAGAACATTGAAAGTTGTGTCAGAGATAGCATTACAATATGAATCTCATAACCATATTAGATAACAAATACTTATTGGCAGTAAAAAATTTGGAATTTAACTATTACTGACTATACTGACTTATCATATTGAAGAATTTTGCTTCCAAACCTCATAACTTACATTGAACCTTTCCTCATCAATCAGTTTACCTATTAGTGAAAAATCCTATTAAAATACTTACTGTTGGTCTTGAGCTTTGTCTTTATGTACAGACAAAAACACATAATGTTGGCTTTAATTCATCCTAATTAGCCAACCTGCACGAAATATTTATGGTTAAAAAATGGCTCTGAGTGCTATGGGACTTAACATCTGAGGTCATCAGTCCCCTAGAACTTAGAACTACTTCAACCTAACTAACCTAAGGACATCACACACACCCATGCCCCAGGCAGGATTCGAACCTGCAACCGTAGAAATATTTATGAATTACATACCAGAGACTACCGCGTGACAGTTTATCTATTAGTGAAAGCTGTTCCAAAATCCCTACAGTAGTTCCTGAAATTAGTTTTCTCATAACATACAGAAAAATGTGGCAGGGGATTGCAATATAGTTATGTGTATGCACCTGAAACTATAGCTCTATTTTTGCTAGAAGATTAGAAACACAAATTTAAAAAGTTATCATGCTATGTGCCTGAAGACAAAGCCTTAGTGTGCTGAAACTGACTGTCTAGGAAAACAAAAGGAAGTGATGGGGGAGTCTTTTGTCTGGATTGTTTGCTTTTGCAAAAGCTTCAACACTATTTTTTCAGAATGGCCTTTCCTTGCTTTCTTCTTTTCGCTGTATTTAAGCTTCCAACAAATGATTGCTTGTGTTGAGAAGCAGTAGCATTTTCCCACCACTGAACAGACTGCTTCTCCAATTTATTTTTCTTTTCACCCCAATTCCATAATCACAAAATCAGCAGATTATTGATTTCAACCTTTTGTGGCCATTCACATTTGTCTGACCCATACTTTACAATGCTACATATATAACCATCAAAGTACTTCATGTAGAAGTACAACCAAATATAGTTCTACTCACACATTAAGGAAAGACTTTCGGCAAGCTCAAAACATGTTGACAGGTTGTGTTTTCTTGTTGCTGTAATGCAAAATGTGGGCACTATGAACTGGCAGTCAGTTGCTATCGTAAACAAAAAAGAATTATGACCATCAGAGGAGAAAGTGATAGGAACACCAATCCCCTCTGGCACTGTGAGTGTTGTAATCAAACTCCTTGTAGGTCAGGATTAGTCATTTCACTCATTTCAAAATAAGAAAGGAAAATATCCAGTACTGGGTACTGCGAAGTTGCTTGTATAGATTTCCAGTTTTTTAAAAGAGGTAGTTCAAGCCCGAACTCTACTGGTATCTGATGCAACCACAGTTCAAACCCCCACCACCTCAAACTGCCATGTTAAAGAATCTGCAATCACTGTTTAGCTAGCACACAAATGTACGTGTTTCTCTATTCTAAGAATGATAGCTCCCATGGCTGAGTACTACACTGTATTACACAGTGTGTACAGAGACCATTTAACCACCCTTATTGAAGTGGCAACAGAGCATCGAGTGCACTGACATGCTGTTGCATTTGTGCAGTTTCTGTTTTGCATACACATTCTTAAGCATATTATCTTTGCAAATTGGGCTTTTCCAGATGATATTAAATACCACTAACCGACAAGTCATTACAGTTTCGATATTTCTATGCAAAAAATAGTTCACTGGATACAAATAACTATGAAATAACATTTCTTACAAAAATTTTGTGTTTTTTAATTTTGAATCAGAATTCACAGTTATTGCAAGGTGAGAATTTTTAGGTCTTATGTAATACATATTATAGATCCTCTTATTTAGTAGCAGATGTAATAAACAAAATGTTGTATGCTACCTGAAACTGGTAGTGATTAAAGAAATTAATAAACATTGTCAATTATTTCTACAGGCTTAGTGATCCCCAACAGCCACCTAGATGAGTAAATTCTTCAACTTTTTGGTGTAACAAAGTGATACTGGTGAAATTGGCTCTGACCCACTGGAAGGGGGGAGGGAGGGGGGGGTAAGTGTGTGTAAAATGTTTTGTACCATTAAAAAAGTACAATAATCAAACAAAATGTGAAGCAACACATCTGTTACATCATCTTTGGCAAGACCATTAGGTTGCTTCTCCTATCAGAAAAGATGGTTATGTAAGTCGTAGTCCTCCCCCCACGCCCACCCCCAACCAAGTAGTGC
This sequence comes from Schistocerca nitens, assembly GCF_023898315.1. Lineage (NCBI taxonomy): Eukaryota > Metazoa > Arthropoda > Insecta > Orthoptera > Acrididae > Schistocerca > Schistocerca nitens. The sequence continues at coordinate 732,098,381 of NC_064618.1, forward strand.
AATTATCACCACTAATAATGAATAGGTTGTGATGAGTATTTTTCTCCCAAAGTTTAAAACATTTAATATACAGCAGAAACTCACACCGTATTAATTTGAATTCATTTTCAGAAAATTCAAAATACGCGACGAGTGCCTTCCAAGGATGTGAACTACAGAACGCTTTCAAATGAATACTATGGAGATGACATTTCTCACCGTCTTTTTCTGTTTTTCAATTTTCTTCCAACACTGCCGGTTTTATTTTCATCTTCAGGACTTTGATTATTGTTTATATTGACTGGTGGCTCTGGTGCTTCAAATTCTTTTTGTTCTGTACTATCTGTAGGCTCAACTTCTTCTTCCTCTTCCATTCGTATACTGGTTGGCTCAGCATCCTGCTCAACTTGCTTTCGTGCATTTGTCATCTCCTTGTGAGTTTCCTTCGTAACTTCCACTGTCTTCTCAAAAACACTGCAATTTTGAAAACACACACAGTAACACGATTACTAAGCTGTTTTGCTAGAAGAGAGCGAATGCTTTAGTGGTTTACACCTAAGAATGAATAAGAGATACACTTAGTTAATGATCACTGAAATAGTTTGGAAGTCTCTTATTTATTCACACTTAACATGCACTGAACACAATGCTGTCAGGTAGATGTAGTTGATAGTGGCCAACGAAGCCAGTAGGCATCAAGAACAGTCTATTACAATTTACCTACTACCATCAAACACCTTTTCAAATTATGTCTTCTTAGAGTTCTCAGTTTATCAGCGTCACAACTGCTTTGAACCCAATGTAAAGGAAACTGTGTAAGCCATCGTTTGTGTCACAAAAAAGGAAAGATAACAAACAAAATGAGAACCAAAGGAATAGCTTAAGTTCCTCTTCCTGCCATAAAAGGTGACTGTAAGAATAGTGTCATCATTCTTTGAGCACATGAAAGAAATGGCTTTAAATCATGATACAAGTTTTGCATGAATGTAAGCTAATGTATACTCTACTGCTGATTTGTATGAAAACAGGGCATCTAGTTGATTCAAAGATACAACTACAATATGAATCTAATATCACGCCATATAACAAACAGAACTGACTGATAGAACTCAAATTTGGAATCCAACCAGTGCTGATGATTATGATTAGGTTTTGATCCCAAACCCAATAGTATTTATTGAGTAGAACCATACATATACATACTTACAACTCATTTTATGACCATTCAAAATGAGCAATGAGTTCCTTCAAAGGATTCAAGGTACAGAATGCTTCAAAATGAATAATATAGTGACCAACAATTCTCACCGTCTTTTACGAGCACTCAATTTTCTGCCATTACTGCTAGTTTCATTTGCATCTTCTGGTGTTTTATTGACTGATGAAGCTGATGTTTCACATTCACTTTGTTTTGCATTATCTAGTGGCTCAACTTCTTGTTCATCTTCCATTTGTATGTTTCTTGGTTTAGCTTTCTTTTGTGGATTTGTAACCTCACTGCTAGTCAGCTTTACAATGTCCACCAACTTCTTCAAACCACTGAAATTTTAAAAATATGCAAGACAGCATAAAAACAAAGCTCTTTTCTAGAAGGGACCACAATATTTAGACAGTTTATACCTAAGAAAGAACAAGTGTCACTTTTGGTTAATGATCACTGAAATAGTTACAAACTAGCAACTGGTCCCAGTTCACCTAGGCAGCACCAAGTATCTACAATCTGAGGACTTGGCTGGCGTATCGGTAATATAATACACACATCAAATTTTCTCATCAATCAGTCTATCTATTAGTGAAAATCCTATCAAAATCCTTGCAGTTGTTTCTGAGATTTGCCTTTATATACAGACACGAAACACAGTGATGGCATTAATTCATCGTACTTCAGCCAATTTCCAAAAAAATATTTATAAATTATATACTGCAGCCTTCCTCATGAATATTTACGCATTAGTAATCTGTCAAAATCCCTAAAGTAATTCCTAAGATTAGTCTTCACATGGACAAAAAAATGTGGCAAGGGACTTTAATTTAGTTATATGTATACATCCTCTTATTCATTAACGTGTAAGATGTACTGAACACAATGTTGTCTGCTAGTTTACATTTGCAGTGACTAAAGAAATTAACAGCCATCAATATCAATTATTTACATAGATTTAGTGACTCCCAACAGCCATCTAACCAAGTAATTTCTTGGGCTTTTTGATGTAAGGAATTGGTAACGGCTCTGACACCTATGTAAAGAAAAGTGTGTAATATGTTTCTGTATCATGACAACAGTACAACAGTCAAACAAAATCTGAAGCAACACATGTCACACCATTAGCAGGATCCTTGGGTTGTTCCTCCTATTGGAATAAATGGCTATGAATATAGTAGTCCCCCTCTTCACTCTCGCTCTATGTAAAACACGTGTTTACCACCAAGGTGGGAGTTTTGCAATGTAGCACCAAATTTGTAAATGGATAGTTATGTAAACACTTATAGTTATGTAAACACTAATAGCCTTCTATGAAAATGAAACAAACTTAACATGTTTGGATGACTCAAAGATACAACCTCACAACAAACTAAATACATGTTTGTTGGTCGTTCACAATTGTGGAATGACCACCATTGGTAATGAGTAGGTTGTGAAGAGTATTTCTCTCCCAAACCCCCTAATGATAATTGTAAAGTAGAAACTTACACTGTATTACTTTGAAATCATTTTCTTAAAAATTCAAAAGATACAATGATTGCCTTCGAAAAATGTATACTTCAGAATGTTTCCAAAAGAATATTATGAGGACTAACAGTTCTCACCGTCTTTTACCAGTCTTCAATTTTCTTCTCCTACTGCTGGTTTTATTTACATCTACAGGACTTTGATTGTTGTTTTTATGGACTGGAGTGTCTGGTCTTGCCCTCTTTTTTTGTTTTACTCTCTCTGGCTGTTCAACATCCTGTTCTTCTTCCATTTGGAGATCTGTTGGCTCAGCATCCCGTTCAGCTTCCTTTTGTGGATTTGTCAGCTCAGTACGAGCTTCCTTTAGGACATCCATCATCTTTTCCAAAACCCTGTAATTTTGAAAATATGCAATACAACATAAATACTAAGATCATTTGGTAGAAGAGAACACTATCTGCAGAATTTTTTCACCCTGGGAAGAAAAAGAGATTTTCATAGTTTTGATCATTAATAAGTTTGAAATCCAGTTAACGGTCACTAAAATAAATTGAAATAACATGTTAGATGCACTAAAAGGCAATGTTGTCTTTTAGCTGAAATGGGTTGTGCTTTGGAACAATGTATTTTTTCAGTACTCTTTAAACTACTCTGTATAAGAAAAATATTTTAAAAACCAGAGATTTAGTTTTATCAAAGACGTCAAACTTCTTGAGAATTTTGTAGAACTGCTAATCTACATTGTTTTTAACAAGCAAATGTGTAACTTCACTAGTCTGATAAATGTTCCTGTACCGTTTTTCTTGTGGGGCTTGAAGAGATTGATTGTAAGTCTTATGCACTCCAGTTTGGTGGCAATAATTACTCTATTCCTTATAATTAATTCTGTGTAATTGCTGTAAAACCAATTACTTTCCTTGTTTCCACTGTCATGAATAGAATTTTCATTGTATTCGTATGATATTCACAGGCCCTTGGTGTGAAATCAGAAGTGGACTCTTCAATGATAAAACAACACAACACTTCTTGTGTTCTGTGGTTAACTCTTCATTAATCAACACAGATCCCTTCCCCTTCCAAGATTAATATGCCTATCATTTTCTTTATCTTCCATAATCTTCAGTGTATGATTGTTTTCAACTGATCAGTCAGATGCAACCCAACATGTTCATTGGCCTGATGTGCATCCATATTTTTCTTACTGATAGTGGTAATTTAAATGTCTATAATTTTCATTTTCCAAAATTATCAACCTAATTTGCGCCTCATGGCCCTTTCATAAAAGCATTTTTTCCCACCATCATTGGGATGTATTTTCTTTCTGCGATAATTAACTTATACGATGTAATATTTTTATTCACTATACTTTTTGTATTGTCACTTACTAAGAAACTTCTCACTGAAATATCTCAATAGCCAAGAAATGCACACTGCATCTCGTACCCAGTGTGCCCCCCCCCCCCAAAAAAAAGAGAGAGAGAGAGAGAAGAAGAAGAAGAAAAGAAAAAAAATTAGTTACCTTTAATAAAAATTGTCTTCCCCCCATGAACCATGGACCTTGCCGTTGGTGGGGAGGCTTGCGTGCCTCAACGATACAGATAGCCGTACCGTAGGTGCAACCAGAACGGAGGGGTATCTGTGGAGAGGCCAGACAAACGTGTGGTTCCTGAAGAGGGGCAGAAGCCTTTTCAGTAGTTGCAGGGACAACAGCCTGGATGATTGACTGATCTGGCCCTTTAACACTAACCAAAACGGCCTTGCTGTGCTGGTACTGCAAACGGCTGAAAGCAACTACAGCCGTAATTTTTCCCGAGGGCATGCAGCTTTACTGTATGGATAAATGATGATGGCGTCCTCTTGGGTAAAATATTCCGGAGGTAAAATAGTCCCCCATTCGGATCTCCAAGCGGGGACTACTCAAGAGGACGACATTATCAAGAGAAAGAAAACTGGCATTCTATGGATCGGAGCGTGGAATGTCAGATCCCTTAATCGGGCAGGTAGGTTAGAAAATTTAAAAAGGGAAATGGATAGGTTAAAGTTAGATATAGTGGGAATTAGTGAAGTTCGGTGGCAGGAGGCACAAGACTTTTGGTCAGGCGAATACAGGGTTATAAATACAAAATCAAATAGGGGTATTGCAGGAGTAGGTTTAATAATGAATAAAAAAAATAGGAGTGTGGGTAAGCTACTACAAACAGCATAGTGAACGCATTATTGTGGCCAAGATAGACACGAAGCCCACGTCTACGACAGTAGTACAAGTTTATATGCCAACTAGCTCTGCAGATGATAAAGAAATTGAGAAAATGTATGATGAGATAAAAGAAGTTATTCAGGTAGTGAAGGGAGATGAAAATTTAATAGCCATGGGTGACTGGAATTCGACAGTAGGAAAAGGAAGAGAAGGAAACGTAGTAGGTGAATATGGATTGGGACTAAGAAATGAAAGAGGAAGCCGCCTGGTAGAATTTTGCACAGGGCATAACTTAATCATAGCTAACACTTGGTTCAAGGATCATGAAAGAAGGTTGTATACATGGAAGAACCCTGGAGATTCTAAAAGGTTTCAGGTAGATTATATAATGGTAAGACAGAGATTTAGGAACCAGATTTTAAATTGTAAGACATTTCCAGGGGCAGATGTGGACTCTGACCACAATCTATTGGTTACGAACTGTAGATTAAAACTGAAGAAACTGCAAAAAGGTGGGAATTTACGGAGATGGGACCTGGATAAACTGAAAGAACCAGAGGTTGTACAGAGTTTCAGGGAGAGCATAAGGGAACAATTGACAGGAATGGGGGAAAGAAATACAGTAGAAGAAGAATGGGTAGCTTTGAGGAATGAAATAGTGAAGGCAGCAGAGGATCAAGTTGGTAAAAAGACGAGGGCTAGTAGAAATCCTTGGGTAATAGAAGAGATACTAAATTTACTTGATGAAAGGAGAAAATATAAAAATGCAGTAAGTGAAGCAGGCAAAAAGGAATACAAACGTCTCAAAAATGAAATTGACAGGAAGTGCAAAATGGCTAAGCAGGGAGGACAAATGTAAGGATGTAGAGGCTTATCTCACTAGGGGTAAGATAGATACTGCCTACAGGAAAATTAAAGAGACCTTTGGAGAAAAGAGAACCACTTGCATGAATATCAACAGCTCAGATGGAAACCCAGTTCTAAGCAAAGAAGGGAAAGCAGAAAGGTGGAAGGAGTATATAAAGGGTCTATACAGGGGCGATGTTCTTGAGGACAATATTATGGAAATGGAAGAGGAGGTAGATGAAGATGAAATGGGAGATATGATACTGCGTGAAGAGTTTGACAGAGCACTGAAAGACCTGAGTCGAAACAAGGCCCCGGGAGGAGACAACATTCCATTAGAACTACTGACAGCCTTGGGAGAGCCAGGCCAAACAAAACTCTATCATCTGGTGAGTAAGATGTACGAGACAGGCGAAATTCCCTCAGACTTCAAGAAGAATGTAGTAATTCCAATCGCAAAGAAAGCAGGTGTTGACAGATGTGAAAATTACCGAACTATCAGTTTAATAAGTCACAGCTGCAAAATACTATCGCGAATTCTTTACAGACGAATGGAAAAACTGGTAGAAGCTGGCCTCGGGGAGGATCAGTTTGGATTCCGTACAAATGTTGGAACACATGAGGCAATACTGACCCTATGACTTATCTTAAAAGAAAGATTAAGGAAAGGCAAACCTACGTTTCTAGCATTTGTAGACCTAGAGAAAGATTTTGACAATGTTGACTGGAATACTCTCTTTCAAATTCTGAAGGTGGCAGGGGTAAAATACAGGGAGCGAAAGGCTATTTACAATTTGTACAGAAACCAGATGGCAGTTATAAGAGTCAAGGGGCATGAAAGAGAAGCAGTGGTTAGGAAGGGAGTGAGACAGGATTGTATCCTCTCCCCGATGCTATTCAATCTGTACATTGAGCAAGCAGTAAAGGAAACAAAAGGAAAGTTCGGTGTATGTATTAAAATCCATGGACAAGAAATAAAAACTTTGAGGTTCGCCAATGACATTGTAATTCTGTCAGAGACAGCAAAGGACTTGAAAGAGCAGTTGAACGGAATGGATAGTGTCTTGAAAGGAGGATACAAAATGAACATCAACAAAAGCAAAACGAGGATAATGAAATGTAGTCGAATTAAATCGGGTGATGCTGAGGGAATTAGAGTAGGAAATGAGACACTTAAAGTAGTAAAGGAGTTTTGCTATTTGGGGAGCAAAATAACTGATTATGGTCGAAGTAGAGAGGATATAAAATGTAGACTGGCAATGGCAAGGAAAGCATTTCTGAAGAAGAGAAATTTGTTAACATCGAGTATAGATTTAAGTGTCAGGAAGTCGTTTCTGAAAGTATTTGTATGGAGTGTAGCCATGTATGGAAGTGAAGCATGGACGATAAACAGTTTAGACAAGAAGAGAATAGAAGCTTTTGAAATGTGGTGCTACAGAAGAATGCTGAAGATTAGATGGGTAGATCACATAACTAATGAGGAGGTATTGAATAGAATTGGGGAGAAGAGGAGTTTGTGGCACAACTTGACTAGAAGAAGGGATCGGTTGGTTGGACATGTTCTGAGGCATCAAGGGATCACCAATTTGGTACTGGAGGGCAGCGTGGAGGGTAAAAATCGTAGAGGGAGACCAAGAGATGAATACACTAAGCAGATTCAGAAGGATGTAGGCTGCAGTAGGTACTGGGAGATGAAGAGACTTGCACAGGATAGAGTAGCCTGGAGACCTGCATCAAACCAGTCTCAGGACTGAAGACAACAACAACAACAACAACAACAACAACAACAACAATAAAAATTGTGTGGTTTCTCTGTTGCACGTTCAATGACCAACATTGGAGAGGAATAACAAATGAATATTTAGATGAAACAATGGAAAATCCACATTAGTATTTAGATGACATATATCAAGAACAATGATAAATAGAAATAAGGATAACATAATTCTATTGCTGGCATTTGCATCTCACGATTTTTTTGCTTCTATTTGCATGTTACGATTTTTCGAACATTGCAATAAATGGTTCATGATCCATATTTGGTCATTACAGGTTTTAATTCGCAAAAGATTTCAAACCGAAAATTTCACCATTTTAAAAACAGACTGAAGATGTTGTTCTGTTGTTTTATATAGTGGCATCCATCTTGTCATTTTACATATTAAGTTAACTCTGCTGCAAGTAATTTAGTTGACTTAATAATAGCCATTCTTGTTGTGTGGTATGACTAAATTTGGGAAGTTAGTGAAGATGTATACCATGAATGATGTAGACACTGAACCTAAGGCTGATGGCAGTAGTGTTCTTGATCCGACTATGCAGGATGTGAATTCCGCCACCTCTGAACACGAATTGGATGCACAATTTCAATCTGGTGAGGAAGTTCAGCTAGCTAGTAAAACTACTGATCCATTAACAGAGATGTTTGACAAATTACCCATTATGATGAACACTAATTTTGACTGAGTAGGATGGGAGCTGGCCAGTCAAATTAACACTGCTCTTGGTCTTGTTGCTACAGAATGAATGTCACAGATTAAGATGGAGATATCCAATTTAAAACAAGCCAATAAAGAAATGCTGGAAACGGTTAAAAAGCTAACAGATGACATCAGTGTATTAAAAACGGCTCAAGTTCTGTTAGAAACTAATGTAAAACAGCTGACTGAGCAATTTAATGATTTGGCCACTAAACAGCAATGCAAAATTAATGAAACCCTGGCTGCACAAGGAACGAAGTTTTCGGAAGAATTTAGCAGATGGATAAATGAAAAAGATTCTCTGATTGCCGGAAAATTTGAGACAGATGTTCTTGCAGTGGTACAGTCTGTTAGTACAGAAGTCTCACTAGAACCAAGTACTTCAGGTGGAACTATCTGAGATCAGGGTAAACTGAAATTCAGTAAACTGCAAACAGCTGTTATGTGATGATTTATTACGTATCTGTTTCGCTGGGTTAAAGCAGCATCTACAGGTTGTTAGCAATGTCACATAGATAAAGACGTGGAGACGCCCCCAACATTCATTGTCACGTATTCAAACTCTATGAAGAGGGGAAGTAATCAACAGATAATAAGTGGCAGAGCATTGGGGTGAAGAGAGCAGCAGATGAGGCACCTGTCAGCAGATGAGGCACCTGTATTTGATCATCACAAGGGTAAAGCATTGGAGGTGGTCAGCTGTATACAGCTGCAACTGCAGTGAACAGGACACAGGATGAGGCACCTGTAGTTGGTTATCGCGAGGTTAAAGCAGATGTCTCATCCCCAGCACTATTCGCACCAATGCTCTGCTATTTATTATTTGCTGAGACTTCCTCTATTCATGGGGTTTGATTATGTGACTGGTTGGGGGTGTCTCCTTTATTAATGTGACACAACTAACAATCTGAAGATGCTGTTTTAACACAGCAAAACCAATCGTTACTAAATCATAACTCTTTGCAGTTTATTCAAGTTCAATTTCACATGAATTTCAATGGCTATAGTTGCCATATTATAAAGTTGTATGTATCTGAGACCAATTAGGGCACATAAAGTGTCTATTAATGTAAGGCCTTCCTGAGTGCCACTACCCAAGTCACTGACCTGCATCACAAACTTATAGCAAGGAAAGCCACAATGCATGATCTGTCATAGAGTCTGTCATGATGACGTAGGGCAAGTTAGCCCGCACACCAAATATTAATCTGAAACGGTGGGGGCAGCACCTATTTTGATGGCAGTGCTATTAGATGAAAATCTATGGCTTTGTCAATTTCAAATCTCCTCTCTAGAGAAAATGTCACCCCATCCTGTGGCTTTTTAAAAGCTTTTAGAGGGGTCCTACCCAAGACCTGGAATGTGAAACATATTTCATTAAATTTCACAAAGACATTTGTTAAAATGTGTGAAAACTTAGGAATGATTTTATAAACAACAAAAAGCATTAACTCATTCACAGAATTTCACTATGTAACTTTTCATCTACCACATAATTGTGTGTTTATATGTGCACCACCAGTTTCAGAAAAACCCCGCACAGTGTAGAATTTCCCTTAACCCTCCCAAACTGTGTGTAGGCCACCTTTTTAAGAACTAACCTCTAAATTTTTGTGCCCAAAGTTAAATGGATAACGTGAAAATTATGGCCTTAGACTCTGTTGAAGAGGAGAATTGGCACAAAATTTCATTCTAACATTATGAGACTGCAGTAGTTTGTTGGTTATGATTTCGAGCTGGTTGCTAAATTCTTTGTGGATATATACTAAAAGTCTACAACTTAACATAAGTGAAGGGGTCAAACAGAAACACAGCTTAAATTCAGTACTAATGCTTTTTCATAAACACCTTTATAGGATCAAAATATAAGATAAGTAATCAAAAACCTATGACAATTATATCCATCCTAATTTGCATGAAGATTAAATGGAAAGCAGCACCACTCTCACATCAGTTAAATTAAATCTTTTCCTCTTAATAATTTACTCTCTTCCAAAGTTCAACGATAACTGAAAACTATGTAATCTTGTAATTCCTGATTGGAACAGTGACTGGAAGTCAGTGACTAAAACCCAGAAGTCCACACATTCATTACCAGTGGAAAAGGAGATGAGACAGATGATTGTCCTACATTCCACAAGTGGGAAATCAAATTGAACTATTCTGCTGATGCTGTGACTTATGCTTACCATAAGTACGACTGTGCTGTGCTGAGCCACGCATTGCAGATGTGCTTGCCCCTTTGTGAAGAGTCATTAGCACCTTTGTGGGTCTCTAAGATGTGGCTGCAACTACTGCACAGCTACGCCAAGTCAATTAGCACACCAAGGCATTCCAGTCTGAATTCAATGTGTGCACTCTTGTGTCCTACCCCGATCTGCTTCCCTTACAGCATTCACTCACGCCCTGCCTCTCCCCCTTCACCACAAAGGTACCAGTTGCCAATCACAGAACTGCTGTCCAATCACAAGAACTCCATCTGACAGAGAATTCCACAAAAATAGCGCACCTTCTTCAGCCTCCAATGACAAAATGAAACCCTCATCTACTACCAAGAAGTACTCATTTCAGTCCTGTGATATGACATCACACATCTTTATAACACCTGAAAGTTCTCCCGCCAATGTTCATAGCCTCACAACAGGGTTCAAGAAATTCAGAGAGTATCACTACAAGGCTAGAGTTTGTTTCCTGTGGTCCTCGCTCTCTACAAGCAGCAGATACATATCTTCAAAATAAGTCATAAAACACGGAGAAGCACCCCCAACTCCTGCACTTGGCATCATACTGCTCTCCTACTGGACATTAGCCACCAGCAGTCATGTGGGATGACAATGCCTGCCACCCCTTGTTGGTTCCAGGTTGACCTCACTTCCCAGAGAGATAAGACATGAGAACTTACATCCCTCGCTAGAGTTTTTTCTGACTCTTGTTCCCGTGAGCTACACCCAAATGGGGAAGGAGAGAACTTATAAGCCATATAGAGCAATTCATTTCTAAATTCTCATCCAATGCTGAAATTATGTGAACATTGTGCAACACAAACATGCATGACATAACAGCACCTGTCAAAATCAATTTCAAACAACTATTGTCACTGCAAATTTCCAACAAATTCTGTCTCACCCCCATGATTTAGGATTTCTGTTAAAACTGATATGGTATATCAGATTGAAAGTTATTATGACTGAATGATGTGACTGAAAGCATGACGTGTAGATTGTTTACGCCGTAACTTCCAGCATTCAAAAAAAGGGGCGATGAAACATTACATTTTTAAGTACCCTTTAAACCACTCTGTACAACAAAAACATACAGAAAACCAGAGATTTATTTTTGTCAAAGATGTCAAACTTCTTGTGAATTTTGTACAACTGCTATTCTGTGTTGTTTTAACGAGTTAATTTGTAACTTCATTGGTCCTATAAACACTCTTGTACCATTCTTCTTGTGGGAGCTCAAAGATACTGGACGTCAATGTTGTGTACTCATGTTTTCTGACAACAATTAACTCATTCATTATACATAATTGTCATTACTGCAAAACCAATTATCTTCCTCATTTCATTGTCATGAATATAATTTTCACATTTGTGTAACTTATGTCGGCAGACAGAACCCTTCTGAGGTTAAATATGCCAAAATTTTCATTATCTTACATAATTTTCCATGTACACTGACTGTCACACATCACTGAAAAATGACACCACCCAATATGCTCACTGGCCCGATGCACCCCACATTTTTCTTACTAAAGGGGGTATATTTAAATATCTATAGTTTTTCAGAATTATCAACTTACCTGCACCTTACAGTGTTCTATAAAAGAAATTTTTTTCCACCAACACTGAGATGTAAGCTTGTCACTAAAATTAAATTATGTGAAGTCCAATGAAAAATTTTTTGTGTTGTTGCTTGGTGAGAAACTTTTCATTGAAATACATCAGTATCCTTTTCTCTCACATTTCTGTGCCTTTTTAACACATTTGTGCATATTTCTGCCTGGTGTCATGCAATTTCACATATTTTTATGTATTTTACATATATGGACATCTTTATGCATCTTTGCACTTATCCAGTTCCTCTCACCACCATCAACAACTATTTTGCCCATTTCTGCATCATTCCCATTTCCTTTACACCATTCTTGCCACAATGGACCTTTGATCCATCTTTCTGCATCAATTCAGAAAAGTATCCCTTTCCCTGGCTAAAACCCAGTCCAACATCCTGTTTCTCAAATGCTGCCTAAACCATGGAATCCCCCAATCATGCTAAAAGTAAGGATTCTTTTCTCTGGATCCCACCCCTCCTTTCATAATGACTTACACCTTTTCAGATTCCACCAATTCCTGGCTCCCACAAACCTGGTACTTCAAAAACGCATTTCCATGGCACAGGGATCCCACAACCACCTCTGCTCCCTCTGTAAGATACTACTATTCTGCAGTCCCTGCCCCATACATCACATCTCTGAAATTGAATTCCTTGCTTCCAGACACCACCTCCATAAGTTATTCAATCTGCTAACATTCTAGTACTGCCTCAGGACACCACTATCCAATTCCTATTGTACTCACAGTGTTCCTGCTTGTTCACCCCCCCCCCCTCTCCCATAGCTGATAAACCCTGCCTAGCTGACCTTTTCAACTTGCCACATCCCAAAAACTCTCCACCAAATCCAGAGCCAAAACATTCCTGTAACACAGTTGTTAACCTTTCCATCCAAACCCTCAGCTCCACAGAAGTTTCAGTCCTGTCCAAAGGTCTCACCTTTAGCCATACACCCAAATTTAATAATGTTAGACTTATCAAAGACCTATTCTCCTTTTCCCGATCTCTGCAATGGAAGCACTTCTTTGCTGCCAATCCCTCCAGCCAAAACCATCCTAATTCCAACATTGAACCCTGCCTCTTCCAGTTCATACCACCATCCAACTGTGATCCTCCCCCTCTGCCACCTAACCACCTGTTGGTCACCTTCCAGGAATTCCTTACCCTCAATTTGGCCTCACCATCCTTCCCCAGATTCCTTCCTCAGAACAGAATACTGTGACCTTTCAGTAAAAGAAAGAACAGCCATACACAATCAAAAAACAAATCCTGACTAATCATCCTACCTGTAGACAAAAGGTTCCACTACAGTTGTTATGAATTGCAGTGACTGCCTGGCAGAAGGCCTCTGTCAATTATCTGATTTCTGGTTCCTTCAACCCCCTCCCCAAGCCAATTACCTGACTCCTCCACCAATAAACTCTGCTACAATGATCCCATCCCAGAAGTCCGACACAAACTCCAATCCCTGCTTTAAGCCTTAGGTCCTTCCCAGAACATTTCCCTCTTCAACCTTGTGACACCCCACATATCCATCTACATGCTCCCCAAAATCCGTAAACCCAACAATCCTTGATGACCCATTGTGGCTGGTTATTGTGTCCCCACTGAATTAATTCCACAACCTCCTTCCCTTTCTCATCTCCCACCTTGTTTATTTGCAGCCCTCTGCCAATGCATCCGCCCATCTTTCCCCGCTACTCTCCTTTTTTGCTCCTTTTTCCCCACCTTCCTGTCCCACTATCTCCTGATGCTACACATGCTGGCATTCTAGTCCCTGCACACTCTACCAGACAGCATTCATCTTTCTCTGCAGCCATACACTACTATACCTTCCCCTTCCCCGCCCCCTCCAGATTGGTGCGTGCATCTTACATGATAGTTGCATTCTGGACTGAGATGCTGGAGCTGCCAGTTGTTTGCGCGTGAGGTGTGCTTGCTTGTGTGTGCAAATGGTGTGTGTCTCTCTTTACTGATGAAGGCTGTTGCTGAAAGCTCTAAGTAAGTGTCTTTTAAGTGTGCCTGTCTGCAACTTAATGTCTCTTCTTTACAGTAAGTAGCATCTGTATTTTCCTACATTTTTAGTATCCAAAAAAGGCATATGTCAGGTTAAAGAAGTTTATAACCATTAAGGTCAATCTATTTCTACTGATTCAGCTACTCTTATCAGGTAACTAGTCCAGTGTCTTCTCAGATTTGTTGGTTTAACAAAGTCAAAATGGCTTTGACTCCAACATAACACTAGCCTGTGATGGTTCTGTTTTGTAACTTTTAATGATTGATTCCTATGTATCTTGGTGCACTGAACTTAAAAGTGACCTTAGTTCTGTTCCATAACATCAGAATTGTTTTGCAAATTGCAATTTGCCAAATGTAGTATATATCAAAAAATATCACAAACATGAGGCTTAATGACTGAGTGTAACAGGTTTGGTTCGTATAAAGAGTATTATTTTGTGACTTACAATAGGAAATAACAAAATACAATAAAGAAAATATGAAACTTGTGATTCTAGTCCTTGCGTCAACATCTCTTTGGACCAGCCATGCTCTATTTCAGGACTTTCTGTGCATGTGCTCCTCTGGGATCATCTCTGTGCAAGATCCAGCAACAGGCCACTATCATTGTAGCATTCCATCTTCCTTGGTAACACTTTTCAATGTCTTTGATATCATGATGGAATCTCTCACCCATCTCTTCACAAACAGCATCCAGATACTCAGGAATGTAGTCGAAATGTGAACAATGGAAATGAATATTCAAAGTTGTAGCCTAATTCAATATATAGAGGTGGAAGGAGAACTTTTGTCAACTCAATGAGAGGTTTCTGGAACACATTTTTTATTGCAGGTTCCAATGAAGCTTGTTGTGATCAATCTTTCTGTTTCAATGATTTTCCCTGTCATTGCCATCCCACTCATATAAGAAAACAGGAAACTTGGTGTAAATGCCTTGCTATCCATCAATATTACTTTGAGATCAACACACATGATCCACTTATGAGGGTGGTTTGAAAAGTTCTCGGAATGGAACAGAAAAAAAGTACTTACAACCCCCTAAACGTTTTTCTATTTTTCAATGTAGTCTCCTTGTAGATTAATACACTTGGTCCAACGATGTTCCAGTGCCTTGATCCCATTTCAAAAATGAGTTTCCTCCAGGCCTACAAAATAGTTGTCAACTCCGACTATCAATTCTTCGTCTGAAGTGAATCTTCATCCACCAAGAAAAATTTTCAGTTTTGGGAAAAGATGGAAGTCTGGTGGAGCAATGTCAGGTGAATAAGGTGGTTGCCGTGGCAACGGCACGTGTGCAAGCGCACGTCAAGAGTCATGGCACCCATCTTGCAGATAATGTTTTCATTTCTAATTTTTAGTTAAAATGTGATATACCTTTCAGATTACATCTGTCAAGAGTGAGCAACTTCACGCACTTTCAATCGGTGATCCTCCATGACCATTTTGTGCACTTTTGCAATGATTTCTGGAGTAGTGACACATCTTGGCCGACCACTGCACAGATCATCATCTAAGCTCTCCCGACCAAATTTAAATTCGTTTGTCTTCTTGGCAATAGTTGAATATGAAGGAGCAGAGCCCCCCAGTGTATTCTGGAAATTGGCATGAATGTCCTTTGCTTTCATATCTTTCTCTACGAAGTGATTAATCACTACTCGAGTCTCCATTTTTTCCATCTTTGCAAATCACTATGCGGGAACAACAACAGAGCCACATCAACGCCACAGCTCCCTTCCACGAGCACTGACGTGGCACATGTTTACAGGCAACAATAAAATGAATATCACGTGAACAACTCATCGGGCTAGCACTGACCTCTCGTGGCGATTCCGAGAACTTTTCAAACCACCCTCATCTGACCATCGTACTCAATTTTCTAGATAACAAATTGTAAATTGTCGTATTATTAAGTGTACAGAATGCTTTATAGGTGTTGACATGCACCTGTTTCTGTTATGAAGCACAGCAACTTTAAAGCTTCACTTCAACGAATCAATTAATAGTCTCCAATCAGTGCTATCAAACAGAGTTTTAAACAGTCCACACACATAACTGCAGAATACTAAGTCTCCTTCTGCCAAAAAGTATGGAATAAAACTTTTTCTCTGTACATGAAGCACGAAAATGAAGTGCCAGAAGCAAGAAAATTCTAATCTTTAAGCCTTGAATCGAGCAATATCAAAACATTCAGTTCAGTTTGTGTAAATGATTGGGGTGGAGAATTGCCAGGTTCGTACTCCTCTTCGTTATCTTCAGTTTCTTCACTTGATTCAATTCCTGAATCATCTACTTCAATTTAACATTCTGGTTGCATATAATGATGTTACATGTCTTTTTTGCTTTGACACCATTAACTCGCCACAAATGTAACAAAACGAATCCGCAGACTTTTTACAGCTTCTTGACACTGCGTCAACACTGACAGTTGAGATGTAGAACACATTTAATGATGAGAGTGCTGCTATCTGCCAGTTTATGATGTCAATTATTTGTTTCCAGCGTAAGCCAACAAATGGAAGCCTTTCCTATATATTTAAATCTCTCAGTACATCTTAGATTTTTGAATTTTTTTTATATAACACATTTTGATAATTTTCAGTAGGAAAAAATAGTCTAAATTCCTACTGAAAACATGTCACAGTTGTTTCATTGGTGTCACAGAGTGGGAGGATTTGTATAACATTCTGACAAACTGTGATTTGCAAAAAAATTCTGACCTGATGGAAAAAAAACTAAGGTCTTTATGGATTCAGTGCACAAAAATACACAGGAATCCATCATCATAACTTCAAAAACGTCATACAACTGAAAAATGCAGGCCTGTGTAACGTATGTGTAGTTGTATTCCATACGAAAAGAGGCCAACAGTCAAACAAAATTTAGTATTATTACAATATTACGAAAAGGATAGATTGCCATTCACTAAAAAGTCGAGATGTTGAGCCGTAGATACGAAGAGGGGGAGAGGGGGGGGGGGGGAGACTGCCAAATAAGTAAGCTTTCGTGCAAAAAGGCCTTCACTGGAATTAGACAACATATACCCACACATTCATGGAAAGACACACACACACACACACACACACACACACACACACACACACATTGTCAAAAGCTTCCTTGTTTGACAGTCTTTTTGTTGTGCCTATCTGCAACTTTGCATCTCCACCACATGGTAAGTAGCTATCTATCCTTTTCATAATACTGTCATTATTTCATACTGGATTTTCCATTGTTTAAAATTTGGTATTATGTTATTTTTATTCCACAAGATACTTTTGACTTTTCCTCCTGTTAAAGGTGATGTTTGCATCAGACAGTCCTCTCTTTCTTTGTATGTGAAAGAAATGGCTTTATAATGACATTAAGATTACAGCTGCAAATCAACTCACCATTTCCTACTGCGTGAGGAACTTATTGTAGTATTCATTTGTTGCTTGTACCTTCAGCCCTGATTCTTTCGTTTACTTATGACATTTCTACACAACAATATCATAATAGCACTCAACATATTTGCCCATGCTACTACATTTCTTCATTGTTTGTTGCAAGTTGCCCATGCTGCCATGTCAGCTTCTCTGACTTACAATGGCAAGGGTATCAGGTCACATGGTAATATGTTTTGTGCCATTTCATCTGTTGGACACATTTTCAGAATGGTGTGATGTGCATTTGTGGCATCAGAGAAGAGAAGTAAATTGGTCCACGTGTTACACTTCAACTTTACGATTTTAGGTTCGCAGTGCATGTAAACTTGCTCAGAATCTAAATTCTATAGGTACTTTCAGTGAGAACTGCTGTGCAGACAACTGTGTCTCCTTGCTTAAACTCATCAGTGTACAAAACTAAAAATGAATAAAAAGTTTGTTTGAACATAAAATATGCTGCTCGCGATTTTTGTACCTCGTCAGGTTTACAGACAGCCTGACTCATATTACCGACCAGCGAACACACTTAATCTGACCTCATGGTAACGGTTTCATTACTAATTTCAGCTTCCTAGCAAGCCACAATCAGACAACTTAAATATGTTGACTAGAAAAGTGTCAGTTGTTTAATATTTGTGTGACCTGAGGCACGGTGGTGGTCGGGCGGGGATGATGGGGTGGAGGGATTAGAGGCTGGAAACTGTGGCACTGACCAGACTTCATACATTTGTTGTTCCACCCTATTGTTTGGGGTCCTAAAAAGGCTGAGTATAAGGCTCTTCATGACTGCTTCTGACAGCAGTCTAAAGCCCTTGTGGTGTATTTAGTCCAAGAATTTCAGATAGGAAGGTCATCAGGAGCCGCACACCCTACAGCCAAAAACCACCTGTGGCCAAGCAATGGCTCTGTAAGATAATAATAGACAGGATCTGCCTACCAGCAGGAAATGCTGCTAAGGCACTTTCAAGTTGTTTAGAAGCTTTAAAGACCTAGCCTTGTGAGGCTGCAGTTGTATCCAGGCGAGTTTCTCGTCGAAGGTGAGGCCTGGAAACTTTACTGATTTCTTTAGTTTTAAGAGAGTATCCAACCAGTCACAATTTGGATTGATTAAAAACATGATGATAACAGTTGAAATGTACACATAATAGATTTATCTGGGACAATTTGAAACCTGCAGTTTATGTCTATAGTTTCAGCCCTCTTAACATTAACTGCAGTTGCTGAGCATCACAGGACTGGAATGTGATGGAGGGGGACTGAAATGCCAACAGTAAACAAGGAACTTTAGACATGATATCCGAATTTACACAGTAAATTGCTTTTGAAATGAAGTAACATGTTAAATGCACTCCAGAGGGTCACCATCATTCTTGTTACGTCATTTTATGAACTGTTAACAGTGACACTAAAGTATCATTCTGAAAGGATCACACTATAATTGGAAGACAATCCCAACAGTCCCATTCACACTGCACTGGCTGGAAGTTATCTCTGTTTATATGTATGAAAACAATGAGGAGGTAGCCATTCTAACATATGACAGAGCACTTGCCTATTCCTGTATTACAAGACACAGATAACATATGTGTTAACTACCCAATTTAAAAGGCGTGGTTGTATTCTTTGACAGGACTAGAGCTAAAGTTCAGTTCTCTGCTGATTTCCATCTGTGTTGGATCTGGTAACTCTTTAAATTATAATTAGAGTTCAAAACTTAAGTGCTTTAATGCTGCCACTATATGCGGCTCTGCTAATATTTTACAATCAAAAGGACTCAAACCTCCAGGATCCCATATCTACCAAAGGTTACAGTTTGCCAGAAGGTAATATGCTCACTCATTAACTGAAGATTACGTATTATGTACAGACTCTCACCTACATAAGTTTTATATTGGAAATTTGATTGTCTTTCACAAGAAATTCTCTTGAAGTGTGGATTTTTAATTTAAACTAAATAAGTAATTACCTTCATCTCAAAAAATGAATGCAATGTTGCACATATTTCAGACTTCTCCAATTGTAGGAAGAAAACCCACACAATTAAATTGAAAACATACAAACTTGTGGACCAACATTGCGATTCAAATAAATTTTACATGGTGTGTTAAAACACTGACTGTTTGGTGAAGTCTTTGCTGTACACAATCAGGCAGAGAATTTTCGACATACAATGTAGCGAGAAAAAAATAAATAAAAAATTTTAAAAAATTTGTCAGTAAAGGACACTGAATAAAAACAGTTATATTATTTGGATTATAAAAAAAGAGAAAGTTCTGTATAACATGGATGTACATTGGAATTCTACAAGGGCATGTGGAAAAGTAATTCCTCCGAATTTTTTACGTGAAAATTCTTAAAGCTTTTTAAATGAAACAAACATTATTAATATTCTACATCTTTATTCTTCATGACTACCGATTTGCAGCTCTCTGTTGTGTGAGGGCTCCAAATTGTAGCGCGTAACATGGTGGTGTGAGATGTGTCTATGTCAGTATTTGAGAAACTGCATGCTAGAGTTTCGAATTTGAAGAGTTCGTCCACACTTGGAGCACCCTCTCCTTCAGCATGACAATGCCAGCATCTGCAACAATCCCACACCTTAGGTTCACTGTCATTACCGTATTTACTCGAATCTATGCTGCACTCGAATCTAAGCCGCACCTGAAAAATGAGACTCGAAATCAAGGAAAAAAAAAATTTCCCGAATCTAAGCCGCACCTGAAATTTGTGACTCGAAATTCACGAGGAGAGAAAAGTTTTAGGCCGCACTCCAAATCGAAACAAAGTTGGTCCATTTTAATATGAGACACAATTTAGGTCGAATGAATGACGATACAACTACAGTAGTTTGGTTCGAGTCGTAAACTTACCAGTTAAGCTTTACAAGGTAGCCATTGCTATGCGTCAGGCGCTCCGTCCGTATTGAAACGGGTACCCTTCCTTTTTCACGTGCTTCGTCTGGTTTGAATTGATTGCTTATTTTTCTTTGATCTGATAAGGGCCATTTTCTTTGTTATAGATGTTAACGTCACTCTAAGCTGAAAATGGATTACTGTACTGTGTGATGCATTGTTTGTCGCATTCTGATAGTGCGTGTTCACGGCTTGTCGCCGCTCGCGGCATGGTTTGCTTTTCTGCACGCTACCGCAGCTTTTTTTTAAAAAAAAAAAAAGAAGAGAGGAATTGTCTCATAAGCGAAACAATGGCAAGAGACTGCTATTTGTTGTTACTTACACTGCTGCTTTCTTTGATAATGATCAACAAGAACCAAATAATAGACTGCGTATGATAGAAGATGTTCAGAACGAGAATTTAGCGAAAAATTTTCCCCGTTTGAAAATCTTTGCAGACGCCGCTTTAGTACATTACATTACATTCTGCACAGAAATTAGTCATCTTAGATTTAAAAATCTAGTCAATTGCCGTGCTTCATTTCTGACTGTATCACTATTAGCCATAAGAATAATACGAATATAAACATGACATGATATGTATATTCTTCCGCGTTTGCTGTTGTCTCACTCTAGTTTCGTAGTTTATTAGGCAGATAGGATTTAAATGAGATAGCAGCAAACACGAAAGAATACATCGCAAAATGTTTATATTCGTGTTATTCTTATGGTGAAGAGAATACTGCATGTGATTCACAATTCATAAAAGTTCCTATTAGCAACCATCTCTTCTCACAGGTAGGAAAAAATTCAGAACATAGAGTTAGCCATATTGACAAAAACCCCAAACAGTCTTGCCAGTCGGATTTTTTTAGTACATTGAAATGCTGCTACATTCGAAGATGAACAATACGGAATTTGTATTTACTTCGTTGTTTTGTTGGATAATGTATGAAAATGCAGTGGTCGAAACTCGGGGCGGAGAAAAAAGCTCGTCCGGCGCAGAGGTTTTGGCGCCAGTATTTATCTTTGTGCCTGCAAAGCAAGCCTGTATAGCACTACTGCATATTTTCGATGGCAGAAGTTAGTTGTGGCGGCACCTATCAACATTTTTCAGAACTTCCGCTTACTTTGCACTCGATTCTAAGCCGCAGGCGGTTTTTTGGATTACAAAAACCGGAAAAAAAGTGCGGCTTAGATTCGAGTAAATACGGTAATCATCCTCCATACAGTCTCAACTTGGTCTCATCCCATTTTCATCTGTTTCCAAAATTAAAAGAACAACTTCGAGGACTTCAGTTTCATAGCAATAAAGTGGTGTGAGCAGAGGTGACGTTGTGGCATCATCAACAAAGTCAAACATTCTACACTATCAACAAACTGGTCTCTGATTGGGAGAAATACGTTCTTCACCAGAGTGACTATGTTGAGAAATAAATACGCATACATGAAGAATAAAGATGTAGAATGAAATTTCCTGGCAGATTAAAACTGTGTGCCGGACCAAGACTCGAACTCGGGACCTTTGCCTTTCGTGGGCAAGTGCTCTACCATCTGAGCTACCCAAGCGCAACTCACGCCCCATCCTCACAGCTCTACTTCTGCCAGTGCCTCGTCTCCTACCATCCAAACTTTACAGAAGCTCTTCTGTGAACCCAAGCACGACTCACGCCCCGTCCTCACAGCTCTACTTCTGCCAGTGCCTCGTCTCCTACCATCCAAACTTTACAGAAGCTCTTCTGCGAACCACAGGAGAGCTTCTGTAAAGTTTGGACGGTAGGAGACGAGGCACTGGCAGATGTAGAGCTGTGAGGACGGGGCGTGAGTCATGCGTGGGTAGCTCAGATGGTAGAGCACTTGCCCGCGAAAGGTAATGTCCCGAGATCGAGTCTCGGTCCGGTACATAGTTTTAATCTGCCAGGAAGTTTCATATCAGCGCACACTCCGTTCCAGAGTGAAAATCTCATTCAAGATGTAGAATGTTAATAAGATTTCTTTTACTTAAGAAGCTTTAAGAGTTTTCACATAAAAAATTCAGAGCATTACTTTTCAGCACACCACCATACTAACAAATTCAGGTGGGTGATAGAAAAACGTAAAAGCCAAGAAGATACACAAGGACACAAATGAGTCAAGTTCATTGTTAATAGAATGAAATTTCACTTACGTATCATCAGTTTCCATATCTGCTTCCTTGGAAATCTGTGCATGGTAACTGACTACTGCAGACTCTGCACTGTTAAGCGCACTCTTCAGGCTTTCAACTGACACATACCTCCGGTAGCGTACAAAAAGGAGCAGTAACCCTAACGCTGCTAGTAGCTTTGAAGAATCCTGCACAATAGTAAAATTGAATAAAAGTATATTTTATACATATCCACCCCAAGAAGTGATATGTTTGGAAAGTAAGGTTATGACATATTTCATCAACAGATAAATGCCTATTTACTGAAGAAAAGTACTTGGCATATACACAAGTATACTACCATAGTACACAGGTATACTACTGTGTTTCATGTGACCATCACTGCACTTCAAGCTTCTGTATGCTCGTGGCACACGTTCCTATTGGCTATTAACCTCCTTTGTTGGTAGTGTTTTCATTCAAAATGGTGAAAAGGAAGAAGTTACTCTTCACTATGTCATGACTATGGAATTGGCATCTCGTCAAGAAAAGTCAAACAGCTGCCATA
The DNA here is from genome assembly GCF_023898315.1 of Schistocerca nitens. Classification (NCBI taxonomy): domain Eukaryota; kingdom Metazoa; phylum Arthropoda; class Insecta; order Orthoptera; family Acrididae; genus Schistocerca; species Schistocerca nitens. The sequence continues at coordinate 732,121,416 of NC_064618.1, forward strand.
GCATAACCTGCATTTTCAATTCCATTAAGTGGTGGGCTACCCAGATTTCATACCATTTCATAACAGAGTAAGAATTCTTCACCTGCTCCACTCAATCACCCCAAATGAAATTTCTTTTGCAATTTTCAGCTGACCCTTTTGTTGCTGCAGGTGCCTTAAAAAAGACACAGTGCCAGAGCTTGCTCCAGGTGCTGTAGACAACTTGATGTACACCAGTCCATGTTTTTCAAAGTACTGTAGATACATGTAATTATGGTACAGATAGGCCCTATAAATGACAAGACACATTTAGAAGCAGTGTTACTCAGTTACCTGTGGGATGTAGATGCCATAACACATTCACCACATATCGTGCGGCTTTGCTGCATAATGCCCGACTTTTGGCTGTGCTTCTGCCCTATTTACCCAGTGGCTCTTCAGAGTTTCAGTTGTTTAGCTGGAATATGTGGGGGCATTTGTTCTTGGGGTCTCCTTTTGACATTTTTGGTTTCTCTTTAAGTTTCTGGCTATTCTTCAGAACTGGCATTATTGCACAGTGGCAAATATCATAGCAATAACTAGCTTAGAAACCCAGCATTGCCTGGGTATTTGTTTAGAGCTGTGCCCCGGACTTTCTATGTGTGGAATTTATTTTTGACTTATAAAGCTTCTTTGTATTCAATGTTTGGGACACTACGATTGGGGATATGAATGAAGAACTTATTTGCTTCATTATCACAGAGAAGAGCCATGGAGAACTGGTCATGCGAAAAGAAACTGACACTAAGGTCCACACCTGTAACACACAGCCTCTGGCCTTGTTTATCGTCATGGCAGAACATAAACTCACCACGAATTTTACATGTTTAAAGTGAAATAGTAAACTGTCAGGAATAAGCAGGATGTGGGGTATAAAAACTCGCTAGCCTGTGCCACTTCCCATCAACATTTGCACTTCTGTACTGTTATGATGGAGAGAAGTGATGTTCTCGAGCTGCAGCAAGTCTCGCTTCATTGCATAATTGAGACCACATTGTCGAGGTCTTTTAGCCATTCTGGTTTATTCAGAAAGACTGTTCCCTAGGCATTTTTATTTGTAAACAAAATAAAAGGAAAATGTAGTGAGTAGGCAACCACATCACAAAGCAAACTTAATAAATTCATTTTACCTAGCAAAGAATATAACAAAAACCTACTGAAAGAAGCAAAGTAGTGCCATTAAGTTTTTAACACACAAATCGAAATCAGTATATCTGTATACTTTAGCCAAGTAAATTCAGTGCTAGTTTGTATTTGTAGGATAAGACTGTGGTGCTTAATTCTCTCACTGACATAAACTTTCGAAAATACTTCTGGCCTTGAGGCAAAAAAGACTTCCATGGAAAGGAAGCCAAATGTAAATAAAACCTATCACAATTAGCACAGCAACACTGCCTTGTTTTTAATGCACAATGTAAAATTGGTAAATCCCGGTATTCCAGTCAAGTAAATTTGCCGTTAGTTTGTATTCACAAAGATAATATTACAGTGCTTAATTCTGTCACTGGCGTAAATTTCCAAAAACACCTCTGTCATTGAGTTAAAAAAAACTAACAGTGCCATCTATTAGTTGTTTTGTGTGCTATGTGGTGATGCCTGAACTTCCTAACTATTAAGCTGAGCAGACGAAGTTAAAATAAAACTTTAAATTATATATGTTGCCCCATGCGAAGCTCAAGTCATCCACGAAAATTTGTCTAGTAGTTTTGGATATTAGCATGTTCAGACAAACAGACAGCTGCAATAGTTTTAGATAAACTTTAAATCATGATATATTTGTTTCCATGATCCAATTTTGATGAAGTAAAGCCTATACATTACCCCAAGCTACGCTCAAATTACTAGTAAAACACTATGAAAACTCGTCTAGTAGTTTAGGAGATTATAAAGTAATTGGATAGCCAAAAAATCTACTCACCAACCGGCAGCAGGAGACCACATATATAAAAAAAAGGTTTTAGGTATGCAAGCTTTCTTCTGGCAAAAGACTTGAACCCTAAGGAAAAGGAGTGAAGGAAAAGGGCTGGAGAGGTTTAGGACTAGCTCCGGAATCTTGCATACCTAAAAGAGTTTTTTGTATGTGTGCTCTCCTGGTGAGTAGATTTTTTTTTACTATCCAACTACATTATATTGTCAAAAATTGGTTATTTTAATTGTTATATTAGTTTAGGAGATTAGCATGTTCAAACAGACAGACATGAAGGTTTTATGGCTTTATTATTAGTATTGATATAGATGACAGTCAGATGGACATTTTTGTGTCACAAAATGTGATGACTTTTACAAAATCTGAAGGTGACATTCTCTATAGCCTACAGCACATCATTCTTTCCTTCCTCAAGAAGTTGTATTAATTCTTCAGAATTGAAGAGATGGTGAAACTTTCGAAAAAGGAGCAGCTTAGCAAAACGTTTATCTGAATCAATCTGCAGTGAATTTTATCTAGATCAACAGTTTTTCAATGGCACAAGCCTATTTTAGTTAAAGGACTTTATCTTTCAAACAGCTTATTCCATGCAAATCAAGTAGCTTGTGGGTGTAGGTAAATGACTAACAAAGTCTGAAGCCAGGAGGGTTATGGGAACGTAGAATATATTGCAGGGAGAGTCCCCCCTGCACAATTATGAAAATCTGGTGTTGGTTGGAAGGATCCGGATGGCACAGGCTGTGAAGCAGTCTTTAAAATGAAGAACATTATGTTGGGTAGCATGTTCAGCAACTATGTGGTCCAGCTGTTCCTTGGCCACAGTTTGTCGGTGGCAATTCTTGCGGACAGACAGCTTGTTAGTCGTCGTGAAAATATAGAGCGCAGCACAGTGGTTGTAGCTTAGCTTGTAGATCATTGGCTAGTTTCACAAGTAGTCCTGCCTCTGATGGGATAGGTAAAGCTTGTGACTGGACTGGAGTAGGTGGTGATGGGAGGATGAATGGGACAGGTCTTGCATATAGGTCTATTACAGGGATATGAGCCACGAGGCAAGGGGTTGAGAGCATGGGTTATGTATGGATGGGTGAAGATATTGTGTAAGTTTGATGGGTGAGAAGGATAGTGGGTAGGACATTCCTCATTCCAGGGTGCAACGAGAGGTACTCGGAACCCTGTCAGAGTATGTCATTCAGTTCCTCAAGCCCTGGGTGGTACCAAGTTACCAGAGGAATGTTCTTCTGTGACTGGATTGGGGGGGGGGGGGGGGGACTTTGGGAGGTGAGGGCTGACTGGAAGGATAAGGCGCAGGAGATCTGTTTCTGTACAACAAGACTGGGAGGGTAATTATGGTCTGTGAAGGCCTCAGTGAGACCCTTTGTAAATTTCGAGAGGGACTGCTCATCACTACAGATGTGACAGCCATAGATGGTAGGTTGTATGGAAAGGACTTCTCAGTACAGAATGGGTGGCAGCTGTCAAAGTGAAGGTATTGCTGGTGGCTAGTAGGATTCATATGGCCGGAGGTACTGATGTAACCATCTTTTAGGTGGAGATCGACATCGAGGAAGATGGCTTGTTGGATTGAGGTGGAACAGGTGAAGTGAATTGGAGAGAATATGTTTAGGTTCTGAAGGAATGTGGATAGGGTGTCCTCACTTTCGATTCAGATCACGAAGATGTCATGAATGACTCTGAACCAGATGACGGGTTTGGGTGGTTAGAAAGGATTCCCCTACATGGTCCATGCACGGGTTAGCATAGGATGGTGCCATGCAGGTGCCCATCATCATGCCCCAGATTTGTTTGTAGACAGTGCATTCAAAAGAGAAGTAATTGTTGGATGAAAATATAGTTGTGGCATGTAAGTAAATAACGGGTCAAGTGCCAAAAAATGAAAATTTGAGTTAAAGGTGAAATTCCACTGTAACCCCAATGCCAATAACATCTATTCTGATACAAGCGCCGGAACAGTGCAAACAGTATTTACAGCTGTCACAAGGTGGCACTCACATCTAACACCGACATCAATGTTCAAATAACAAGTCATGCGCCCTCTGTTATCTGTTATTGTCTTGGCGCATACTTGCGTCAATTGTTGACAGTTGAAGCAGCTCTGTGGTTTGTTTGCAACAATAGGACACTGCTGAAGTAATTATTACAGATACATAATACACAATGTTGAAAAATGGAAAGGATAACTGCACCAAAACGGAGGAAAAGAGGTGAAGGTAGTGTTCAAACTGAATAGAAGAAATTACACAGTGAGGGAATGGAATATACTCGAAAAGGCAGCACTGTGGTTCCAGCTAAAGAGGCTCCCAAGCACCAGGTAGGCCTTGATTGCTGTTTTAATTTTAATTACAAGGGTTGGAATCTGAATAAATTATGTTCTAGTATTTTAATGCATTTAATTTGTTATTGAAACGAATTTCGTGTGGACAAAAATCATCTTTTTGATTATGAGGTCATAGTTAACTACTTCCCCATGAACCATGAACCTTGACGTTGGTGGGGAGGCTTGCGTGCCTCAGCGATACAGATGGCCATACCGTAAGTGCAATCACAACGGAGGGGTATCTGTTGAGAGGCCAGACAAACGTGTGGTTCCTGAAGAGGGGCAGCAGCCTTTTCAGTACTTGCAGGGGCAACAATCTGGATGACTGACTGACCTGGCCTTGCAACATTAACCAAAACGGCCTTGCTGTGCTGGTACAGCGAACGGCTGAAAGCAAGGGGAAACTACAGCCGTAATTTTTCCCGAGGGCATGCAGCTTTACTGTATGGATAAATGATGATGGCGTCCTATTGGGTAAAATATTCCGGAGGTAAAATAGTCCCCCATTTGGATCTCCGGGCTGGGACTACTTAGGAGGACGTCATTATCAGGAAAAAGAAAACTGGCGTTCTACGGATCGGAGCATGGAATGTCAGATCCCTTAACCGGACAGGTAGATTAGAAAATTTAAAAAGGGAAATGGATAGGTTAAAGTTAGATATAGTGCGAATTAGTGAAGTTCGGTGGCAGGAGGAACAAGACTTTTGGTCAGGTGATTACGGGGTTATAAACACCAAATCAAATAGGGGTATTGCAGGAGTAGGTTTAATAATGAATAAAAAAATAGGAGTGTGGGTAAACTACTACAAACAGTATAGGGAACGCATTATTGTGGCCAAGATAGACACGAAGCCCACGCCTACTATAGTAGTACAAGTTTATATGCCAACTAGCTCTGCAGATGATGAAGAAATTGAAGAAATGTATGATGAGATAAAAGGAATTATTCAGGTAGTGAAGGGAGACGAAAATTTAATAGTCATGGGTGACTGGAATTCGAGAGTAGTATAAGGGAGAGAAGGAAACATAGTAGGTGAATATGGATTGGGGCTAAGAAATGAAAGAGGAAGCCGCGTGGTAGAGTTTTGCACAGAGCATAACTTAATCATAGTTAACACTTGGTTCAAGAATCATGAAAGAAGGTTGTATACATGGAAGAATCCTGGAGATACTAGAAGGTATCAGATAGATTATATAATGGTAAGACAGAGATTTAGGAACCAGGTTTTAAATTGTAAGACATTTCCAGGGGCAGATGTGGACTCTGACCACAATCTGTTGGTTATGAAGTGTATATTAAAACTAAAGAAACTGCAAAAAGGTGGGAATTTAAGGAGATGGGACCTGGATAAACTGAAAGAACCAGAGGTTGTATAGAGTTTCAGGGAGAGGACAAGGGAACAATTGACAGGAATGGGGGAAAGAAGTACAGTAGAAGAAGAATGGGTAGCTTTGAGGGATGAAGTAGTGAAGGCAGCAGAGGATCAAGTAGGTAAAAAGACGAGGGCTAGTAGAACTCCTTGGGTAACAGAAGAAATATTGAACTTAATTGATGAAAGGAGAAAATATAAAAATGCAGTAAATGAAGCAGGCAAAAAGGAATACAAACTTCTCAAAAATGAGATCGACAGGAAGTGCAGAATGGCTAAGCAGGGATGGCTAGAGGACAAATGTAAGGATGTAGAGGCTTATCTCACTAGGGGTAAGATAGATACTGCCTACAGGAAAATTAACGAGAGCTTTGGAGAAAAGAGAACCACTTGTATGAATATCAAGAGCTCAGATGGAAACCCAGTTCTAAGCAAAGAAGGGAAAGCAGAAAGGTGGAAGGAGTATATAGAGGGTCTATACAAGGGCGATGTACTTGAGGACAATGCAAATACGATGCTGTGTGAAGAGTTTGACAGAGCACTGAAAGACCTGAGTCGAAACACGGCCCCGGGAGGAGACAACATTCCATCAGAACTACTGATGGCCTTGGGAGAGTCAGTCCTGACAAAACTCTACCATCTGGTGAGCAAGATGTTTGAGACAGGCGAAATACCCTCAGACTTCAAGAAGAATATAATAATTCCAATCCCAAAGAAAGCAGGTGTTGACAGATGTGGAAATTACCGAACTATCAGTTTAATAAGTCACAGCTGCAAAACACTAACGCGAATTCTTTACAGACGAATGGAAAAACTGGTAGAAGCCAACCTCGGGGAAGATCAGTTTGGATTCCGTATAAATACTGGAACACGTGAGGCAATACTTACCTTACGACTTATCTTAGGAGAGAGATTAAGGAAAGGCAAACCTACGTTTCTAGCATTTGTAGACTTAGAGAAAGCTTTTGACAATGTTGACTGGAATACTCTCTTTCAAATTCTAAAGGTGACAGGGGTAAAATACAGGGAGCGAAAGGCTATTTACAATTTGTACAGAAACCAGATGGCAGTTATAAGACTCGAGGGGCATGAAAGGGAAGCAGTGGTTGGGAAGGGAGTGAGACAGGGTTGTAGCCTCTCCCCAATGTTATTCAATCTGTATATTGAGCAAGCAGTGAAGGAAATGAAAGAAAAATTTGGAGTAGGTATTAAAATCCATGGAGAAGAAATAAAAACTTTGAGGTTGGCCGACGACATTGTAATTCTATCAGAGACAGCAAAGGACTTGGAAGAGCAGTTGAACGGAATGGACGGTGTCTTGAAAGGAGAATATAAGATGAACATCAACAAAAGCAAAACGAGGATAATGGAATGTAGTCGAATTAAGTCGGGTGATGCTGAGGGAATTAGATTAGAAAATGAGAAACTTAAAGTAGTAAAGGACTTTTGCTATTTGGGGAGCAAAATAACTGATGATGGTCGAAGTAGAGAGGATATAAAATGTAGACTGGCAATGGCAAGGAAAGCATTTCTGAAGAAGAGAAATTTGTTAACATCGAGTATAGATTTAAGTGTCAGGAAGTCGTTTCTGAAAGTATTTGTATGGTGTGTGGCCACGTATGGAAGTGAAACATGGACGATAAATAGTTTGGACAAGAAGAGAATAGAAGCTTCCGAGATGTGGTGCTACAGAAGAATGCTGAAGATTAGATGGGTAGATCACATAACTAATGATGAAGTATTGAATAGAATTGGGGAGAAGAGAATTATGTGGCACAACTTGACAAAAAGAAGGGACCGGTTAGTAGGACATGTTCTGAGGCATCAAGGGATCACAAATTTAGCATTGGAGGGCAGCGTGGAGGGTAAAAATCGTAGAGGGAGACCAAGAGATGAATACACTAAGCAGATTCAGAAGGATGTGGGTTGCAGTAAGTACTGGGAGATGAAGAAGCTTGCACAGCTGGGTAGCATGGAGAGCTGCATCAAACCAGTCTCAGGACTGAAGACCACAACAACAACAACAACAGTTAACTACTTGAATGAAATTATTTACTTACCTGCAAATACCTAGGCATGTTGATTTAAACATATAATATACACTGCTTCACTCTTTCAGGTCTCCTGTAAATGTCAGTTTAAGTGCAGGCACCTTTCATATGACCATTAACTTAAGCTGTTTAAGGAATTCTACTCACTAAACGACACAGTGAAGCAAAGTAACTATGCAATGTCTCACATACATGTTTGTAAAGTGAAGAGGTGAAGATCAAAAGCATATAATGATAGCAGCAAAACTGCTCAGTTGTCTACTGAGGAAGGTGCAGGACAACTTGTCATCTCCAAGAAGAATAACGTAACTGTGTGTTACACATTGCCTGATGGTGAGGGAGATGTAGTAAGAGTGTGTAAAGGATCACTTATTGAGGTTCTTGCTTTGACCAAAAGAAGAGTTCAGACATTAACAGTTGATACAGAGTGGTGAGATTGTATATGAAGAAAAGCGAGGAAATAAGACAAAACACCAGAAATATACAGAAGATGAAAAGCTGGTTGTTGCTCATATTAACACCACACCAAGACAAGAAAGCCACTATTCAAGGGAAAAATCGGGTGACACACAATACTTAAGTGAAGACGTGACTGTTTATCATTTATTTAAGGAATTTCAAAGGCAATATGAAGACACTTAACATTACATAATGCTTCTATGCATAAGTCTTTAAAGACAAACTCCCCAAGCTAAAATTTCATCATTTGCCAAGTGACACTTGTTCTACATGTGACCTTCTTAAAGCCAAATTGAGGTGTGATCCCAATAATAAAGACAACAAATTGCAGCTAGAACGCCATCACCGAAAAGCAAAGAAAGCTACGGATTCCATGAAAGCTGACACAATCGAGAGTCAAGGGCCTAACTTTGAAGTATGTACAGCTGCAATGGATTTGCAAAAAGTGATTTATCTTTCTTCATTAAGGCACAGTGAAATGCACTATTTACGACAGCTCTCAAATTACAACTTTTGCATTCAAGTTGGTGATAATCAAACTGGTCACATGTTTCTCTGACATTATGCCCTATGTGGCAGGGGTGGGAATGAAACTGCTTGCTATGTGCACAAAGCTTTTACTTCAACACTTAGTTGTAAAAATAAACTATTAATGTGGAGAGCTGTGGGCAGAACAAAAACAAGATGATGATGTTTCTGTGGGTTTACCTTACAGCAAAGGGTTATTTTAAGGAGGAGGAGGAGGAGGAGGAGGAGGAGGTTAGCGTTTAACGTCTCGTCGACAACGAGGTCATTAGAGACGGAGAGCAAGCTCAGGTTAGGGAAGCATGGGGAAGGAAATTGGCCGTACCCTTTCAAAGGAACCATCCTGGCATTTGCCTGAAACGATTTACGGAAATCACGGAAAACCTAAATCAGGATGGCTCGAGACGGGATTGAACCGTCGTCCTCCCGAATGCGAGTCTAGTGTGCTAACCACTGCGCCACCCCCTGGGATTGGAGTGACTCCTTACCCTCTCCCTTAAAACCCAAATCCTTTCGTCTTTCCCTCTCCTTCCCTCTTTCCTGATGAAGCACACTTGGGTTGCAAAGGCTTGAAATTTGTTTGTGTGTTTTTTATTGTTTATATTGTCTCTATCAACATACCAATGCTTTCGTTTGGTAAGTTACAGCTTCTTTGTTTTTAGATATATTTTTCCCACGTGGAATGTCTCCCTCTATTATATGAATACTTGCAAGTTTTACTAAACACACAAAAGGTGAGGACTTTTATTCCAAACTTGTTCAAATACAACAAAAGTTTGCCAGTTAGAATTTAATGTTATTTCCTCAGTTGTTTCATAAAACCGCCAATTTTTAAGCAGAGTATGACTGTTGTAGTTGTTTGCACATAGTTTCTCACATATCCCTGCACTAGCACCAAGAGTGAAACTGCACTAGCACCAAGAGTCAAATGTCACGTGATTGTTCGAGCAAGGTCAATACCGTATTGAGCGCATCGGCTTACTGGGAAATCTCAAGCTGACTTTGAATGCAAGCATTGTTTGTGAAGCCCCACCCTTCTGGATTGTTCGAAATAAATTTGTATCAAACCTCAATAGCCAAAACTTCATCTTTAAATGAAAGGTGACCCCTATATTAATCTCTTAAACAATGTAAAAATGTTGACCTCAGTAGTAACAGAGTAATCTGCGAATATAAACTCGACCTCATATTTTTTGAATGACAAATCTGGAAAAAAACGTAAGCAAAGAAGGGAAAGCTGAAAGGTGGAAGGAGTACCATACATTCTGGACTAATCCACGCATGTTTTTCCTGAATTTCAGGGCAAAAAAACTGGGGTGTGCAGATTATTCGAAACAAGGTTGGTACTGATCTGCCTCCAACAATAGACCCCATTACACTACTGCATTGTTGTGGCCCAAGTCTGTGACACGTTAGTAGCACATTAGAAGTGAAGTATTAACAATGTCTTTTAAGCTTGTTAATTATGGCTACAAGTTCTTGTTATTTCTCATACACTGCAAAAGAAAAACTGAAAATTATTGAATGAAAAAATCAAATGGCTGGATTTGTCCCAGATTTGTGAGTGGGTGAAAAGGTGTGGGACTCCATTCCACAAACATTAGTGGAAAATCCTTCAAAAAATATAGTGTCACAAATCCACTGGATGGAACAGAGGATGACACTCTGTGGGAAGATGGTGATGACAAGTATTCTCCTGCTAGTGATGACAATGAACGTGATGAGGAATAGGGAGGTAAGGGAGCATATGTACTGACTAAAATATTTTATTGCACATATTACATTCTTAAACATGGTAATTTGCATTTCTTTTTCTTGCTATTGCAGGTAGGCCTAGACCCCCCCAGCTGGCGGGGTTAATGTAACCCGGCCGCCTAATAGGCCAGATGGCAGGCCCGCTGGCCAGCCAGCTGTATGCTGCTGAATCGGTTGCATTTTAATGATTCATCAACTTGTACAACAGCATGTGAAGAGTATGACATGGTTCTTCAAATCAATTGATATTATATGTCATTTTGAACCCATCATTACATTAAAACAAATCATAGCAAGAAAAAAATTATTTTCCCTCCCTCAAAATTAGGATGCGCAGATTATTCGAGGGCACAAATCATTCGAGTATATACATTATATAGAGGATCTACATAAGGGAGGTGAACTTGAAAGCAGTATTATAGAAGTGGACGTACATGAAGATGAAATGGGAAATATGATAACGCAAGAAGAATTTGATGAAGCTCTGAAAGATCTGATCTCAGTCAAAACAAGGCCCCGGGAGTAGACAATATTCCATCAGAACTAGTGATAGCCTTGGGAGAGCCAGCCATGATAAAACTTTTCCATTTGGCATGCAAGATGTAAAAGACTGGTGAAATATCTTCAGACTTCAAGAATTCCAAAGGAAGCAGTTGCTGGCATGTATGAAAATTACTGAACAATCAGTTTAATAAGTCATGGTTTCAAAATACTAACATGAATTCTTTACAGAAGAATGGAAAAACTGGCAGAAACACACCTACATTTATAGCATTTGTGGACTTGGACAAAGCTTCTGACAGTGTTGACTGGAATACTCTCTTTGACATTCTGAAGGTAGCAGGGGTAAAATACAGGAAGCGAATTGCTATTTAAAACTTGTACAGAAACAAGATGGGCATGAATGGGAAGCAGTAGTTGGGAAGGGAGTGAGACAGGATTGTAAACCATCCCAGATGTTATTCAATATGTACATTGAACAAGAAGTAAAGGAAACCAAAGAAAAATTTGGAGCAGGAATTACAGTTAAGGGAAAAGAAATAAAAACTTGGTTTGCCAATGACATTGTAATTCCGGCAGAGACAGCAAGGGACTTGAAAGAGCAGTTGAACGGAATGGACAATATCTTGAGAGGAGGATATAAGATGAACATCAACAAAAGCAAAACAAGGAAAATACACTCCTGGAAATGGAAAAAAGAACACATTGACACCGGTGTGTCAGACCCACCATACTTGCTCCGGACACTGCGAGAGGGCTGTACAAGCAATGATCACACGCACGGCACAGCGGACACACCAGGAACCGCGGTGTTGGCCGTCGAATGGCGCTAGCTGCGTAGCATTTGTGCACCGCCGCCGTCAGTGTCAGCCAGTTTGCCGTGGCATACGGAGCTCCATCGCAGTCTTTAACACTGGTAGCATGCCGCGACAGCGTGGACGTGAACCGTATGTGCAGTTGACGGACTTTGAGCGAGGGCGTATAGTGGGCATGCGGGAGGCCGGGTGGACGTACCGCCGAATTGCTCAACACGTGGGGCGTGAGGTCTCTACAGTACATCGATGTTGTCGCCAGTGGTCGGCGGAAGGTGCACGTGCCCGTCGACCTGGGACCGCAGCGACGCACGGATGCACACCAAGACCGTAGGATCCTACGCGGTGCCGTAGGGGACCGCACCGCCACTTCCCAGCAAATTAGGGACACTGTTGCTCTTGGGGTATCGGCGAGGACCATTCGCAACCGTCTCCATGAAGCTGGGCTACGGTCCCGCACACCGTTAGGCCATCTTCCGCTCACGCCCCAACATCGTGCAGCCCGCCTCCAGTGGTGTCGCGACAGGCGTGAATGGAGGGACGAATGGAGACGTGTCGTCTTCAGCGATGAGAGTCGCTTCTGCCTTGGTGCCAATGATGGTCGTATGCGTGTTTGGCGCCGTGCAGGTGAGCGCCACAATCAGGACTGCATACGACCGAGGCACACAGGGCCAACACCCGGCATCATGGTGTGGGGAGTGATCTCCTACACTGGCCGTACACCACTGGTGATCGTCGAGGTGACACTGAATAGTGCACGGTACATCCAAACCGTCATCGAACCCATCGTTCTACCATTCCTATACCGGCAAGGGAACTTGCTGTTCCAACAGGACAATGCACGTCCGCATGTATCCCGTGCCACCCAACGTGCTCTAGAAGGTGTAAGTCAACTACCCTGGCCAGCAAGATCTCCGGATCTGTCCCCCATTGAGCATGTTTGGGACTGGATGAAGCGTCGCCTCACGCGGTCTGCACGTCCAGCACGAACGCTGGTTCAACTGAGGCGCCAAGTGGAAATGGCATGGCAAGCCGTTCCACAGGACTACATCCAGCATCTCTACGATCGTCTCCATGGGAGAATAGCAGCCTGCATTGCTGCGAAAGGTGGATATACACTGTACTAGTGTCGACATTGTGCATGCTCTGTTGCCTGTGTCTATGTGCCTGTGGTTCTGTCAGTGTGATCATGTGATGTATCTGACCCCAGGAATGTGTCAATAAAGTTCCCCTTCCTGGGACAATGAATTCACGGTGTTCTTATTTCAATTTCCAGGAGTGTAGAATGTAATTGAATTAAATCATCAGGTGATGCTACAAGAATTAGATTAGGAAATGAGACACTTAAAGTAGTTTGCTATTTGGGCAGCAAAATAACTGATGAAGGCCAAAGTAGTGAGGATATAAAATATTTTCTGGCAATGACAAGAAAAGCACTTCTGAAGAAGAGAAATTTGTAAACATCAAATACAGATTTAAGTGTTACGAAGTCTTTTCTGAAGGTATCTGTCTGGAGTGTAGCCATGTATGGAAGTGAAACACGCATGATAAACAGATTAGATAAAAAGAGAAAAGTAGCTTTTGAAATTTAGTGCTATGGAAGAATGCTGAAGCTTAGATGGGTCGATCATGTAGCTAATGAGGAGGTACTGATTAGAATTGGGAATACAAAGAATTTGCAGGGCAACTTGACCACAAGAAGTGATTGGTTGATAGGACACATTCTGAGACATCAACGGATCACCAACTTGGGAGAAAGTGTGGGTGATAAAAACCGTAGCGGGAGACCAAGAGGTGAATACAGTAAGCAGATTCAGAAGATGTAAGTTGCAGTAGTTACTTGGAGATGAAAAAGCTCACACAAGATAGAGTAGCATGGAGAGCTGCATCAAACCAGTCTTCAGAGGGAAGACCCCAACAACAACAAGTGCCATCATGATTTATTTTACTAATAGGCAAATTTGATAATATTTCACACAAATAAGAAAACCTCATTTTATCTCTGAAGATTAATATTACTTTCTTATTTATTATGTAGTCATCTGTTGCTCACCTCTTGATATTCTCTGGAGATATTCCTCTCAAGTGCTTGAAACATCATTTCTGCAAGAATTTTGTTGTTATAGAAAGATGTCACAAGCTGAGATGCTACGTATGGCAGATCCTGTACCTTCTTCAAGACTGCTATATTTTCTAGCTGCAAAAATGGTCAAATTAATGCTTAAGCATTGACTAACAAAAGAAACCACCTTTAAACATATTTCATCATTAGGTGCACTTGTCCTTACCAGTCCTGCATCTTTCTTCATTATTACTAAAATTGCAGTAACAAATTTGTTGAACGTTTTAACAAACAAATCATTCGAAACGCCAAACATTTTTGACAGTAACATCAGTGTATTAATCATTGCTGTTCTTGTTTCAGGAAAATTCTGTAAGATAAAAAATATGGTCAGAGAGGACTGTCAAGCTAATACAATTATTAGCATACAATATTTCAAAATCTCCACAGGAACTATTACTCTGTAAAACTAAATGTGTGTGTGTGTGTGTGTGTGTGTGTGTGTGTGTGTGTGTGTGTGTGTTTGTGTTAACATTAAGGAATGTCTGAGTCACACACATTACAGGGTTGTGAATTCCACACAACAAACTTGCATCCTAGCACTGATGGCAATGTGTGAATGTGCTCGTCTAAGGTGAGATGAGAATTTCTATTAACTACTGGAATTACATAATTATTCTGTTTTGTACAAAGCTTAGCAAAAATGGAAACTTATGTTTGCTACACAAAAGTATTACCTCAATATGTAATTTCAGGCCTTCTTTAGAAAATGCCAGATCTGTCAGGGACGCAACACAGTCCCCCAGTAAATTAGCTACAGTATAGAAAAGCATCGATAAGTTCTTTCCACTCAGGATCTTCTTATAACAGTCGGAAATATGATGCATCACTCCACAAGCAGAGTAGACAAACATTACCCTACAACCTGCAAGGTTACAAATCAACCAACATTTAAAATAAGAATTAAGTTGTGCCATATTAGCATAGCATAAATTTTATGAATACTAGCAATTTGTGATGCTTACACTAATAGTACAAGTCTAATAGTCTACCAGTGTTTTAAACAATAGTCAAAAAAGCAATATTAATGTGCCCAATACTTTCAATAACACCACTAATCCTTTAACATCAAAGGTGAGGATTGACAATGGAGGAGAGCAGAAACTTGTGTAAACATATCAAGTTTGAAGGTACAAGGGTAGATTGAAGATTGAAGTAAACCTGAAGACTTTACCACAATAGTAATGAAAAGCATGGGTAGCTTTTCCCCACTCAGGATCTTCTTTAATAGCCAGAAAACTGACCTCTTCACTGTACTTACATGCCACCCAACATTCATCTGCAAATGAGTGGCCGCATGTCCACAGAAGATGAATGGACAAATCAGATGCAAAGTTAAATAAGTTACATCTATCAATACCACCTTGTATAAATGGAGGGGAAGGGGATAGATAATGGTTGGTTGGTTGATTTAGTGGGGCGTTGTGGGGTGGTTGGGTCCAACGACAGACTCACAAACAGCACACCGCCAAAGCCCTCTTGGCCGCCAGTATTTAGCTCAGAGTCAGGCAGCACATAGCGACCAGAATAGTGCACATAACGGACTTGTACGTCACCAGTAGTGGGGCTAATGTAGACTATTACGAAGAGCTTGTACCCCAATAACTAGCTTAAGTTAAAAAGCTTTCTTATTATATGAATAAAGAACCCAGTTAATACATGCATGCAGTTTGTGTTATAGAAAGATGATAACGGCCACCAAACAACATCCTCTCCTTGTTTTTGGTGGTACAGCTCTATAGGGACAACAAGATGTCACAAAAATTGGCAAAAAGTATAATTCAGTTCAGATTTTGCTTGGTTCTCTTGTGTTTTGGCTTGCAGGGGTGCTTATTTCTCATTGCTAATTTCCTGTTGTATTCTTGCATGTATTCCAAGAGGGGAGCCACAGCACTAATCAAATTTCTCTTTTCAGCAGCTTTGCCTGCTTTTTTCTATAACGTATTTGTGTAAACCATGGCTACCCCACCCCCTGCAGCTGTGCCTCAGCTGCAGGTGGCCAATGTGATGGCTCTAATACAAATTTTTCAGTTTCAGAAGCAACAAATTGTTGCCCTACTAGTGATGGTACAACAATCTCTGGTGGCACAAGCCACGTCGGCCGCACAACAACCGACTGACTGACTAGCCTAACAAGTGCCACTGACCAGCATGCCAACATTCCGGCAATTTCACAACACATAAGAGGAATGGCTCGAATACCTGACACAGTTCCAAGCACATTGTGAAGTTCATTGAGTTCAAGGTACTGTGAAGCTACAATACTTTCTATCGACTGCAGAGTCCCCAGTGTTCAGGTTAATACAAAAACTATTCTCCATTGTGTCTCCCAATTAATTCAGTTATGACAAAGTAATTGCTGCATTAACTCAATATTATGGCCAGCCAGTCCAAGTAGCTCCAACCAGATATCAGTTCTTTTGCTTGCAGAAAAAGCCGGAACAGATGTACTGTCAGAGGTACACAGAATTAATAGGCATGGTCACGGAGTGCAAATTTATGTGTAGTTGTGGCAACTTTTACAATGACTTAATGATTTGGAATGCAATAACATTCAATGTCCCAGATAGTAGAATACAGGAACAGATCCTAAAGTACTCTGATCCATCACTTTCTCAAGTATTACAAATCTTAGAGCAGTATGATTCGAATGAAACAGCGGCCGATAAGTTTGACCAGGCCCCGATTTGTCGGGTCGAGTCGCCCCTTGCTCGCGACCGCCCCATTTAGCCACAACGAGCACATACACAGCCATGTGGACAGCCACATGGACAGATAAACAGGCCTGTGAACTTAGTGAAGTCTTGTGCTCAATGTTTCGCTCACCATAAAAGACAAGACTGCCCGCTACGTAACGCAAAGTGTTACACATGTGAAAAAAAAAGGCCATGTCCAAGCAGTTTGTTTGCATTGACACAAAAACGCCAATTTTGTCCGCTCTCAGAAAAACAGGCCTGTGCACCTGCAGTGAATGTTGTGTTTTCCAAACCAACAACAGGTTCTGACAAAAGTAAGACTAAGGTTGTGCCTCTTTCTCGCCCTAGTGCTGTGCAACAATGTTCTAACAAACTATTCGTCTCATTATGCATTGCTGGCCATCGTGTGTACTTTCAGTTAGACACAGGTGCCTCAGTAACATTGCTAAATCATGCCACGTGTGAACACTTAGGCTCACCATGCCTTTCTAAATCCAGCGAGCACCTTACTGCTTACAACAGACAGGAAATTCCAGTGCTTGGAAGGCGTAGTTTGCCTGACACTTACATATCTTTCACCAGGAAGTGAATTTTACTGTGTTGCAATCAAGAGACAGTGAGAACATAGTCGGTTTTGATGCCTTTGATTTGTTTGGACTTAGCATCCATGACAATGTACTTTCCATAACCACTTGTGATCCAAAAGACAGTGTCACTAGCTGGCTTACAGAATTTCCTGAACTATTTTCAGAAGGAATGGAAAAAGCTAATAACTTTGTACCACATGTTACACTGAAATACAATGCACAGCCTAAGTTTTTTTTGGGCCTGCCCTGTTCCAATTGCATTAAGAGACAAAGTAGCCAGTGAACTGAAAGAATTGCAAAATAATGGTGTACCTGCTCCCATTCACACTAGTCAGTGGGCAAGTACTGTAGTTTTGCTGCCTGAGCCTTCTGGTCGCAATCACATTTATGTTGACTTCAAGTCTACAGTCAACCCACAGGCAGTAGTTGACACTCATTCCTTACCTCACCTCGGGGAACTCATGGACAGGCTTGGTGCACGACATTAGTTTTCTAAGACAGATTTGTGTGATGCCTACTTGTAAATTCCATTGGATGAAGAATCACATAAAGTGTTTGTTGTAAATACACACTTAGGACTGTTCAAGTATTTGCATTTGCCCTTTGGCAGTGCTTCCGCACCCACCATTTTTCAATGTTACTTGGAACAGTTAACCACAAAAGTGCTATTTTATTCAAACTACCTTGACAATATTTTTGTCTCAGGTCGTACACCAGAGGAACACATTGCCAATTTGCATACTCTTTTTCAAGTGTTGTCAGAAGCAGGACTCATGTGTCATCTCGAAAAGTGTGACTTATTTCAAACTGAACTACAGTACTTAGGTAATGTGATAAGCAGTCAGGGTGTGCAACCCCTCCAACCTCATTTGCTTGCAACTGAGGCCTGCCTGTTCATCGCAATGTATCTGAACTGCAGTCAGTACTAGGCAAGATGACGCGCTACATTCGGTTCATACCAAACGCCACCCAGATCGCAGCTCCATTGCATCGCAAGAATGTACCTTTTGTGTGGACTAAAGACTGTCAAGATGCATTTCAGAAACTCAAAAATGCCTTGCTTAGTGACAGATGTTTAGTGCATTTTGATCCCGCGAAGCCAGTACTTTTGCAAGTCAAGCTTCTTCCTACAGAATCGGCACAGCGCTTTCGCACAAAATTGGTGCACAAGACAGACCTATTGCTTTTGCCTCAAAGTTGCTCACTCAAACTCAAGGCAATTATTCTCAAATAGAAAAAGAGGTATTGTGTATGGTGTGACCAAATTCCATCCGTATCTGTACGGACGCAAGTTCTATTTAGTGACAGATCAAAAGCCTTTGCAGTTATCTTTCATCTGTCACAGGCAGTTCCTAAACACACTGCTCAAAAATTGCAATGCTGGACTTAGTTGCTTTCACAGTATCAGTATGATGATATGTACACACCTACAGCAAAGCATGACAATGCAGATGCTCTATCTCGCCTTCAGATTGGCTCAGACTCTGATTTTGATGCATCTGCTGCATCTTGTAACCAAATACATGCGCAGGGCTCTGATTTGTTGGAATCTTTTCCTTTGCACCATAGAAAAATTGCACAGGTCACGGAAGTAGACCCATATCTCAAGATTTTGTTGCATTACATTCACACGTCTTGGCCTCGTTCACTGAACAGTCTCCAGAACTCAGTTGTGCGTCGATATTTTGCACATCAGCATAACCTTTCACTACAACACGATATGATTCTAGTTCAAAATAACAAAGGACAATTGCATGTGCTTATTCCCAAAGTGTGGCAAAAGGATGTGTTGCAATTGCTACACTAAGGAAATTGGGTAATTGTTTGCACAAAACAAATAGTGTGACAGCACTGTACTTGGCAGAGCCTGGATGCTCACATTGAACAGATGACGACATACTCCACTCCACCACAAACATTCTCAGCTTGGCCTAAGACTTACTCGCCATGACAATGAGTGCGCATTGACTTTGCAGATGCATTCTGGAACACTCGTCGGCTCATAGTGGTAGATTCTTTTAGCAAGTTTTCATTTGCGGTGCCTATGAACTCTACCACATCAGGAAGCACCAATCAAGCATTGTCCTCCCTATTTTGCATCCAAGGTTTGCGAGCCAAGCTTCACACCCGCCACACACAGGAACAGATGCTGAAACCCTTTCTCACTTCCTATCGCTTCCACCCACGATTCAGACCATCACCAGTGGAACTTCAGCACGTCTGATGCCGTCGGACACTGCTACACTTGCTACATCCAGCACAGCATCCGGCACCGCCAATGGTCCACAAGTATCACTTTGCACCATGCGATCTTGTTCTTTTCAGGGTTTATGGCAACCGTTGGCAGTGGGAAAGAGATGTGATCCAGGAACGCATTGGCTCTTCCATGTATTTGACTGCAAGTCTCAATGTTCTGCAGCGCCACCACCAGAACCAACTCCGCGCATGTCATTTGCCCTGTGATTCTGCTGGTTTTCTTCCCCCCGATTCATTGTCTGACAGGACCACGCAGCCTTCACAGCTGCCAGACGGTGCCACCAGGGCACCCCAGGAGAAGCAGATGGACAATACCCCCCCCCCCCCCATCCCACCAGTTACAGCCCAGTGGGAATAGCAGTTGCAGCTAGCTCAGGAACTGATGGAGTCATTTGGGTGAGAAAAATTTCCTTGTCATCTATACTGTCCTTCCTGGTTGCAAGTAACTTTCATCCCTTCCTTTGCCTGCAGAGTGGGATGATAACATCAAGTGCATAGTACCTGGATAGTTGTGGAACAAAACACAAAAGTAGTTCAAAGTGAGTGCAATAGGAATGGAAATAAAAGAACTCTAATAAATGATTCTGTATAAATCTTTTTGTCCTTACTTTACAGTTACACCTCATACTCTAGAGAGAGATATTTCCTTGTCATCATGCTTCTTACCAGTGCGAAGCAGCAGTTTGCATAGTCTTATCACTTTGAATGTGAGTTTCACTGAGGCTTGTCCAAGGAGTATCATATTTGCTCCCACTTTTAGAACTCCATTCAACAAACTGACTAAAAGAGGCCCAACAGAGTCAATAACCACCCATTCAACAGCAGTGTCATCATTTGTCAATGGGAATTCTTTTGGGAGACTCGATACCAATATCCTGAAACAGAAGAAGCTCTATTACACTTACATACTCTGCAGCAGCAGACAAAGTACAAAAAGAAACTAAAGAAATATAACTCCACACTAACTTAAGTTTTGCATAACAATACATATTAAATGAAAGGATGCACTCAAATCATAGATTCAATCATCAATAATTTCCATCTTCCTCTTTTCTTAAATGGCTCATACCTTATTTGAAATCAATATCTTGACACATCCAAAAACCACTGTTTCCTTGTCAAGTTATAACACTTCCAATTTTTTTCTAACAACTAATCATATGAAAACTGTGAAACTTTTGTCTCTTCTCAATGTAATCTCTCTGCAGCCATTCACATTTTTCCCACTGCCGACACTACGACTCCAAGGCTACTGTGAACACTTCTTGAGGAGTCTGGTATGACCACTGGAAAATTGCTGATGCAGTAGTGGCATGGGTAGTGAATGTGCTACAACAGAGAGTGTCTTTCATCGCCAGACACAGTCAAAAGTTACTAGGAACCAAGTCAGGTGAATAGGGAACATGAGAAAGCACTTCAAAGGTGCTGTTCACGAAAAAAAAAAAAAAAAACAAAAAAAAAAAACCTGCAGCTAGTATTTGCCTGATGCACTGGTGCATTGTCTCAATGAAAGAGCATGCACACATGCAGCCTTTTCTGGTCTTTTCATGCAATGCTAGAAGCAGCTTACTCATCAAAACATTTTGGTAGGATGTACCTGTCACAGTAGCACCCTTTGGAACACAATGAGTAAAGATTACATCATCGCTGTCCCAGAATGTGGCTACCATCATTTTTCCAACTTCTTCAAAGTCTTTTTGAGTGTGCATGCTTCTGTTGACTGGCACTTTGTTTCAGAATTGAAAAACAGCCTCCATGTCTCATCCACTGTCACAATCAATGAAAGAAAATCCCATTAATGCTATCATGAAGCATCAACATTGCCTGGCAATACATCATGCATGCAGCTGTGAGATCAACCGTCAGCATTTGTGGCACCCAATTGGAGAACACTCTTCACATTTTCAGATCTTCATGCAGGTTTATGTGCACAGATCCCACAGATATGCCAACTTCGGAGGCGATGTATTCCACACTCATTTGGCAGTCTTCCAAAATAACTTTGTCTACTCGCTCGATCATGTCATCAAACCACTGGGGCAAGACCAGTTCCTTGACAAATAATGATCTACCTGTTTGAACTGTAGCATCCACAAATGCATGTTACACAGATACATGACACCATCATCACATGTCTCACTCAACTGGCGATTAACTTCAATCAGTTTCACATAGCATAAATGGAGAATGATTACATGACTTTCTTGTAAGTATAATGTTACTATTTAAAGTAATGAACCATCTTCACTCTTACCACTGCCGCTCGAGATGTGTGTGCTGTACAGTGCTGCCATTTCTATCACGCATTCAGAAGAAATGCACATATATTTTAAAACAAACTACATGTTTCTGTTTCCAGGCCTAAGAAGAAGAAAAACATATCGGATGTGTTATAACTTGAATGCAACTCTTAGGATGTTAACTGCTTTGAGCATTAACATCAAATCATCACATACTTTAGTGGTGAAAACCGGGGTTTCCTTTACTCTTCATTTCCTTGTACAGTGTACCATAATGACAATCCAAGAATTTCTTTTATCTCATGCTGATGGAGAAGGAGGGTGGTATTGGGGGGAGGTGGGGGGGCGTGCCATAAAACGGAATGTCACTGACAATGTGAGATGGCTGGGAACTGAAAGGAAACAACAGAGGTTAAAAGAAATAAACTTGTGATACGTCAATGGAAAAATAACAGAATCGAATAATAACTACAAACGTTAATTTTATAGGTTTCCAAGTATTATTTAGTATTTTCTGGTGTTGATGAAGATTTTGTTTTAAAGGTACTCACTATGAATTTATCAGTCCATCCATCCTCATGAAATAAAAGGGAGAGAGGACTGCAAGCCAGTGCAGAGATGGCCACAGCTGGGAGTTCTCCAGGTCTAGCAACAGTGCGAAGAGGCACAACAACCCTCTCCCCTCAATCAATGTCATGGGTAAAGTAGCTTGCAGAGTGCGTTTAAAGTCAGTGTGTTTATGTCAGAAGGGTAAAAGACACTGAATGTATATAGACTGACAGAGGTAAAAAGTAGCTGTGTGCATTAGTTCAGGGACAAAGTTTAACAGGAGGTCTCCTCGGGCTAGAACTGCAATGAAAGGCAATCCCTCTTCACCAACCTCAAGAAGCAATGGGAGGTGACCAGCATTAAATTTTGTTATAAAATGCAGGCAGAGGCAGTTGCACTGTGAGACAGTGTATCTGAGATAATGAAGTATCCACGTTCAGCCCAAGAGGTACTGCCAATATGAGAGTATGGGGCACTGTTGGAGGTGCTCCACAGATAAAATGGGGATGGTCCGCTTGTTGCAGGATGATTCTGTGTGAGAGGCTGGTGTGGCCAGTGGGTAAGCAGCAAAAGACAATAGCTTCTTTTTGAGAAGTCTGGAGTGAAATTAACATTTTCATAGTAGTCTCTCTGCTCACAGTTTGCTGGGGTGTGCATAGTTTTTCATTCTCTTTTCCCAGAAATTCACATTACAATGACACCAATGTGTCCTCAGTGCCTGGTATTCCCAATTCTAATGTAGGCATTGTAGCTGCCTCATCATCCAGTCTGTCAGTGAGCTCGTTTCCTGGTAAGACCATGTGGCTGGGTGGTCAAAGTAAAGTGATGTAGGTTCCCACTCTGCGTAGCCCATATACTAAATTGTGGCTATTGGAGACTAGTATCTTCTGTGAATAGTACTGTGTTATCAGCTGTAGTCCACATCAGGAATCACTGCACATTATAAACTTCTAGGTAGCAAGTGTTCTGATGTGTTGTAGAGCTCTGGATATGGCTGTCAGTTCTGCATGCATTTGGTGGAGAGCATAGTTTGTAACCCACATTTATGTGTAGTCTTAACTGAAAGATAATTGACCTTTGAGCCATATGTGTACATCAATGTCAACTACAGTGCAAAAAATGTACAATGTGCTGTACATGTGAAATCCAGGGCTCAATGTGACTCGATACTACTTTGTATGCCTCAGTTTTTGTCGGTTCTTCTCAGAACAGCACATTTCATTCAACATTGTGAAGCGAAACTGCTTCTTCTGGCATTTATCGGTTGGTATGATTTTCTTCAGTTTGACAGAATACTAGTGGCCGTGGTGTTTATCCCTCACTACTTATTCATGATACAAAAGAAGTTTAAAGGTCCTAGGGCTGTTGAAATGGGACATGCAATCGAAAATGGACAGTCTCGTGACCTTTTTTTTGCAAGCCTTTAAAAATGAATGGGTACCACAATTGTTTTTCAAAGAGAAGGATGAGAATTGTCAACGCCTATTATGGAGTTGCAGATCACTAGGTGTTGCAAATATGCTACATGGTTACAACACCATGCACACAGAATTTAAAGATTTAGCTTGTGACGAACGAGCATAAAATTACAATGATAAACAGATGATGTGTATGACATTCACATCATCAAGTACTTTGGATTAAATTTGCAGGTAAGAAAGATGAGATTCAACTGGTGGTGCAAATAGCAGATTTTCTTAAGTCGCACAATTTATTAACTATCTGCTTCAACAGTTTTAGATGGAATTACACAAAGAGTGTGGAAACGTATATTACTGTGATGCATGTTGATTAAGTTGATGGGGCATGCCTGGATTGGTTTTTTAATTTAAGACCCTCCACTGTTGAACTTCTGAAAGAAGAAGGAAAGCTCTGAGCAAAATTAGAAGATCCCAAATGGACTGCAAACCTCACAGTTTCAGACAACTTGACTGTTCACCTGAGCAGACTTAGTAAGATATTGCAAGATGAGAAGCAACTTCTTTCTGATTTGGTGGCAAGAGTGGATGCATTTAAAAATAAAAACACACTGTAGAAGTGATGGCTTCTTACAAATAATATCATTCATTTCCCTAAGTTCTCTGGAATTTAAAAAAAAATGAATTTTTTAGAATTCATTGCAGTGTTGGAAGAAATACAGGAACAATTTTCTAGACTTTTCAAGGCAATGTCAATCTCGCATCTATTCTTGAGCTATTTCAGAGACCATCTGCCATTTCAGTTGATAGTGCCCCTGGGTATGTTAGAGGAAACTAATCAATCTGGAATGTAATCCCCACTTCAGAGGCAAATTATTTTACGTCACAACTGTCCATGAGTTCCATGGTTCTACATTAAATAAGTCACAATTATGTGGCAACTTGGGTGACAAACGCCTGCACAGCTTTCTGGTCTGTCTGTGTACCAATTTGTTGTACCAGATATAAATTTTATCGTGTCTTCAGTGAACCAAAAATAATTAAATAAGGGGGCAAACTTTGTTTTGTTTGTGATATATGTTACTGGGAAATACAGCCGTTGCAAGGTTGATGGAATTGTTACATATAATAAAATCTGATTAAAGCTACATGTGAAAGAAAAATTTATTCCACACATTTACTCCACACTGTAGAGACTATTTGTTTTTGCCTCTCTTTTTATATCTAAGTTTAAATATCATCATAACTTTACAGGGAACAACATGGCAAGCAAAATACTGCCAGTGTTATGCAATTGCAAACTCACTTTTATTTTTATTATTTATGTAAGTGCATTCTCTTGTACCAACAGTCACGGCCGTATAATATTCCTCTTCATGATCAGTTGTACATAATACTGCTCTTCATGATCAGTTGTAAAGTGGTCCAAAGTTCTGAATTTCCCAATTACTATAATACGAAACCCACCTGTATTCAGGCCATTCAGCATTCCTTGCATGGTTGCATTGCCACCCGAATACAACGCATTTCCAGTTTCCCTATCTTTCTGCTCAAACAATGTGGCATTGTAGTGTGCAGCCAAATGAGAGAGATACACTCCAATGCAAGACCTCCACTTCCTAAATGTTTATTTGACACTACAATAGTGAAACCATAGTCACAGTACACAAAATTTTTCTCTAAAAAAAGGGGTTACATTACCGGCTTCAACAAACTACATCGTCATTTTCAAATGTAAAACATTAGTTGGAGAATATATAGTGAGAATTATGACCACATTAGCAGTTTCAACAAACTACATTTTCAAATGTAAAACATCGGTTGGAGAATATATAATGGGAATTATGACCACACATCTGTCACAATTCCCATTACAGATTCTACAAAGTGTTTTACATTTGAAAATGATGATGCAGTTCGTTGAAACTGGTAATGTAACCCCTTTTTTAAAGGGATATTTTATGTACTGTGACTATGGCTTCACTATTGAAGTGTCAAATGGTTCAAATGGCTCTGAGCACTATGGGACTTAACTTCGGAGGTCATCAGTCCCCTAGAACTTAGAGCTACTTAAACCTAACTAACCTAAGGACATCACACACATCCATGCTCGAGGCAGGATTCGAACCTGCGACCGTAGCGGTCACGCGGTTCCAAACTGAAGCGCTTAGAACCGCACGGCCACACCGGCCGGCATTGAAGTGTCAAATAAACATTTAACTTATATTTAGTCACACTCCTTATGACAATTATGTCTGAATATAGAGCTCCACATGTATTTCTTGGTCATCCTTGGTGTACACCAGTTCCAAAGTGCAGATAATCATGAAGGACTGAATAGAATACAAACCGTTGAACAATGGGATCTGCTTTTTTGGTGGTGATTCATGAGCAGTCAGATCCTTTGAATTTAGAACACAGTTGCGTACCATAACAATATGGTTCAGACATCTGGTCATGATTGTGTAGCTGACTAGGAGTTGCTGGTGTCTCAGACTCTGACTGTTGGGACATCTGCTTCTGCAAGGAGATTGGCAACTGGACTTGTGCGAAAAGCTTCAGATCCACTCCTCAGGTATTGCCAGATCTACTTCTCAGATGTTTCCAACAAAATGGAGAGCATTAAGTTTCCCCATACAGTTTGCCTTTAGTTAGCATATATGAGGTAGCCATCTTACTTTGTTAGCAAACAGTGGATGCAAAAGGCAGAATGTTCAGGTATATGTATCATTTAATTCCTAAGTAGAACTCAGAGAGGGGATGCACAGAACTGAGTCTACAGAAATGTGTGGCGTGATTTTGCTGGTGAAAAACAACACTCATGTATTTGCTCACATTCAAGTGCCTTCCCTATGGCTGTCTGATGCTGAAATTCTCTAGTGTGCAATGATATAGACCTGTAATATAAGTAGATCTTGTCAACATATAATGCCAATGAGACAATAAGTCTCACATCATTATAATTTATTGCTATCATAAAGAGGTTAGTACATAGTATGCAACACATACAGGAAAACCAGGCACTGCAGATATCAGTACTAAGGTCTGTGCCAACTTTGATATAAAACAGTCAAAGTGATAGAAAGTTATCTGGCAGAATCAAAAATCCCCATTTACGTAAAGTGGATACAATGCGGTAATGTCATAAACCTTTTGAAAATCAAGGGCACAGCTTTTGAATGTCACAGAACACAGAAGTCAAGTGCCTGTGATGTTCAAAGGTGTCATGGATTGCAGATTCGAAGTGCAGAAGATAGTTGTCGGCTGGGTTTCTCGGAAATTGAATTGGTATTGAGAAAGGTTTTTTGACTCCAGTCTCCTATGAAGTCACTTATCAACCATAATTTCCAGTAAGTCACATAAGCTGGTTGATACACAAACTGGTCAGTAACTATGGACATAATAGCAAACCCAGCAATGCTTCGCTATTACTAAATATGTATGGGCATTCGACATACATCTTAAACTCCTTCTACACCTTCTCTCTGCCCATTTTCTCCTGTCCTCTCTGTTTGTTCATATCTTCCTCCCACCCCACCCCACCCCCTTCCTGTGCATCACTTCTTCCACCCCTCTCTGTTCACCTCCTTCTCCCCTCTCTGTTCATCTTCTCCCCTACCCTCCCCCATATACTCATTTCCATCTCACCACTCTCTGTGTCCTCTTGTTGCTCTCTCTCACCCTGAGCACTGTTATTTGTTTTTGCAAACGAAACCTTGACAGTGAAATGAAAGTGCTTAAAATGAATAGGATGAATTCTCCAGAAACATCACATGAAGATAGTCTTCCACCCAGTAGCCAAAACATGGGCACTTCTTGGTAGTATAAAACATGACCTTGGACTACAGAAATCTGGGTCCTATCATATACCCTGCCAATGTGGTTAGACTTAAATAGGTCAGACAATGTGTACCTTCGAAGATTGTTGCCGAGAACACCAATGGCACACCAGAATGCAGTAAATTAACAAGTCAGCAGTCACAGAACATTGCCTGACAGAATTACATGGAATGGATTATGACCACACCAAGGTTCTAACACAGACATTCAATTTCTGGGCATGCATCATAAGGAGTCTATTGAGGTCCCAGTACAGGAAATGCCGATAAACAGTGGTAGCATGCACATCCTTAGTAAGGCATGGGACCCTGCTATTAGAACGGTCAAGAAGAGAAAAAGACATATCAGACATCAAACTGATTTCAGGCAGGTGGAGGAACAGCAGAGACGCCACCAGTACATGTTCCTGGGTGTGAACATATCACGGAACACAGAGATGGTGGGATGAACGGCGGCTGGGATGCTGGGCGGCGGAGGGGACGGGGGGCAGACGGTTGATGGAGTAGCCGATCAGTCAGTTCATCAGCATACCTAATGATGGCAACGTGGTCGTTTGCTGACATATTGTGTCTGTTGGACACTGACATCTGGCTGTTAACCCACAAACTATTTTGACATGAAGTACGCTGGAAGCTGAAGAACCACATCAATGGGTAAATCG
This sequence comes from Schistocerca nitens, assembly GCF_023898315.1. Taxonomy (NCBI): domain Eukaryota; kingdom Metazoa; phylum Arthropoda; class Insecta; order Orthoptera; family Acrididae; genus Schistocerca; species Schistocerca nitens. Next base: position 732,149,538 of record NC_064618.1, read on the forward strand.
GTTGGGGTCACTGATATACTGGGTATAAGAGACAGCTCTCCAGATGTTGGATCTCTAAGGATAGCAGTTTCAATGGCAGTATTTAGCATAGTTTTAATTTCTGAATGGATGAAGCAGCAAAGTTTTGGTTGATTCAGATTCTGCAATAGCACTCTAATCATAAGCCGATAAGCCCTAAATACGACTTTCCTATTTTTCTGTAAAACTAACAGCAAAGGAGAAAACAAAACATACATTGCTGTGTATATAATTTTTCTTTGAAAATATATGTAACGAGAAAGAATATATATGGGAGAAACAATTTGTCTAATGGTTTACATGACCTGCTATCATAGTTGAAACTGAAAGAGACAAAGAAATCAAAACCACACATTTTCACATCACAGCCATTTCTGTCTCACAGTCAGTTTTAACAGAAAACCTGGGCATTGCCTTTCAAAGAAATATATGGCCTATCTGTCGGGATGCTTATTACAATATCTCATAAAAAGTGGAAGTAAATAGGTCAAGAACTTTTCAAGATGTTTGGTAACAATGTTTCCCCTTAAGTTATTCCATATATACTAACATACTGAATACATTAAAAGATATGAGACCTATGTCCATTTGGATTTCCTATTTATATGTTGAACACACAGCTATGCATTATACATATTGCAAAAATACACAGCCTACGACTGGCTGAATGTTTATTAGAGTATTGTGTACAAGTATGAAGTAAACTGGTCAAGTACTTTTCAATATTTTTTTGTAACAATTTTAAACACAGATTGTCTTTATACAGTAGTGTAGATATACATTAAAACCATGTGCAGCCTGTGTCCATATGAACGTTATATATATATATCTGTGTGTGTGTATGAAGAGAATCTGAAGGTTTATTACAGCATCTTGTAAAAAGACAGAACTTTTGGAGATTTTTGCTAATATATATCACTGTGTCCTACCAAACATTTAATAGAGTATCATTTGAAGTAAATCAGTCAAGTACTTTTTGAGATTTTTGTACTAGTTTTAAATACCAACTTCTCTTCATATAACAGTACACATGTATATTTATAAAGCATATATATTTAAAAACTATGTAGCCTATGTATGTCCAAAGGTTTATTAGAGTATTCTGAAAAATTTGAAGTAACTGGGTTAAGAACTTTTGGATATTTCTGCTAATAATATTGTCCCTTTATATGGTAAATACACTGATCAGCCAGAACATTATGACCACCGACCTACTATCAATATAAACCTGTCCAGGCGACAGCAGCATCACCTGGCGAGGAATGACTGCTGGTCAGATACACACACGGTGCACATAGTATCATGAGCATGCTGTCTGTGTGTAGAATGGGGAAGGCACACAATCTATCAGAGTTTGACCGAGGGCATATTGTGATGGTATGGAGGGTCAGATGAGCATTTTGGAAACTTCGTGACATGTCAGGTGTTTGAGGAGTGCTGTGGTTAGTGTCTTCAACACGTGGTGAAACAAAGGTGAAACCACGTCCAGGCATTGTGGGGTTGAGCGGCCACTCCTCATTACAGATGTCGGACGCTATAGGCTGGGCAGACTAGTAAAACAGGACAGGCAGCAAACTATGGTGAAACTAACATCAGACTTAAATGCCGGGCAGAGTACTACTGAGTCTGAACACGCAGCGCATAAACACTACTTAATGATGGGCCTCCACAGCCAATGACCAATGCATGTGCCAATGTTAACATCATGACATCAGCAACTACAACTGAAACGGACATGTGAGCATTGGCACTGGACGTTGACATACTGGCAGAGCATTGCACGGTCTGATGAATCCTGATACCGCCTTCATCATGCCGATGGGAGAGCTTGAATCCCTCGTCTTCCAGGGGATCAGCTCCTTGACACCTGTACTACGGGACAGAGACAAGCTGGCAGCAGCTCTATTATGCTCTAGGGAACATTCACGTGGGCATCCGTGGGTCCAGTGGAGCTCATGCTAGGCACCATGATGGCCACGGAGTATCATACACTGGTTGCAGACCATGTAAACCCATTTATGACAATTGTTTCCTGATGACAGTGGCATTTTTCTACAAGATGATGCAGCATTTCGAGAGGCCAGGAGTGTGATGGATTGGTTTGAGGAACACAGTGGTGAGTTCCAATTGATGTGCCAGGCCCCCAACTTGACAGATCTGGACCCAATCAAACACATCTGGGATTTGATTGAATGTTGTGTCAGAGTTCATCCCCCCCCTCCAAGGATTATACGGGAATTAGTTGGCTTGTGTGTGTGTGTGTGTGTGTGTGTGTGTGTGTGTGTGTGTGTGTGTGTGTGTGTGTGTGTGCAGATATGGTGCCAACTCCCCCCAGGGACATACTGACTATTAGGTATTTTTAAAAATGTAGCCTACGATTGTCCAAATATTTATTAGAGTATTGTGTAAAAATGTGAAGTTAATCAGTCAAGAATTTTTCGAGATTTTTGGAAACAATTGTAAACAATAACTTGTCTTTATATAGTAGTACAGATTGTGCATTTTTCCTGATTTCGAGATAAGTACTATGACGCTCTTCTACTACTCAAAGAAAATTTTCCTTTGTGCCATATTAGATTAAAAACATTTAGTATATTCTTGTTACTGCTACAGATAAGATGGTGTAGCATTTCACCTTGTACTTTTTCAGGCACAGGGAGAAAATTCCAACACAGTAAAAGTGCTTGTTAAAAAGACACATTATAAGTTTCTAGGTGTTGGGACGAGAAGGATGAATTGCCAGGCATTGGCAATTTGTAAAGGTAGGACAGGTATATCTAGATGCAGACATTTCTGCACAGTGTACTTCTAGATATTCCACAATATTATGTGGGTCAGAATGTCTCCATTGGCAGCAATGCCAGATTTCAGTTGACACATGATTACCACAAACTGTGTTGAAGTTACGCACATACTTCAGTGGGTACAGTGTTTATCCTCACATAATAGACATACTGCTCCCAATGCTCCTTTGTTCATTAAAAACTTTGCTTTTTCTGGAGCTATTCTAATATACTTAAGTTGTTCAATGACGGGTGGCATTTATGGTATTTAAGTGCTCTTCCATGTTCTCTACTGGCCTCTGTTATTCCTTCATACCACCATGGAATCGGTTTCCTCTCAGGGATTGCTATATCTGCACAGTACATGATAGTAGTAGTAACATCTCACCAATTATTTCCTCCTGGTTGATGTTAAGCTGCACTTGGGATGATAGGCTTTCCAGCTGGCTGGTCTCAGACAGGAGCCTGGTACAAATTTGTTATTTCTCCAGTCTGGTAATTGCATGGGAAAGGCTTGTGTTGTGCATTGTGGGATCTACTGCTGAGTAAGTAATAAGGGCAGCATTGAAACTCCTGTGCTTAGCAAGTAGAGTTCAAATTAAGACAGTATTATTTCTAATAGTTGCCCACTGTTGTTAGAGGTGCTGCCTTACAAGCAATAGTGAGGACTGAAACCCACCAATAACATATAAGGTGCGGGTAATTGTTCCACAAGGCTTGATACTATCTCTTTGTAAAATATTTGTCCATAAGGGGAAGTGAGACGTAAATATTACACACTGTTACCCTGGTAGTGAACTGGACATAGGTGGCTACTACCTCCTTCTAGTGTGGGTTTACATGGCACTTAACCTCAACTACTACATTACAAAACACACAGTGGGGTAAATGGTCATCAGTCGATGGAGCTCTGCAAAGTGCCAATAATGACAATTACACTTCCAAAGAAGTAATGTAGAAAAAATTTAAGGTAAAGGGCAGCAGAGATGTATATATCTCAAGTGGGATTGGACACATACACACACACACACACACACACACACACACACACACACACACACACACACACAATACTCCCCCCCCCCAAAAAAGGTGCATAACAGAAAAATAAACTGCAACACCAAGAAGGAGTTGCGTGACATAAACGAAAGTTGGCAGGCATGTTTCTACATCTGAATGATGATTTCTATTAAAATTCTGCACAGTCACATGAGAATGGCATTAATAAGGTTACTATGAGGATGCAAATCAGGTTTGCTTTAAATACTTGCTGTAACAGTTGTGAGTGTTAGTTACCTCCGAGACTGGACATGTTGAGTTGATCTCAGTCAAGAATACCTTTAAGGCAACAACACACCATTATCACATCTCACTGAGTTTGAACATGGTCATGTAATAGGGCTACAAGGAGTTGGATGCAGAAAGACTTGGCAGTAAAGTAGCCACTGTACATGACTGATGGCAGCAGTGTTCACAAGAATGTATGGTCACAAAAGACCGGGTTCTGGACAGCCACATGGCACTGCCAGGAGGAAAGACTATCGTCTTTGGCATATAGCTCTGGAGCGCCATAGTGCATCTGTAGCAGCAATTGGAGATGCAGTTGGCACCACAGTGACACAACAAACTGTTACAAATATGTTACTTCAAGGACAGCTTTGAGCCAGACACCCTCTAGAGAACATTTCATTGACCCCAAAGGACAACCATTTGTGACTTTAGTGGTGTCAATCAAGATTTCAACATCATGATTTATGATGGTCCCCTGGAGTTCACCCTGATTTCTTAGTGTAGCTTCAGTTATGATGAAAAAAGCCACCAAGATTTTGGACTTTTTCTGTCCCCCCCTTCTGCTCCAATTTCTCTGAAACTAAGTGTTTAATCAAAAAACTGAATGTTACAAAAATTTTGGACCATTAAATTTTGCATGGATTGAGTTACAAAACTTTGCTATTTCATTAAATACTCCAATATAAAAGCTTTGTTAGAAAACTGTAATTTTCATATTTTTGGAACAAGATTCATTTCATCACTATAAAACATACGGCATCTGAGAATTGACCACTTTGACACAACATTTTATAGGAGAGAAGTTTAGAGCAATTAACTGTTTTTTTTTTTTTTTAAAAAAAGAAGTGACAAAAAACCTAGCTTGTAAGTAAATATCACCATTATTCAATGATATGTTTATCACACACTTAAAATACCATTATCAATTTTTTACTTTCAGTTGAATAGGTTCTTCCAATGTTCGATCTTGTTTGTTTAATTATCAGTTCACTCATTCTCTGCATTACGTTTTTCCACTATTGTTCGAAACATACCCTTTAGCTGTTCTTGCTGGAGAACATACTGTTGATACCTGCTCCTTGTTACAAGGCCTTTGGCTGTTCAATATGAATTGAAAATTAAAAGTCTGAAGATTGTATGACGGAACACAGAAACTAGTTACATTCATCAGTGAAAGCCAGTGCAATGTGCAAGTCTTTTATGCGTGGCGAAAGTGTTGTGGATGGAGTAGATGTCATCACAGTGAAGCAGAAAGTGTTTATAGAGAAGGGGCAGGGGAGAGCAGGGGGGATAAGAGCAGATGGTAAACAAGTTGGTTTGGTGAACTGTACTGCTGCTGTTACTGAGGCACTGAATCCCAAGTTGGAAGGGATTTATGGAAGCAGTAAACTCGCATGGAGATTACTCGACCTCACATACACTGTCTCTGCCATTTGTGTATTCATGTCCCTCATCATGATACAGTACCTTCTGCACTTTTGGCTGCAACACAAAAATTTAAGTCACTTAAGATTAGAAGCTGCTTTTTCTCATTTGACGGTCCACTTTATGTAAAGGCTCGAGATACTGTTGCTTCCTACAAACCTAACAGTGAGACGGGATCTATCATTGTCCGCCTTGAAGGTTCTCACTTAAAGAGCTTTGCAGGATCACGTTTCGGCACACCTGAGTTTGGCCCACATTATTTTGTAGATCACTCTAATGTAGGAAGAGCAATCGGCACTAAAAATTATCCTCAATGACTGAGACACTAACAGTTTATATGTATCCAGGATGAGATTTTCACTCTGCAGCAGAGTGTGCGCTGATATGAAACTTCCTGACAGATTAAGACTGTGTGCCGGACTGATACTCGAACTCGGGACCTTTGCCTTTCACAGGCAAGTGCTCTACCAACTGAGCTACCCAAGCACGACTCGCGCCCCGTCCTCACAGCTTTACTTCTGCCAGTACCTCGTCTCCTACCTTCCAAACTTTACAGAAGCTCTCCTGCGAAACCTTGCAGAACTAGCACTCCTGAAAGAAAGGATATTGTGGAGACATGGCTTAGCCACAGCCTGGTGGGATGTTTCCAGAATGAGATTTTCACTCTGCAGCGGAGTGTGCGCTGATATGAAACTTCCTGACAGATTAAAACTGTGTGCTGGACCGAGACTCGAACTCAGGAAGACTCGAACTCAGGACCTTTGCCTTTTGTGGGCAAATGCTCTACCAACTGAGCTACCCAAGCACAACTCACGCCCCGTCCTCACAGCTTTACTTCAGCCAGTGCCTCGTCTCCTACCATCCAAACTTTACAGAAGCTCTCCTGCGCAGTTTCGCAGGAGAGCTTCTGTAAAGTTTGGATGGTAGGAGACAAGGTACTGACAGAAGTAAAGCTGTGAGTACGAGGCGTGAGTCGTGCTTGGGTAGCTCAGTTGGTAGAGCACTTGCCTGCGAAAGGCAAAGGTCCCAAGTTTGAGCCTCAGTCCGGCACACAGTTTTAATCTGTCAGGAAGTCTCAGTCTAGATGTAGATGTGTCGTCGTTTACACCAGTGCGTGAAAGATTTCCCAAAAATCTGAAAAAGTTGCTAATGTTGAAGGTACAGCATGACTGTGGGTTCAGTACTTCAAAATTATAGCCACTGTTAAGAAATTTGTGGGAGCTGAGAGGAGTGCAGATTGGCAATTGCATACGCAATATATTAAGGATATGCCTCCCTATTTTTCTTCCAGGGCCATCTTTATACAACATCATATCACTTATACTCAAAAGAGACCAATGAACTGAATTTACTCTACAAGAATATGAGCCTTTTGTTGTTAGGGATGGTTTACAATCCACATGTCAGAAATTTTTTGGCAGGAACTTGGTCTGACATTACAAATGAACAAGCCTTAATGCAATTGATACCAATGACCAAGTTGGGCAATTCTGTGGTGTTTCATTTGCAGCTACTGAACAACATGTGGAGTTAGAAAAGCAAGAATACAAAGAGATGAAGGAGACCTCAAAAAATTTTATGACTAATCCCCCCCCCCCCCCCCCACACACACACACACACACATGGCCCTTTTCCTATTTATGAGCATGTTATGTCCATCAGCAATGGGACAGTAGTGATGAAAAGATCAACTGCCACAAATCTGATGAACTTCACAATTTATGCATTTCAACGATTACTAGCAGCAGCTTTGACTGTTTGAAATTTCGAAGAAGTTGAGTCCTACCTCTAAAGTGTACATCATACAAAATCACACTGCACAACGAGGTCATTCCTATCAACCCCCAAATGATTTTTCAGAGAATCGCTTTCCACACAAAGTCCAATGAAGAGCTTCAGCACTATTAGCACTCTATCCATATTTGACAAGATAATTATGCAGAAAACACAAGAAGCTATGTTTTACAAGTTTTTTGATGTCTTTCAAGGCCCAGCTGACTTCAAAATAGCAGAATTCATTGTAGATGGAGGATTTCTGTAGCACAGAGTGTCATGGGAGGCAAAAGAACTAATTTCTTCCTTAATTACAAAATATGCAGATTATGAAGTGCTTGTACAGTTAAAAGGTCACGACTGTCTTTGATGGATACCCTGATGTGTTACGTGACAAGAGCACGGAAACAGCTGAGCGGCTGCGTAGACTCACCAAAAGAACTACACCAGCTGTCACATTTAATGAAACATCATCATTAACGATAGAAAAAGTTTTGTTTCTGTTGAAAAACAAAATAAAAAGATATTTCTTTACTGACTGTGCAATTTGAGGGTGAGCACTTCAATATTACACAAGTTGCTGAGGATGCTGATACTGTAATTGTAGCTACTGCTGCTGATACTGCTCAGCACTCTGGCTGTGAATCTCCTGTGATTCTGACTGTTTCAGACCCATTGTTCCCCCAACAATTTTTTTTTTTTATTATTATTATTATTATTGAAATCAGGCTAAGCCCGACATAGCAACATAGTCAACAGCCTCCTAAATTTCAAGCTGTCTCAAGTATCAAAAGACAACATTCTGTTCCTACATGACTTCAATGGCTGTGACATGACTTCATTATTTTTTGACAAAGGGAAACTGAAACACTTCGAAGCATTGGAGATAAAAAACAATTTACCAAAAGTAAAAAATTAAGAAAAAGGTTGTACAGGGTTATTACAAATGATTGAAGCGATTTCACAGCTCTACAATAACTTTATTATTTGAGATATTTTCACAATGCTTTGCACACACATACAAAAACTCAAAAAGTTTTTTTAGGCATTCACAAATGTTCGATGTGTGCCCCTTTAGTGATTCGGCAGACATCAAGCCGATAATCAAGTTCCTCCCACACTCGGCGCAGCATGTCCCCATCAATGAGTTCGAAAGCATCGTTGATGCGAGCTCGCAGTTCTGGCACGTTTCTTGGTAGAGGAGGTTTAAACACTGAATCTTTCACATAACCCCACAGAAAGAAATCGCATGGGGTTAAGTTGGGAGAGCGTGGAGGCCATGACATGAATTGCTGATCATGATCTCCACCACAACCGATCCATCGGTTTTCCAATCTCCTGTTTAAGAAATGCCGAACATCATGATGGAAGTGCGGTGGAGCACCATCCTGTTGAAAGATGAAGTCGGCGATGTCGGTCTCCAGTTGCGGCATGAGCCAATTTTCCAGCATGTCCAGATACACGTGTCCTGTAACGTTTTTTTCGCAGAAGAAAAAGGGGCCGTAAACTTTAAAACGTGAAATTGCACAAAACATGTTAACTTTTGGTGAATTGCAAATTTGCTGCACGAATGCGTGAGGATTCTCTACCGCCCAGATTCGCACATTGTGTCTGTTCACTTCACCGTTAAGAAAAAATGTTGCTTCATCACTGAAAACAAGTTTCGCACTGAACGCATCCTCTTCCATGAGCTGTTGCAACCGCGCCGAAAATTCAAAGCGTTTGACTTTGTCATCGGGTGTCAGGGCTTGTAGCAACTGTAAACGGTAAGGCTTCTGCTTTAGCCTTTTCCGTAAGATTTTCCAAACCGTCGGCTGTGGTACGTTTAGCTCCCTGCTTGCTTTATTCATCGACTTCCGCGGGCTACGCGTGAAACTTGCCCGCACGCGTTCAACCGTTTCATCGCTCACTGCAGGTCGACCCGTTGATTTCCCCTTACAGAGGCATCCAGAAGGTTTAAACTGCGCATACCATTGCCGAATGGAGTTAGCAGTTGGTGGATCTTTGTTGAACTTCGTCCTGAAGTGTCGTTGCACTGTTATGACTGACTGATGTGAGTGCATTTCAAGCAGGACATACGCTTTCTCGGCTCCTGTCGCCATTTTGTCTCACTGCGCTCTCGAGTGCTCTGGTGGCAGAAACCTGAAGTGCGGCTTCAGCCGAACAAAACTTTATGAGTTTTTCTACGTATCTGTAGTGTGTCGTGACCATATGTCAATGAATGGAGCTACAGTGAATTTATGAAATCGCTTCAATCATTTGTATTAGCCCTGTACATGGCTTAACATTAATCTTGTACTCTAATTGAAGATATGAGGGTCAATCCAAAAGAAATGCACATTATTTTCTTTAATCCATCTTTTATACTACATGTTTGAAAGTTTTACAGTGTGTAGATACATCCTTTAGGAACAATATTTTCATTTCTCCACATAATTTCCATCCCTCTCAACTGCCTTACTCCATCTTGAAACCAGCACCTGTATAAGATTCTGGACCAACCTGTTGGAGCCACTGTTTGGCAGCGTGCACAAGGGAGTCATCATCTTCAAACCTTGTTCCACGAAGAGAGTCTTTCAGTTTCGCAATGAGATGATAGTCACATGGAGCCAGGTCAGGACTGTAAGGCGGGTGTTTCAGTGTTGTCCATCCGAGTTTTTTGATCACTTCCATGGTTTTTTGACTGACATGCGGCCATGCATCAACATCTTAAGAACTCACCTGGCACAAACCTTTTTTAACGCCAACACTTCCAGTATTCTGCAAACACTTCCTTCCCCTATCCCCACGTAGCTTGACAATTCGTTCACTGTGATGTGTCTGTCAGCAGTCACGAATTTGTTAACTCTCTGCACATTGTCTGGAGTATGTGCAGTACGAGGCCTGCTGCTGCGAGGACAATCCTCAATATTGCTGTGCTCGCTTTCATCACATAACCTGCTTGCCCACCAACTAACTGTACTGCGATCGACAGCAGCATCTCCATACACCTTTTCCAACCTCTTGTGGATGTTTCCCACTGTCTCGTTTTCACAGCACAGGAATTCTATGACAGCACTTTTGGAGTGACCCTCATATTTCATTTAATTGTATTACTTTAACACTACTTTACATACCTGTAATCATATGTAATTCAATTTATTGTTAGTTGAATTAAGTTTCTTTATTCCCAATAAAAAAATAGAAAACCTAATAAAATTTGATGGATAAAAAAATCTACTCACCAAGCGGTGGCAAGAGAAACCCATTTAAAAAATTTGTGCAAGTTTTTGGAGCCAGTGGCTCCTCCTTCCGGCAAAAGGGTTGAAAGGGGAGGAAAGGGATAAAGAAAAACAACTGGCGAGGCTTAGGAAATGGGGAGAGCGACGGAGAAGTCACCCAGAATACTTGGTTAGGGGAGATTTACTGGACGGGATGAGAAGGAAAGACTAACAATTGGGGGAAGATAGGGTAACAATCAAAACAGAGATTATTGACCAGACATCATGCATGAATTAATAATAGTAGTGCATTATAAGTGATAGACATGTGAAGTGAGGAGTGGTAAATAATAACAGGTCAGAAAACAGAAGATACAGAAACTACAGGGAATGAATACAGGAATAGTTACTGAAAGGAAAGGTTGAAATCGATGAAATTAAAATAAATTAAGGATAACTGGGTGGTGAGAACCAAGGACATGTTGTAAAGTCAGGTCCCACCAGCATAGCTCTGACATACTGGTGTCAGGAGGGAGGACACAGATGGCACGTTTGGTAAAACAGGCACTGAGGTCACAACTGCCCTAAATAAATTGGCACGACCGAGGTTGTAAACTGGGAATGCACAATGTCCTACTGCACAGCATGCTCTACAACATGATAGAGGTGACCTCGGTGCCTGTTTTACCACAAGTGCCATCTGGATTCTCCCCCAACACCAATTTCTCAGAGCTTTCATTGTGGGAACTGACATTACAACATGTCCTTGGTTCTTGCCATCCAGCTACCCATAATTTAAGTTAATTTCTTCAGTCTCAACCCTTCCTTTCAGTAACTATTCCTTAATTCACTCCCTTTTAGTTTTCTATCTTCTATTTCTTGACCTGTCTATTATTTGCCATGTTCCACTTCACATGCCTACCATGCATAATGCACTTTGCTTTCTGCTCTTATTAACTCATGCATGATGTTTGGTCAGTAATCTTTGTGTTACTTAGTACCATATCTTCCACCTTTAAACTCCCAGGTTTTCAAACCTTGTACAGCGCAGTACTCAACAATCACCCGTTCCTTCTCATCCTGTACGGTAAATCTCTCCTCACCAGGGGTTCTGGATGATTTCTCCATAGTTCTTCCTATTTCCCAAGCCTTGCCAGTCCTTTTGCTTCATCCCCACCCCTCCCTTTCCCTAAAACCCTTCTGCCAAAAAAAAAAGGAGACACTTGTTCTGAAAGCTTGCACATTTCTTTAACTTGTACATGTGTTTTCTCCTGCCCCGCTTGGTAAATAAATATTTTATCCACCCACTTCTATTTTCAATGAAAACAATCGATTATTGACAAAATTGTTTAATTGGATAGATAAACAATCTACCCACAAAGCAGCGGCAGAACACATACATAAGAGATGGTTGTAATTGGCTAGCTTTCGGAGCCAGTGGCTCCTTCTTCAAGCAGAAACCTAACACATTTCTTCTCATTAATACCCTTGTAAACAAATGTTTTGTCCTTTTCATATTATTTTTCTAATTCATAGTTTTCAAAACCTGTAGGATAGGGATTATGTAACAGCAACAAGAAAAGGCACATACTGGAAGAATTCACAGAGTGAAAAACAGAAACAAAAGTGATTTACAGAACTGGTGCAGTGCCCAGCTATGTATTTCCTTCTCATCAACTGAACAATGGCGATATTTACCTATCAATTATGTTTTTTTGTCACTTTTTGAAAACAAAATTTGACGATCTACAACTTTTCTCCTGTAAGATTTTACTTCCAACTGACCAATTCTCAGATGATGCTCGTTTTATAGTGATGAAACAAGTGTTTTTTGAAAAGTATGAAATATTACTGATGTAGCTTTTCTATGTTGTTGTTATGGTCTTCAGTCCTGAGACTGGTTTGATGCAGCTCTCCATGCTACTCTATCCTGTGCAAGCTTCTTCATCTCCCAGTACCTACTGCAACCTACATCCTTCTGAATCTGTTTAGTATATTCATCTCTTGGTCTCCCTCTACGATTTTTACCCTCCACGCTGCCCTCCAACGCTAAATTTGTGATCCCTTGATGCCTCAAAACATGTCCTACCAACCGATCCCTTCTTCTAGTCAAGTTGTGCCACAAACTTCTCTTCTCCCCAATCCTATTCAATACCTCCTCATTAGTTACGTGATCTACCCACCTTATCTTCAGCATTCTTCTGTAGCACCACATTTCAAAAGCTTCTATTCTCTTCTTGTCCAAACTGGTTATCGTCCATGTTTCACTTCCATTCATGGCTACACTCAATACAAATACTTTCAGAAACGACTTCCTGACACTTAAATCTATACTCAATGTTAACAAATTTCTCTTCTTCAGAAACGATTTCCTTGCCATTGCCAGTCTACATTTTATATCCTCTCTACTTCGACCATCATTAGTTATTTTACTCCCTAAATAGCAAAACTCCTTTACTACTTTAAGTGTCTCATTTCCTAATCTAATCCCCTCAGCATCACCCGATTTAATTTGACTACATTCCATTATCCTCGTTTTGCTTTTGGTAATGTTCATCTTATATCCTCCTTTCAACACACTGTCCATTCCGTTCAACTGCTCTTCCAAGTCCTTTGCTGTCTCTGACAGAATTACAATGTCATCGGCGAACCTCAAAGTTTTTACTTCTTCTCCATGAATTTTAATACCTACTCCGAATTTTTCTTTTGTTTCCTTTACCGCTTGCTCAATATACAGATTGAATAACATCAGGGAGAGGCTACAACCCTGTCTCACTGCTTTCCCAACCACGGCTTCCCTTTCATGCCCCTCGACTCTTATAACTGCCATCTGGTTTCTGTACAAATTGTAAATAGCCTTTCGCGCCCTGTATTTTACCACTGCCACCTTCAGAATTTGAAAGAGAGTATTCCAGTTAACGTTGCCAAAAGCTTTCTCCAAGTCTACAAATGCTAGAAACGTAGGTTTGCCTTTTCTTAATCTTTCTTCTAAGATAAGTCGTAAGGTTAGTATTGCCTCACGTGTTCCAACATTTCTATGGAATCCAAACTGATCTTCCCCGAGGTCCGCTTCTACCAGTTTTTCCATTCGTCTGTAAAGAATTCGCATTAGTATTTTGCAGCTGTGACTTATTAAACTGATAGTTCGGTAATTTTCACATCTGTCAACACCTGCTTTCTTTGGGATTGGAATTATTATATTCTTCTTGAAGTCTGTGGGTATTTCGCCTGTCTCATACATCTTGCTCACCAGATGGTAGAGTTTTGTCATGGCTGGCTCTCCCAAGGCCATCAGTAGTTTCCAATGGAATGTTGTCTACTCCCGGGGCCTTGTTTCGACTCAGGTCTTTCAGTGCTCTGTCAAACTCTTCACGCAGTATCGTATCTCTCATTTCATCATCATCTACATCCTCTTCCATTTCCATAATATTGTCCTCAAGTACATCGCCCTTGTATAAACCCTCTATATACTCCTTCCACCTTTCTGCCTTCCCTTCTTTGCTTAGAACTGGGTTGCCATCTGAGCTCTTGATATTCATACAAGTGGTTCTCTTTTCTCCAAAGGTCTCTTTAACTTTCCTGTAGGCAGTATCTATCTTACCCCTAGTGAGACAAGCCTCTACATCCTTACATTTATCCTCTAGCCATCCCTGCTTTTTTACTGCATTTTTATATTTTCTCCTTTCATCAATTAAATTCAATATTTCTTCTGTTACCCAAGGATTTCTATTAGCCCCTGTCTTTTTACCTACTTGATCCTCTGCTGCCTTCACTACTTCATCTCTCAGAGCTACCCATTCTTCTTCTACTGTATTTCTTTCCCCCATTGCTGTCAATTGTTCCCTTATGCTCTCCCTGAAACTCTCTGCAACCTCTGGGTCTTTCAGTTTATCCAGGTCCCATCTCCTTAAATTCCCACCTTTTTGCAGTTTCTTCAGTTTCAATCTGCAGTTCATAACCAATAGATTGTGGTAAGAATCCACATCTGCCCCTGGAAATGTCTTACAATTTAAAACCTGGTTCCTAGTTCTATAGTAAAGTTTAATCAAATAGCAAAGTTACAGTACTGAATCAATGCAGAATTTAGTGGTCTACATTCTTGATAGCCTTGGCTTTTTCAATTAAATGCTTAGTTTCAAAGGAATTTGAAGGATGGTGCAGGATACCCACACAAGAAAAGTTCAAAATTTTGGTGTTTTCCTTCTCATCATGGCTGAATTCCAATAGGGGCAAACTCAGGTTATTCATATCAGAAACCTACATTAATGATTAAAACAGTTTACAGGATTCCACAAATTTTTGGAAGACAGAATTCTTATTTTCTTGGCTTGTGGTGGATTTTTTAATTTTGTTTCAGAAAATAAATGAGATCCAAACAATAAACACTTTGTGTAAACCGGATGTCAGTCACGCACAATGTGATGTAAGCATTTGGAATGAAGTTATCTCACAGAATTGTGGTCCTTAGGAAAAATTTGTGAAGACTGCTTGTCAACTTAAGTAGCATGCAGAAGAAGAAGAAGAAGAAGAAGAAGAAGAAGAAGAAGACGGAAACCATGGCAGAACTGATCGCAATACCAAAAAAAAGGAACTGTATAAGTGATAATCTTTTGAAAGTGTACTTCAGGAATATTTCAATGGATTTATTTTAGATTTTATTGTTATCAATTAAAAACCTGTGGTGCTAAAAAGGAATCAGGATGATATGTAAAGAACTAAAAAAACTATCTGGCCTCTCTCTGCATTTGTATCCCAGTATTCTTCACGGTTGGGTATCTTCTGTAAATTGTAAACCTGATTATCTAAAAGAGGTTTCCAACTATCTAAAACAGAATACCAGAGACAAACAATATATTACAGAATTAACAAAGGAAAACTGAATGGAAGTTCTATTAAAAACATTACACATTGGGAACTGTAAAACAAAATCAGGTGAAAGGAAATTTAAAATCGTATGAAATCTTACCCATAAAAAGAGGGGAAAAATGTTTCTTACTTTTCTGGCCACTCCTATATATTTATAAATGTAGATTCAGAAACCTCCCCACCACTGACACATGTGACCCACCTTATGAATCAAACTTAGGAGGCAGAAACCAATCCATGCAGCAGCGATGCATCCCCCCCCCCCCCCCCCCAATTCCCTTCGCCACCCATTCTCTTCGGGACAGGCCGCAGCACCACACCACAACTTCGCGCAAACAGCTAGCCTGTGTGAATACCCATGGCACTTGTCCCAGAACAAGAATATTACGGAACATAAATACCGCAGAATCTTTAGCGGGAATCCCAGCACCTCTCTCCCCACTTCCTTAGCAGGCCAGGGACATGCCTGGGGCAGGTCTTAACATAAGATGGTGATTCCAATTCCCCACTTAGCCATAGTATACAAGATACCACATTTAGCAAGTAATAACATTTCCTCACTGCTCCATTGAAGACACAAGCAGAGGGTACAATGTGCGTGCTCTCTGGTAGAGTTCTGCACTTAAATATATGGTCATGTACACTTACTTGCCTGTTGTCTCTTGAAGTCTTCAGACAGCACCATTAGAGTGTGTTTCACTATTGTTGTTCTACAATTTCTCTTTTCAGTATTCACTTTGGACTGATCTTGTACACTTACAACAACCTTGTTGTGGTTTGGATTCTATTTCAGGCCAGCCATTCACTATATGAATTTAATTCATTACCAGCCACTTGGGAATGTCATATGTTTCATCAGCCACTATGTGCTGAACGATATTGAACTTCTACTGCACAGGAATATCAAGAATGTAGGAAAAGACAGATTGTTACATACCATAAAGAAGACACATTAAGTTGCAGACAGGCAGTATTAAAAGATATTTACGCAGAGCTTTCGACCACAGCCTTCATCAGCAAAAGAGAAACAGGAAACATAGTGGCCCGAGCTACCAGAGTTGCTAGTCACGTGTGTGTGAGGTGTGCTTGCTTGTGCGTATAATGGTGAAGGTTATCTATTTCACTTTTGCTGATGAAGGCTGTGGCAAAAAGCTTTGTGTATTTGTCTTTTTAACTGTGCCTGTCTGCAACTTCATGTGTCTTCTTTACGGTAAGTGATAATCTATGTTTTCTTGCCTTATTAAACTTCTATTATCTAAGCCAGGCAGGGTAGTAAAGTGGTGACATTTCAGTGACACAATCCAATGAAATTCTTGAGAGCCTAAGCATCAAGTTTTTGTCTCTGTTTTGGATTACATTCAGCAACACAATCCAATGCAATTCTTGACAGCTTATGCATAAAGGTTTTGTCTGAAAAGACCTGCATTACTTGAAACTAATAGAGGGAAGACAGAATCAGGGTTCTACTAAAAGCATCAAACATTGAGAACTGTAAAACTAAAGTAGTTGAAAAGGAATTTAAAATCTGACAAAAGCTTACAACTAAAAAGAAGGAAAAATTTCTTACTTTTCTGACCAATCCAGTATAGTAGTAAAAGCAGACTCAGAATCAAATTTGTGCCCTTCTGAACCAATTTTTAGATATGGAATTAGCTTCAAATAACGTGAGAAGCATTCTATTATGAATTCATCTGACAGCAGACAACTGTCAAATGCAGAACTATGTTCCATGCGTGTTTCTATTAGTTTCTGAAAATAAAATAATAAAAACATATTCAGTATCATAGAATTCTTCAACAGATTAAATCTGAAAATAAAACCATTGTAACTATGTATCTCACCTTTACTCTTTCTAAATAGTTCCAGATCTCCACAATGAGGCTATAATGTTTTGCCAAAATTTTAGCATAGTTTGGAGGGTAACAAAATATTGCATTTAATACACGAAAGCCCAGAAGTGGATTTGGTTCACGGGCATCCTTAATTTTTACTTTTCTTCGTTCTGCTTTCTGAAAGATAAAAGGAACACTTATCAGTTATGTACAACTTTTGACAAATGCTCAATTTAACAATACAAAAATCAGTTACATCAATAAAGAATCAATGAACAAAAGTTTATGTGCAACAAACTATACTTTTGTTTTTTTTCCCCTTCCTTTAAACTCCAAAATTAAAATTCTATCTGAAATTGTAGCATACTAGTTCCCCTGATCTAATAGTCACTGTTGGCAGCCAGACACTGAGTGGATACAACAGAGCTCTTACGATGATGGTGGTTTCCGAAGACAAGAAGTTTGGATGAATTTTCATGTTTATTACACCAGGTGGACAACTATTAATACGGTCATGATCAGCCATTTGACATCCACTGCTGGATACAGAATTTTCCATTCATTGTGTTATTCACTTATGCAGATCCACATCGCTCCAGCACAATTTATAAAGAATTTACTCACCTACCATTAAACTGTCATCTTGGTCTTTTCTTATCCTTTGGAGTCCATACAAGAACTTCCTTGGACCACCTCCCATCTATTTGCTGAACTTCTTGGCCCATCTTCCATCCATTTGCCTAAGGCCCTTGCAATGTCTCTTGCAGCAGTCTCTCCGCGGTATTTTCAGAAATTTTATAAATTATATAACTCAGTACATATCTCGAAATATCTCTTCTTATCTTACCGATTCCTAAACTTTAATATATGATGATTATCAATGTAAAGTAGTTTCAAGCCCTATTATTCCTTGGAGCGTCCATATACTCCAAGGAATAGCTTCTCTGCTATCTATGTTTTCTCTTATGAAAAGAATGAAGGAGATCTTGCCGATTAGCCGTGAAAGGAGGAGGATGTATATGTATGTATTGTTGAGCGAGTCGCCATCTTGATGAGATTCTGTATGAGAACGAATTTAATACATGAACTAAACTAAAGTAAGTGTGATCACGTATTATTTAACTGATTTTTATTGACAGTGTCTGCTTACTACACTGTGTTGCATGGGATCAGTGGGGAATGTCTGATTTACTCTGGACGAGCCTGCCGTTTTGTATGCTCAAGATATCCAGTTTATTACTTCCAAAAAATAGGCTAACAAGGTCTTACCAGCAGATCTCTGGTCTTCCCCATGTGATCACCGAAAGTTAATAATTATTACAAATGTTTTCAGGAGATTGACTGACAATTTTTGTCGCACCGAGACTTCGAAATTGCTTCACTGCCTTATGGAATTTAAGTTAAGCTCAATTTAATCAGGATAGAACAGTATTGAACTGTGTGAATGTGATATGCCTGCTTTGTGAATGAAAATTCCCTTAATATACACATGTTTTTACTATCCTGATCAGTGAAGCTAAATCAGGCCGGTGTGAGAGAGGTATTTTTTAAATTTTATATCCCACAAAAAAAAAAATTAAACCCTGTCCCACCCACCTGCACTTCTCTTTAATTACAGCTGTAATTACATCTCCTACAAAGCCCTGTTCCCTGATCTCCCCTCCTAGTATCTGCTATCATGATCTCTCCGCCACTTTCATAGGAACCCTCTTTTTATGAATAGTCTTCGATTAGAAGTGCATGTACCACTGTCATTAATCCAAACCTGGCAATACATAGTGACTGCAGACTTTACATTTCATATGCATTAGAGTTTTAGTTTTGGAAATCTTATTTAAATTACTAAAGATTGGAAAAGTAAGAAGGAACGCTGCACCTTGGCTAACTTAAGAACTAAAACAACTCATGACCCTCAGAGATGCTGGCATACAAACTCAGCCCACATGAAAAAAATCATGCTACTCACAAGTAGAAGCAGAACAGAGTCAGCCAAGACGTGAGAAATGCAAATCTCTGACAACAGAAATAGACTAGCTGTCTTGTGCAAAAACGTGCATGGTCTTGGCATAGGCAACATAAAAGCTGCAACTGATCCATGGTTCCAGCCAAAGAAATGAACCAATACATCACATCACCTACAAAGACAACTGAACCACAAGTGAAACAGACACTCATTGATTAGTTCATAGGGGGTAAATGACTGTAGCCACAATAAACTCTATCTAAAGCATGTTACTTGCAATACTGTCAGAAAAGCCATCAGATCAGCATCTACCAGACACAATGGCATCACAGTCCAAATGATAAAGGTTATTGGTCCACTACTGCCCATTATAAGAGATATATTCAACCACTCCTTAATCACAAGTGTTTTCTCTGTGGCCTGGAAACAGAGACTAGCTAAGCCACTACCTAAAAAGAACATTAACACAGCACCCTCTGATAACCAGCCTATTTGCATTCTTCCTGCACTGCCCAAGGCCTTAAAATATATATTCATAACCAGCTAACAAACAACCAAATACACGAATGCCATCAAGTTTATGTAAATAGCACAGCACACCATCTGCCTTAATAAAGGTAACAGATGACTTCAAGCTTGCCATGGATGCACAAGAGGCAACTACCACATGCTTCTTGGACTTCAGTAAAGCCTTTGACGGTGTCAACTTCGACATTTTACTTTCCAAACTTAGCAACCTAAGTTTATCACCAAGTTTAGTGCAATGGTTTCACTCATACCTGATGTATTGCCAGCAGTACATCATATCCAGCACCATAAGGTCACAATTGAAGCAGGGAGTATCAGGTGTCCCCCAAGATTTGGTATTAGCTACTACACTCTTTTCACTGTACATCAATGATGTGTCATCAGTTTTATCCTACTGCAAATATCATATGTCTGCTGATGACTTCCAGTTGTATCAAAGGGCAAAACCAAGAAACCCAAAGACAGCTATGAGAATCTCAATACCAACCACTGGGCATTATCAACAAGAGCGCAGGATATAAGATTAAAGGTCAAACCATCCAAAACCTAAGCAGTACTGGCTGGTCATTCTAGGCTCATTAGCCCAAATCAGTATCAAGAAACACTCCATCTTTAATGCTAAATGGGATAAATATCAACTTCTCTCCTTCAACAAAGAGTCTAGGTGTAATAACAGATGAAAATCTAAATTGGACTGACCTGAAAAAGAAACTTGTAGAAACACTTATACTTCCAATTACTGATTACAGCGATGTTTTCATGCAAGCCCTTTCTCATCACAGTTCACGCCGCCTGGAAATGGTTATTAATGCCTGTATTTGTTATATCTGTGATATTTGACTCTTCGATCACATTTCACTATTATATGCACAGTTATCCTGGCTGCAAGCAGACAAATGCAGAGATATCCATACCCTCTGTCTTCTCTACTGTCTTATGAACGAACACTGTCCTTCATATCTCTCCTCCACCTTAACATTCTTGTCTGAACAATATGGCAGAAATACCCATTCTCATCAGAGCAAAATCCTTTCTGTTCTACTTCATTGTTCAGTCACTTTCTCGACGCCCTTCACAGTACCAGGAAAGTGGCTCTGGAAAAAATCTTCTGCATTACATTAAAGAACTGAATGATGTCTCTATCTTC